>NC_136267.1:28469885-28487385 GCF_964187855.1 Myxine glutinosa | reverse complement strand
GGTACTCCTCCGGTGTCGAGAACAACAGTCATATGCGTAATGACCCCTTTCACCGCACTGGTAACATCGATCGTTCGGGTCGAAAGGCCTGCGGACCAAAGGGCGTCTGAAACGAGGCCGCCGCGACATGCCATTCGACATCTCGACGCACACACGCGATCCGCAAATTAACCTTCCATCAAGGGCTCTGACCGAATCTTCAGCATCTCGTGGCTCTTCAAACTCAACAACTGCAAATCCAGGTGGGTTTCGAGCAACCCATACGTTGCGGAGTGGTCCGTAATGTTCGAAGACCCTCCCTAGCTCGGCTTTCGCTGCTCCATTGCCCAGGTTTCCCACATATACCTTAGCATTAGCGTTCCTGCTGAATCGCGACATGGCGGGAGCGGTCCCTGAGGAGCACGGCACCTGAGGGTGGCTTGACGGGAGGCTCGGGGGGACTTCAGCTGACGCAACGTCACCGTCGGGAACTGGAGTCGAGGCGCTAGGCTCCTCGGGCCAGAGTGAAGATATGTCTGACTCCGCCACTCTCTCCGCCTGTTTACTCTGGGATCTAGTGACCCCCCCACAGGTCAGAGTCAATGACTCCTCCCTGGCCATGGCATCATTGCCAATCAGCAAGGAGACCCCGGGTATCGGGTAGTAGGGTACCACCACACAGGTCACTGGACCCTTAAAAATGTCACTCCGGACCTCGAGGAGGGCAAGGGGATACCGGCCAAGAACCCGGTCAATGCCCCGAAGGAGGGTATACTCGCCGGTATAACGCATCTGAGAGGCCGGAACTACCCCCGCCCGGAGAACACACCGTGTCGCCCCAGTATCCCGAAGGTATTGGGCCTCAAACTTCAGCATCGAATCAGGGCCACCCACTAAGGCTGTCCCTGAATAATCCTGGTACAGTGGATGAATGGAATTGGCCTCGGTGGCAGTGACCTCGGTCACCGATGCCACCGTCGTGTGCGAGGGCCCGGCGGATGAGCTCCACTGATCTCCCTCCGACTTAACAGGAGGGTTGCCTCGGTAGGCCGGACTAGCGGGATTAGAGAAGCAGCGGTTTTCACCGTGCCCCACGCGTTTGCAGAAATCGCACCAGGGCCCTGCCCTGGTCTGCGGCTCGAGACCGCCACCAGTGGAGGGCATCGGAGAACCCCTCCCCTCGATCCAGCCGCCGGGCAGACGGGGGGCGGTCTTGATCGCAGACTCCTCCGTCTTACGACGCGACTGCGTGACTTGCAGCATTTTGCACGCCAAAACATGTTTATCAATAAGGTTGACGCAGTCTGCCAAGGAAACAGTGTCTTTGTCGACAAGAAACAATGCTAAGTCAGGCGGAAGCTGTTGATCGATACGGTAACGCACCAGGAGTTCCGCAACCGCTTGAGGTAACTCAACCTTGCTCCCCTTGAACCATCTCTGCAGCTGTTCCAACAAGGCCCGCGAATGTTCCTCATAGGTTTGACTGGACTCACGAGTCCAGCTGAAAAAATTTCTCCTATAAATACATGCGGACACCGCATAGGCGTTCAAAATCTCGGCCTTCAATGCCCTGAATTTGTTTGCGTCCTCGGTTGCCATCCTCGCATATACCTCCCTCGCCTTCTCAGATAGATGGCTCACAAGATGGCCGACCCACAAGCTCTCATCAATGCCACCGTCAGCCAACAACTTCTCCGCCATCTCCAGATACGCTTCTGGCTTCGTGTCTCCCGTCCAGTCCGGCAAACGAACATGAACAGTTTCCGGGACTCTTGCAGCAGACCCCTCTGCCCGCGGTCGTTCAGTCAACATTCGCAACTCATGCTCTCTGACGCGTTCAGCTTCTGCTGCTGCCGCACGCTCTCTCTCTCTCTCACGCTCTCTCTCTGCTGCCGCAGCACGCTCTGCCTCTGCTGCTGCCGCACGCTCTCTCTCTCTCTCACGCTCTCTCTCTGCTGCCGCACGCTCTGCCTCTGCCCTGTCATTCTCCCTGTTATACATGTCAAGTTGTTGAACCGGAGTCAGCCCGGTCCAGAAGGGCGAACGCATGCATTTAGTCATGATGGAATCGCTTCCTAACATCTCGGGTTGAGTGACCGGGTCAAGGCTGCTTGCGTCGCTCACATCGCCACCCACGTGACTGTCAACATGATCAGGTTGAACTCTCACTTCTCTGGTCGACATAGCTTGGCTACGAGTTATCATAAGACAAGGCACAAAACACAACGCTCAAACACAACGCTCTGTTGGGGAAATATGACACGAACTACACAATATCACCCGCACATCAAATTGCCAATGAGAAAAATACCACGTACAAATACTCACGTTTTTTTTTTTTTTTTTTTTGTCGGTTGTTTGGAGGGATCCGAGGCTCACTTATTCTGCAGTGAAGCACCACCCAAGACAGCGTCCTACGGCGAGAAAGTTCCTCCAAGACGGCGTCCGCTGGTGAGAAGATGCAGAGAAGATGCAGATGCCGAATTCCCGTCTCAATTCGAATGTCTCTCACTTGAAAGATCCTAGGACGAGCAACCCATTTGTCGCGATCCCGCCTGTGAAATGTTTTCCAGCACGGAATACGGACGTTAATGTCCGGGCTTCAAGTAGTCCACGGAGTGGACAGAGAGAACTCAATAAACACCGTTGTGTTTTAATCGGCCTTCTAGGGGTAAGGCACGATGCTTTATTGGCTCGATCACAAAACCATGAAAGGTAACAAAATGGAATAAACTGCACAAAGCCTGCAGGAACTGTCGGCAACAGACGCTCCAAACAGGACGCAGGTAAGATCACTCGCGGCTCCAATCGACGATCTCCGGGACTCGGAGGGTAACAGGATGGAATTCACCGCACAAGGCCGGCAGGAACGGTCGGCCAGCAGCTCCAACACGAAGCAGGCAATCACTCGCGGTTCCAATCTACGAGATCCGGGAATCACTCGTTCTCTTCCGGAGTTACTCGCTCGTCAAATACCGAACTGTAATCGACCAGCCCAACTCGGCTGTCGGGAGGATTCAAGGAAAGCCCTTTTGAGATTTCCCACTCGGAGCCTTCGAGCCGCGTCCGTTGCACAAGATCGCGACCGCGCTCTCTCGACTCTCCACCAATCACGTGCCGAATCGCCTCCCGATCGCGTGAGGCTCCAAGGAGGCCACGTCACGCGGTGGGCGGGGCACCAAATCTGGGTGAGAACAGGTGGTTTCACCGGTGGTTTCTCACAATATATATATGTATATATATATATATGTATATATATATGTATGTATATATATATATATATGTATGTATATATATATGTATATATATATATATATATGTATATATATATATATATATATATATATATATACACAAAGAATTAAGTTAAGCACCCCCCCCGTTTTTTTACAACCTCGCACATTACAAGTGTGTTGTCGTCAAAACAGTGTAATATACCCATGATATTGCTATATTTTCTGGAGAAGTGATATTATGGTCACATAAAAACATAGCAATCATGCCGTTTTCAATATTTTATTCTGAATAATTTAAGGTGAAATTTTTTGGGAATTTTAGGCATATTTTCACCTCAATTTAAGTATGGAGCTATAGGTCCATCACGGACAGTGTGGATGACGTTTATGTTTTCTAACGTACAGTCATTGTTCTGAGAAGACCTCTAGCGATCTTTGCGTCAATAACGTGTGTAGGACCCACGTGATCGGATCACTGACTCAACCCTACGTCTCATAGACCCTGTAAGCCGTCGTATGCGTTGCTGTGGCAGGTTATTGTCATACCAATCATTATTTGATCTCACATACCTTAGAATATATGCCAATGTATACATATACACAAAGAATATATATTAGGGGGTGCTTACCTTAATTCGTTGTGTAGGGGTGCTTAACTTAAATCTTTGTGTATATATATATATATATATATATATATATATATATATATATATATATATATATGTATGTATATATATATATATATGTATATATATATATATATATATGTATGTATATCTCAAATCTTTCGCAATTCATTATTTGTCTTCCTCTCTCTCAACGATACTCCACATATCCACCGAACCATTCGCATTTCCACCCTTTCCAGCCTTTGTTGCTGCTCTACGTTCATTACCCATGTCCCGTTCCCATAAATCATAACACTTCTCACACATGCAGCATACACCTTTCCCTTCAGCTTCAACGACACTCCCCTCCTCGTCAGCACGCCACTCAGTTCCCAAAACTTCTTCCATGCACATCTCACTCCAGCAACTGTTGCCGAGTCTGATCCACCTTCTCCATTCAGCATGTCTCCGAGGTAACAAAATGTTTTCACACCTTCCAGCTTCACGCCATCTCAAAGATCCAACTCAACATTTACTCCATCTGCAGCTGCCTCTGTGCACACCTTACACTTCAATGTAGCTGCCACACTGGTTAATGACCCTCTCAAACCACTACATTTTTGATGAACCCACTCAGCGCACATTGTACATTGAATGGAATTCACGCCGACACCCTTCCTGCACACAGCACACGGCCACTTCCCAGTTCTTTCCACCTCACCACATGCTTTACCATTTGCCATCACCTTCGTTTTTCCGATAATCACCTTCAGACCTTTTGTCTCCATACATTCCTTCCACTTGTTCATCTTCTCCTTCAGTCCATCCATACTTTCTGCAATCAACACCAGATCTTCTGCATACAACAACTCCCACGGTAAACCATCCTTTACGTTCCGAGTCAGCACCTCCATCACAGCTACAAATAGTAGTGGACTTAGTACCGACCCTTGATGCACTCCCACCTTCACCTCAAACTCACCACTGTTCCCGTCCTTCATCCTTACAGTTGTGCGCGCTCTTTTGTACATTGCCATCACTACTCTGATCAACCATTCCTCCACTCCTAAGTTCCTCAATGCCCATGTCACTACTTCACGTGGAACCCTATCGAATGCTTTCTCCAGATCAACAAACCCAAGAAACAACTTCTTCCTCTTCTCCATGTACTGCTCCTGCAACTGCCTCACAATAAAAAGCGCGTCTGTCTTTCCTCTTCCTGGCATAAATCCAAACTGCATTTCGTCAATCTTCACTTTCTTCCTTATCCTCCTCTCCAACACCCTTTCCAATACCTTCATTCCATGCTCCAATAACTTTATCGCTCAATACGAGCCACATTCCAGAGGTTCACCTTTCCATTTGTATAGAGGGACGAGGGTACTCAGTTCCCAAGCCACTGGAATGCGGCCTTCTTTCACCACCAGATTGCAGATCTCTGTCATTCTCTTCACACCCCAATTTCCCGCTGCCTTCAACATATCTCCCACAACTCCTGTCGGCCCTCCCGCTTTTCTACTCTTCATTGCTTTTATCGCTTCCTCAACTTCCTTCTCGGTTATCTTCTCTGCCAGTCCTAAAACTGGGTTACTCTCTATGTTGCCATCCCATTCATTCTCTGTATTCAACAGCATTTCCATCTATCTTTTCCATCTTCCTTTAATTCCATCTGGGTCCACAACGATTTGTCCCACTTAATCCTTCAAGCAAACCACCCCCATCACATCACACCTCTCTTTCGCTATCTGCTTTGCAATCCTGTATCCCGCTCTCTGACCCTCTTCCAAATCCAAGCGTTCTCCGAACATTTTCCTACATGCCTCCTGCGCCTTTGCTTCCTCTTTCTTTGCAGCCTTCTTGGCTGCCTCATAACTTTCATGCTCTGCCTTTTCTGCCCCCATACCCTTTGCCTTCTGCCACTCCTTGAACTTCTTCCTCATCTTGTCAATCCTCTTTCCAACTTCATCATCCCACCACCATGTTTCCGAGTGCCTCGGTGGTCCTTTTGTCCATCCACATACCTCACCAACGGCTCCCAACAGACTATCTTTCATTGACATCCAACCACTTTCAAGCTCAATCACATCATCCTCTACCCTACTCAGCCTCTCTTTTAATGCCTCCCTTATTGTCACCTCTTTCAACCTCCACACCTTCATTCTCGGTTGGTACTTCACCTGCCGAGCTCTCCTCGCACCTTTCACCCTTATGTCGCAGACAACCAAGTGGTGCTGTGAGACAGCCTCCTCCTCCAGGATCACCTTTGTGTCCCGGAGGTGCCCCCAATCTCGCCTACGCACCATCAGGTAGTCAACGGTTAGGTAGTCGTCGACCCACCTGACGTGTATGTAACAAGCTTATTATCCTCTTTCTGGAACTGAGTATTACAAATCATCAAATCAGCTCCATCAGCAAACTCCAAAATCCTTTCACCTTGTCCATTTCTCACACCATATCCGTAACCCCCATGAACTCGCTCAAAACCGTCCATACTCCTTCCCACATGTCCATTTAGGTCTCCTCCTACCACAACAACTTCCTCATCTTTCACGTTTTCCATCAGCTTCTCTATCGCACACCAGAACTTGTCCTTCTCTTCATCGCTCCGACCAACCTGCGGAGCATATCCCGAGATGACGTTCACCAAGAGCTTTCCAATCATCATTTTCACCATCATCAACCTATCACTCACTCTAGTCACACTCACTGCACTGTCTTCAAACTCCTCAGAAAACAGGACACCAACACCATTCATGCCCTCCGGGCACCCTTGCCACACAAACTTGTATTTCTGTCCCTGCCTACCCTTCACCATTCTCACACCACTTCCCTTCCATCTCGTCTCTTGCACACAACATATGTCCACTCTTCTTCTGACCAATACTTCCACCACTTCTCCTGATCTCCCTGTCATTATCCCTACATTCCATGTCGCAAACCTCAGGAACCGATCTCCACTTCGGGCTGTACCCTGCCCATATGTAGTTGTAATTGTCATGGTTCTCTTTTTGAGGCAATGTTTTTATGGCCGGATGCCCTTCCTGACGCCAACCCTCTTAGTCGCCTCTTACGACACGCAGGGATACAGTGTACCTATTCTAAACCAGGGTACACACCGGTGTGAGGGTGAAATAGATAAAATTAAAAAGTTTAAGTTGGAAGAACCTTACTTCTTAAAATGCTCTGTTTTCCTTCCAGCAGATACAGTACACCTTTATATTAACCTGTTACAGACATCCCTTTGCTTCCTGTGATGGGTTTTCATGGTGCTGCTGGAGTTGCCCCATTTGTGGTCCATTGGCTCTGCAACAAAGAAATTATTTTCGAGCTCGCAATCAATTCCTACTTGGGACAGCTTCGCACCAGGGCCTGTGCACAAGCCTCTGAAAACCTTTGCCAAGATCGTACGGTGGATGAACAAGAACATCATCGCACAGACCACGGTACATTTTAGTTGGGTCGGGAGTTAAGAGGATGGGGCAGTGATGAGGGATCTATCATAATTTTGTGAAATTGTTAAAAATCTCAAACTTGTTGTATTTTGTTGGGCCTATCTCATCATTCCTGAGTGTTGACTTTCACTCTCTTTATTCATTATTTTCATTATTTTCCCTTTCCTCTTTTGTTCAGTCTTATATTTTAAAATCATAATAATAATAATAATAATAATTCATTTATTTTGTATAGCGCTTTTCCAGAAGCCCAAAGGCACTTTGACAGAGTGGCAAACATAATGCATAACAATACATGAAAACAACAATTGCAAAAAGACAAGAATCAATAGGGAAATATTTAAAGCAAAAGGAGGGAGAAGGAGAAGAGATAGTCAGGGGTTAAATGCTGTGGGTTGAATGTTGAATGCAGTGTTGAACAGGTGGGTCTTTAGTGATGTTTTGAATGTGGTGAGTGAGGAGGAGTCTCTGATGGTGTGAGGTAGTGAGTTCCAGAGGGTGGGAGCAGCGATGGAGAAGGCCCTGTCCCCCCAGGATCTGAATTTGGTCCGGATGGAGGGGGTCAGGAGGTTGGTACCAGCAGAGCGGAGGTTGCGGGTGGGAGTGTGTCTGGAGAGGAGGTCAGCCAGGTAGGATGGGGCCAGGTTATGGAGGGCTTTGTATGTCAAGAGGAGGATTTTGTACTGGATTCTCTGGGGGATGGGGAGCCAGTGAAGCTTGTAAAGGACGGGGGTGATGTGGTCACGGGTCCGGGAATGGGTGAGTAGACGGGCAGCGGAGTTCTGAATGTATTGGAGTTTATTGGTGATTTTTGAGGGTGAACCATAGAGGAGGCTATTGCAGTAGTCCAGACGGGAGGTGATGAAGGCGTGGGTGAGGGTTTCTGCAGCCGTGGAGGAGAGGGATGAGCGGAGACGGGCAATGTTTTTCAGGTGAAAGAAGGCTGACTTTGTGATCTGTTTAGTATATTTGTCGAAGGAGAGGGTTTGGTCAAAGATGACGCCAAGATTCCGGATGTGAGGGGAGGTGGATACTGGGATACCGTCGATGTTGAGGGCAAAGTTATGGGTGGATTTTGTGAGCGTTTTTGGGCCAATGATGATTATTTCAGATTTATCACAGTTAAGCTTGAGGAAGTTGATTTGAAGCCAGGATTTTATTTCAGTGATGCAGTTTGTCAGGATAGAGTGGGTGTCGGTGGAGACGGACTTGGTGGAGATGAAAAGCTGGATGTCATCGGCGAAGCAGTGGAATTGGAGACCATGACGGCGGATTAAGTGACCGAGCGGGGACAGGTAAAGGATGAAGAGGAGGGGGCCAAGAACTGAACCTTGGGGGACACCTTGGGGGAGGGGAGCAGTGGGGGATTTGCAGTTATTGATGGAGATGAACTGGCATCTGTCAGAGAGGTATGATTTAATCCAAGAGAGGGCAGTGCCGGTAACGTTAAAGGTGGATTAAAGTCGGGTGAGGAGGATAGTGTGATCGATGGTGTCAAAGGCAGCGCTGAGGTCGAGGAGGACGAGAATGTTGAGGTTGCCAGCGTCAGAGGAGAGGAGAAGGTCATTGGTGATTTTGAGGAGAGCAGTTTCAGTACTGTGGTTGGACCGGAATCCGGATTGGAATGTTTCATACAGGTTATTGGCAGAGAGATGATGTTTGAGTTGAGTGGCTACAGCGCGTTCCAAAACTTTTGACAGAAAGGGTAGGTTGGAGATGGGTCTGAAGTTGTTTAGGGTGTCAGGGTTTAGACCAGGTTTTTTTAGAATGGGGGTAACAGCAGCAATTTTGAGGGAAGGTGGGACGATGCCTGTAGACAGGGAGGAGTTTATTGTTGCAATGATAAGTGGAGAGAGAGCAGGGAGGGAGGCTTTGACAAAGCTGGAGGGGATGGGGTCAAGAGTGCAGGTGGCAGTTTTCATTCCGATGAGGAGTTCAGAGAGGTCAGTAGGGGAGATTGGGGAGAACCGAGATAGGGGATGGCAGGACAAGGGGGGGCAGGTGGTTGGAGGGGGAGCGGGTGCGGCGGTGGTCAAGCTGTTGTAGATGTTGTCAATTTTGCGTTGGAAGAAAGAGAGGAAGGAGATGCAGTTGTCTACTGTGAATGACTGGGTGGTGGTGTTCAGGGGGCGGAGGAGTTTGTTTATTGTCGAGAAGAGTGCTTTTGGGTTTCCGGAGCCAGAGTGGATAATTTGAGAGTAGTAGGCAGAGCGGGCGCGGGAGAGGGCATCTTTGTAGTGTTGTAGGTGGTCCTTGTAGGCTTGGGAGTGAACTGTGAGACCCGTTTTATTGCGGAGTCTTTCAAGTTGGCGAGCACGAGTTTTCATCAGGTGGAGTTCAGGGGTAAACCAGGGAGCAGAATGGGTGAAAGAAACTGTTTTGGTTTTTACAGGCGCAAGCTGGTCAAGGCAGGAGGAGAGAGTGTGGTTGTAGTAGTCAGTGAGGTCGGAAGGGGTGTGGAGGTCAATGAAGGGAGAAGTGGACATTTTTTCAGAGAGGGTGGATGAGAATGAGGTAGGTGAAAGAGCGTTTAGCTTACGGAAGTTGATTGTGCGATAATGCCTTGGTGTTGGGGCGGGGATGTTGATGGTCAGAGTGATGGCTAAGTGGTCAGAGAGGGTGAGGTCGGAGCCATAGAGATGATGCAAATTTAATCCAGTGGAGCAGACAAGGTCCAAAATGTGACCACGGATATGGGTAGGAAAGTCGACATGTTGAGTGAGGTTAAAGCAGGTGAGTAAATCAGTGAAGTCAGTGGTTATTGTGGAGTCAGTGGAGTCCATGTGGATATTGAAATCACCAAGGAGGAGGATTGAGGGGGAGAGGGAACAGAGCTGGGTCAGAAAGTAGGAGAAGTCAGACAGGAATGATGGGTGTGGTTTGGGAGGGCGGTAGACGACAGCCATGACTGACTGCGTGCGACCAGAGAGTTTTAAAGCCAGGTGTTCAAATGATGGAGCAGGTGAGATGGAGATGAGGTTGGTCTTGATGTCTTGACGGTGGATAACGGCAATTCCACCACCTCGGCCCTCCGAGCGTGGTTTATTGACGTAGGAATATCCATTGGGTGTGGTGAGGTTAAGTGTGTCGTAGTCCAGAGGTTGTTGCCAGGTTTCGGTGAGACAGAGAAAGTCCAGTTTGTTATCCAGGATGTATTCGTTCAGGATGAGGCATTTGTTGTTGAGGGACCGGGTTGAGGGATCATCAAAATGATGATACATCATGATGTGAACTTGCTCCAACTTCGGTCTCGGCTCCCACGCAGTATCTGTTCAATATCTACGTCTGCACAGTGGGGTGCTATTTATTTTATCATACAAGCTCATAGATAACACAACAAACAGATAAATGACCTCTGCAGGTCTATTCGTATTGATGTCTTAATTTACTTATCTGCCTCACAAATTGTCATATTGCCATCACTTGTGGCACTCCCCCAAAACCTCTCAATAGCCAAATTATCACGTTTGTTTTTAAGAGGATATCACTGTATTATTGTATTATTTGCAACGACTTGAGGGGACATACTGCTCACCCGCTCCAAATTACTGGCATGTGCCCAATCATGCTCAATTTTTGACCTCCAAAATTCAAGTTATATGGGTTCTCAACTAATTGGCCATGGGTTTGATGAGTGTCGGCCCAAGAAGAGAAACGTGCAAGTTAAACAATTTTTTTTTTCAAATTTAAACTGAAATAACTCCTCCACGAGCCTTGGAGCCAATTCTCCTCTTCCTTTCATACGCAGCACATGGCTGTGAGTACTATTATTGGCTGAGGGAGCGGCTGTTCTGCTGATGCAACGCCCATTGTAGGTTAGCGCAGAAATTTGGAATTTCGCCATGGTGACCCCGATACCTCGCCTACTCGTAGCGACAGACACCTTAGGATCTTTAATGTCCACCATCTAATGCGGACAGACGGGATGCCCAGTTTAACGTCCATCCAAGGGACAGCACACACGTTGATGCCTTGCTCTGCCTGCAAGACATCAGGATGACGGTTTGTAGCTGGGCCGAGATGCAATCCCAGGCTATATGCCTCAGATGCGTACCTCTAAGCCATCCTGTGTCAGCCCTTACTTAGTGCCTATAAAAAAGCGACACCTTTTGTTTTCCTCACATAAAATATTCTGTATGAGATGCATATTCAGACTGCACCTTTTAAAATGAAATCCAATTTTTTTTTTTCTGTTTTGATGTACACGTACATTCATGAAGTCGTCAACTTGACATCAAGTGCACTGCATCCAAACAGAGGCTTTGGAGTAGCTGTGTCATGGATTTCAAATTCCAGACCCTTGACGTTTCACTCGTACATGAAATCTGCAATCACATTGGCACTGATGGCGATTTGATCTGCGATCTTCGGAAAGATGCAGATAAAATTTTTTGACGTTTGGGTCCAGATCGACATCTTCTGAGTAAGGTTTCCTGAAAAGTTTGAAGAAAGTGGCTTGTCCATTGGTCTCTCGCAACAATTTGTTGTTATTGCTGCAAAAAGAGTTGAGATTTGACGTATATAAGTTGTCGTGATTGACTCCGTTTCCAAAATATAATCGATGGAATAGACATTTGTGTAAAACTTGCTGCAAAACTCTGGTGTAGCAGTCCTCTTTTAGCTCAATAAGTTTTGTGCAGACGTGTTTCGTAAAAAAGAAAAGAAAATTGTGGCCTGACAATTAATCAGAAGTTGAGAATGTCTGCCCTCTGCTGAGATCTTAATTCTGTTGATGTGTGGAGAAAGATTTCAGAGATACAGCTACTTTACCACCCTTTTGATTACAGATGCAGACGAGACATTGGGCCTCCAGAATAACGACTCAGAGTTCCACGATGATACTCTGAGTGGTGAGTTTGCGTGGCGTATCACAGCACGTCTCGACTCGCTTGTGGATGAGTGGCAGACAGGGCCAGACATGGTGTTTAGTGTCCATCCTCTTGATGGTTCCTTCCTTGTGTGGCATTTGGAGGGCTTGGATGTGGGACCGGCCGGGCACTGCCGACAGCTACAGGTACCTGGAGTTGTGGTGGCAGAACGAATCGGAATGCTTGTCATTCTTTAACAGAAACAAAATCACTTGTTTTACAACTTGACACACGGCTGCTTGCTTGACATGAATCCATTCAATGTCAACGATCTTGTGGGATTTGTGAAATGTAGTGAATCCAGCTGTTGTTTTTCTTTCCTCCTCTTAATCTTAATCTTTTTCATATGATTTATATTCTGCCATTTCGTTACACGAAGGTCTGCTTCTCTTCGCGAATCCCTGTTGCATTTCCTGCCGGTGACGCTAATTCTCTCTCCGAGTACGTATTTCTACACACTGCTCCACCACCAGACCATATGGCCTCCCTACCTGTTCCTCCCCGAGCATCTGGATTTCCTCGAACTTTTTCCGGCACTCCGATGCCTACAGCAGCTGGGCGCCCGTCACTCCCCCGCCCCAGTGCTTGGTCCCCGTCGGCCCGTCTTGTCACAAAGCATGCCGATGGCTCTCTCAACCAATGGGCCTTGGGGTTTGGTGAGGACTACTGTGCTGTGCTAAGTGTATTACACCTTGCACGCTACTGTGGACATCGCTTCCAGCTAAGTGGGCAGGCCTGCCATGCTGTGCTACCTTTGCTTCTAACAACCTCCCACTATGCTCATGCACCCGTTACCACCACCCTTGCCACAATGCCACTTTCAAAACGTTGCCACAATGGCAACTGCAGCATTGCCAAGCCCAGAACAATGGATGATGGTCGGACTGTCGGCAAACCCTCTGGCATTTGCCCGCAAAAACCCTTTCCTAAAGATGGCTTGGTTGAAAAGCCTTCGGAGGGTAGTGGTTTAGTCCGAAGTGAATTGATCCTTTGGCGCGTGGATCCAGTGAGCCCATTGTCCTACCAGGGTGGTGTTTTGGAGCTGGCCTGTGTGACATCACAGTACCGATCTGCATTTTCACACATTGCCTGGCTGCCTACTGAAGTGCCAGCTTATTGTTTGGGTGAGTGCAATTGCTGGAACAGATGTACCATGACGGTCATTATTAGCTCCAAAATTATAACAAAATGATGTTATTTTGAAAATGAAATGCTGGACAAAACAAAATGTATTTTACTTTCTTACGATATTTTTGTGATGCTCATCTGTGGATTCATACAGGAACTTATTGCAATTCTCCAAGTGCTTGTTTTGTTGCATCGGATGGATACAGTCTGCGCCTTTACCAGGCTGTTATCGATGCCCGCAAGCTGCTGGAGGAGCTGTCAAAACCCAAGCTCTCGGTAGGCAATAGATCAGCAGCAACAGGACTTTTTGTGTGTTGCCACAAGTGAGGCCTTCCTTTGGCTAGCAAGGTCATGGTCATGGTGTTTGTTAGCAAGCAAGGTTCTTCTTGACTTACTTAGGTGCTGGGTGAAGCAACTTTGAAAGCTGTTTTAAATCTCCGTGTGTTGTCCTGCAGAGGCTGGTAGGAAAGGCCTTCAGTATCGTAAGCCAGCAGTCGACTGCCCACCCTGGCTGCATAATCGAGCTGGACGTCATTTCAGATCACGTATGTATTTTAACAGTGACTTGCTCTTGTTTCGATCTAACATCGTTTATTCATCAATTCTTTCTTTCCACTGATCGTTATTTTGTTTTGCGTGTTATTGCCACCTCTTGTCCAGTTAGAATAATAAATTGCTTTCTAAAACGATGTTTATGCTGCTAATTATTGGATCCATTTTAAATGTCCTGCAAAAATATTTATTTTTCTTTTTTGCATTTATTTCTTTATTTTTGTTCCATTTCTTCTTCTTCTTCTTCTTAACTCTTCTCTTCCACGTCTGTGATTGATAATTTGTGACTGTATCCATCTTGCTTACCCCCCAGTATCCTCTCCTTGCTCTCATTCTTCCTCATGTCCCTTATTCCTCCAAGTTTCCCTCTATTTTGTCCCTCTGCTCATCTGTTCGTGTTTCCTCCACCCTCTCCCTTTCTACTGTTCTTTTGAAAAAAAAAAAAAAAAAATGGAGGATATTATAATGTCATCACATGTTGGCTACGAGAGTGGAGGAAGTCAGTAATCCAACTGACCTTGGATTCCATCGTTGGTTGGCCTTGGATTCCATCGGCAGACAGTTTGGAGAACAAGGCACAATGCCAGACTGTACCGGCATTGAACGTTCGAGATGTGTCAAGAGAGACGGCCCTGATCTCATATCTGATATTGAGGGCGTGCATCTATAGTTGAGGGGATCAGTTTTTGCACCTTTTTATGTAATGCTGTGATGTTAGCTGATTTCCAAGAAGGAAGTGCAAAAGCAGCAGAGCAGATTTTTTTTTTTAGACACGTCAGCTGATGTCGTCCATGACTTCTTCGAAAGGAAGCATAACAGCATGAGTCAGCACCTCTCTTGAGGGTATCCTTGTTCAATTTGCATTTACTAGGGCATTGCCCGTACTATATCTATATCTAAAATTATATCCCCCCCCTCTATTTACATGAAATGGTTTGGTCCAAAGCGAACGGCTTGCGAGTACGGTGACAATCCCCCCCCCTCTATTTACATGCAATGGTTTGGTCCAAAGCGAACGGCTTCCGGAGTTTGGTAAAGAAATCGCCATCGCGTGCACAAACGCGCAGGAAAGCGAATGAATCGCAAATTCGGTTTTATTAGTTTTAAAACATAGTTTAACGCCAACATAGTTTGCAAACGTGAAATAAATGAATACGCTCTCAAATGTGCCATCCGAGGCAGAGTGTGTCCTCCACGTTCGGCACACGTGATCGTTCGCTGCTCTCTGATTGGTTGAATCGTTTTTTGGACATAGCTCGGTAAGTAATTGTCCGATTAATATGAAACCTTGAAAAGGCACATCCTCGGGTCCCCAGCAATATACCTGGCAAGTTAAAAGTATATCGGACCCGTGGTTGTCGAGAAACAGCGGTCACAGACAAACAGACGTACAGACGTACAGACGTACAAACGTACAAACGTACAAACAGAGATTACTGGAATTATAGATAGATGAAATACACTCGTGGCCAAAAATATTGGCACCCTTACACTTTTTTCAAATAACTCCAAATTTTCTACAAAAATAAGTTGAGATTTGACGAAAGTATTTGGTCTCCACAAATCTTTATTCCACTGTTAATATTACAGAACATTTGTTTTTGATTCAGAACTTAATACATACTTTTAAATCATAAAATAAAAAGAAATGGCATTGACAATATTATTGACACCCAAGACTTAATATTTGGTAGTATGGCCTTTGGACCAAACAACTGCAGTCAAGAACTTCCTATGCCATGAATGAATTTCCTACACCTCTCTACTGGCAGTTTGGCCCACTCTTCTTGTGCAAACTGCTCCAGTTCTCCCAGATTTGAAGGGTGCCTTCCCCCAACTGCTGTTTTCAGATCTCCCCACAGGTGTTCAATGGGATTTAGATCTGGACTCATTGCTGGCCACTTCAGAACAGTCCAGCATTTTATCTTCAACCATTCCTGTGTGCTTTTTGAAGAGGTTTGGGGTCATTGTCCTGCTGCAAGACCCATGACCTTCGACGGAGACCCAGCTTTCTGACGCTGCGTTGAACATTGCGCTCCAAAATGCCTTGGTAATCTCCGGATTTCATGATGCCATGTATACATTCAAGGCACCCAGTGCCAGAGGCAGCACAGCAACCCCAAAACATCACTGAACCTCCTCCATGTTTGACTGTACGGAAGGTGTTCTTTTCTTTGAAGGCTTCATTTTGTTTTCTGTAAACATAGAGATGATGTGCTTTACCAAATAAGCTCTAATTTGGTCTCATCTGTCCACAGGTTATTCTCCCAGAAGGATTTTGGCTTGTTCAGGTGTGTTTTGGAAAACTCCTGTTGGGCTTTCTTAGCAGTGGGGTCCTCCTGTGTCCCCTGGCATAGAACCCCCTTTCATTGTGTTGGCGACGGATGCTGTAAGTTGAAACTGTCGTACCTTGTGTCTGAAGGTCAGCTTGAATCTGTTTGGCAGTTGATCGAGGTGTTTTCTCCACCATTTGAACAATCCTTCGCTGCAATCTTCGATCAAGTTTTCTCTTGCGGCCATGTCCAGGGAGGTTGGTTACAGTGCCATGGGCCTTAAACCTACTGATACCATTGTATACTGTGGATACAGGAACATCAAGGTCTCTGGAGATGGACTTGTAGCTTTGAGATTGTCCATGCTTGGCTACAATCTTGTGTCTGACATCATCAGACAATTCTCTGGTTTTCTTTCTTTTCTCTATGCTCATTGCGGTACACACAGTGAGACAAAACAGCAGAATTACTCCTTTTCTCTATTCAAACGGGTTGAATAAGTGATTTTTATATTGCAGCGACCTGAAACTCACCACAGGTTAGTTCAATTCCAAAGTAAATGAGAATCACCTGCTTGAAATGTAATTATTTCTAGCAACTAACAAGGTGCCAATAATATTGTCCGTGCCATTTTAGGATTTCTGTGTGGAATTGGCTAAGATTTCGCAATTTTTAAAGCTTTTTTGTTTTGTTCCACTGCAAACCAACGAAATACAAATGTGGATTCCAAAATATTTTTTAATTTCATAAATTTTCTGGAGGAAATGGTGCATTATTTGAAAAAATGTGCAAGGGCTCCAATATTTTTGGCCACGACTGTATGTATGTATGTATGTATGTATGTATGTATGTATGTATGTATGTATGTATACATATATATATGTATATATGTATATATGTATATACAGTCACGTGAAAAAGTAAGTACACCCCATGTAAAGTTTTGACTTTTTCAACATATTTCAACATACAGCTATTTGATCTTCATTTCAACAATATTGATAGATAAAGGTGATATAATATAACAAATATCATGAAACATTTACATTTTGTAGTCCATTGTATAATTTAAATAAACATAAATGCAAATTTCACATGTGGAAAAAGTAAGTACACCCTTGGCTCTAGGTGGTATTGCCCCGTTTGGCAGAAACAACCTCAAGTAGGCGTTTCTTATAACTGTCTACCAGTCTCTGATATATCGACTGGGAGAAATTTTTGCCCACTCCTCCATGCAGAATTCTTTCAGCTGTGCGATGTTTGAGGGGTTTCTTGCATGCACAGCTTGTTTCAAATCCCCCCACAACATCTCGATGGGATTTAGATCCGGGCTTTGACTTGGCCATTCCAGAACCCTCCATTTCTTTCTTTTCAGCCATTCATTGGTGGATTTACTGGTATGTT
>NC_136267.1:28462385-28464885 GCF_964187855.1 Myxine glutinosa | reverse complement strand
TTTCTGGGCTTGGCGGAACCGAGAGACTTAACGCCTCTTCCGGGCAAACGCAAGGTAGGGGTTCGGGACAATCCTCGCTCGTACCTAAATCCTTGCGCCACCACGGAAGCGGGGAAGCAAGCCTCGCATGAGCCACGTGTAATTTGGGGTACACCGAGTGGATTGCGTACCACGTGGTCTGTGCAGTCACCGTCATTATTGGACCCCGATTCGAGGGGTTCTATTCGTACCACGCGTAGTCATATGGTGGAAATCACAAGAACAATCGAATGGAAGGAAGAACACAGGTTTAATTATTATTCCCACAAGTATGTACAATGATCGGTAGAAGCAGAGACACAGAGCACAACTTAAACAGTCGTATTCTTAACTCCCAGACTCGGGCCCGTCACAGCTCACACAGGGAATTTGCAGGCAGGATGCTGTTCAGGCCAAACGCGCCGACTTGGTCGTCCAGGAACGGCCCCGTCCGGCTCTCCTCGGTCACAGCACGTCCCGCGATGATGGCAAGCAGGCGGGTGGAAGGATCCTCGTAGCGCGTCTCCCGAACAAAAGCAGATGATGAGGCAGGATGGCTGGAAGGAATGTATGCGTCTCTCGGTGCGGCTGGCGGTTACACAGCGCGTTTTGCAAACAGCGCGCTATTACTCGCGTAACTCAATGCACTATACGCGGCTCTCAAGCTCAACCAAGCATCACTTTCATATGAGCACGTATCCTGGTTCATGCGCGGCTTTCTCCACCCAATGCCAACTCAGTCCTCGTACCTCAATTGCTGCTCGAACTCCACTGCTCACCGCGCTCTCCTCTTACTGCTCTCGAGTCCTCTTGGGGGCTTTGCGCGACCGGTTATATTTGCCACGCCCTGAGCCTTCTCGAACGTTCCAACCACGCCCTGTGACGCGGTGCTGCAGCCACACCCTGTGAGCCCTGATTGGCGGCTCGCGCTTAGCGTCAGCTTCTTCGCCGCCCTCATTCGGCCCCGACTCGACCCCCCAGGCCTGCCTCCTGTTAATTCGCGCCAAAAAGCCAAAGGCAGCATAAAGAGACGTAAGGCGATGGAGGCGGCATAGGACAATGGAAGCGATGAAAGGACCTATTCTCCTTACTCTACTCAACGTAAAACTAACACAGGAAAAGGACTATGCTCACAAATACTAAGAGATAACTGCACTATCGCGAGGCTACATGTTGTTTGTGTGACTAAATATGAGGGGGAAATTTAACCTTTATTATACAAAACTCAAAACCGCAACAATATGTATGTATGTATATACAGTATATATATATATATATATATATATATATATATATATATATATATATATATATATATATATATATATATATATATATATATATATATATATATAATACATATATATATATATATATATATATATATATATATATATTATATATATATATATATATATTATATACATATATATATATATATATATATATATATATATATATATATATATATATATTGTTGAGGTTTTGAGAATTGTACATATAACATCATTAAAGGTTAAAGGTTTGCCCCCCATAGTTAGTCCACAAGCAACACGTAGGCCCATTAGAATGAATTATGTCCTAGTATGTGTAAGAGTAGGCCATTCACTGGTAACATCTGTGTTGTGTAAAAGAAATAATAAGCTTAGGTCCTTTCATTTTGCGGCCGCCCTTCAATTCCATCTATGGGCGAACTCGATCCCGCGCCCCATTTGGCATCCCTCAAGTTTGTTACGCTTTGGCTGCCAGCAGCGTTAGCTGCCCGTTGCTCGCTCAAACTAGTCGGGTAACCACGAGGTAGGCCTGGAAAGAGGGAGGAGCGCGAGGTCGGGGTGTGGCCGCGACAAGCAGCATGTCAGAAGGCAGTGACAGTAAGAGCAACAGCCAACCAGAGCTCGGTGGGCATGGCATGATAGGGCGTGGCAAGAAACATCTGGTGAGTTCCAGAGGGTTCCAAGGGCGTGGCAATAAAACCCTTGGCGCGAGGCCCCCACCTCAAATGAGTTGAGATGAGAAGGGAGAGGCGCTTACAAAGGACTGGAGCCAGGCATGGCTATAAAAAGGACTCGCATGCAAGTGGAGAGATGAGAAGGAATGCGCAGGTCTGGGTTGAGCTAAGAGAAGGACTTGCTCGCAGATGACTCGTTGGGTGAATTGTGCTGTGTGTGAGAATTGATCCGGAGCACTCGTGTGAGAACTGCAGTAAGAGGACTGGCGTGCACACGGCAGTTCGAGCTTAGATTGAGAAGCGCATTGTTCGCGTTTATTGACCTTTTACGAACTATTCGCTTATTACGTACGTGGCTGAGCCACAAGTGTAACTGCCGAAGCCAGCCTACCGTTTGCCCTGTGATAATCCCGTACGCAAGAACGACACGTGGAGAGCTCCTGCCGTTTTTGTTCGTCTCCTTCGCGGTGCGAGTTGGGGACCGGAGGAAGAGCTGCCTGGACGCCATCCCTGGACCATCGACCTGTTCGTCTG
>NC_136267.1:28114685-28462185 GCF_964187855.1 Myxine glutinosa | reverse complement strand
GTGGCCTACTCTTACACATACTATGACATAACTAATTCTAATGGGCCTACGTGTTACTTGTGGACTAACTATGGGGGGCAAACCTTTAACCTTTAATGATGTCATAATTGTCATATGTACAATCTCAAAACCTCAACACATATATGTATATATATATATATATGTATGTATGTATGTATGTATGTATGTAGGTATGTACGTACGTACGTATACAGTCACGTGAAAAAGTAAGTACACCCCATGTAAAGTTTTGACTTTTTCAACATATTTCAACATACAGCTATTTGATCTTCATTTCAACAATATTGATAGATAAAGGTGATATAATATAACAAATATCATGAAACATTTACATTTTGTAGTCCATTGTATAATTTAAATAAACGGAAATGCAAATTTCGCATGCGGAAAAAGTAAATACACCCTTGGCTCTAATCGGTGGGATTGCCCCCTTTGGTAGAAACACCCTCAAGTAGGCGTTTCTTATAACTGTCTACTAGTCTCTGACATCGACTGGGAGAAATTTTTGCCCACTCCTCCATGCAGAATCTTTCAGCTGGCGATGTTTGAGGGGTTTCTTGGATGCACAGCTCGTTTCAAATCCCCCCACAACATCTCGATGGGATTAGATCCGGGGTTTGACTTGGCCATTCCAGAACCCTCCATTTCTTTCTTTTCAGCCATTCCTTGGTGGATTTACTGGTATATCTAGTGTCATTGTCATGGTGCAAGGTCCACCTTCGGTTGAGCTTCAACTTCCGACAGATGCCCTCACGTTAATCCTCAAGCACCCTCTGGTACAATGAACAATTCATAGTGGATTCTATGATGGTGAGCTGCCCAGGCCCTGATGCAGCAAAGCTGCCCAGGCCCTGATGCAGCAAAGCTGCCCCAACCATAATATTTCCACCACCATGCTTTACAGTTGGTATCAGGTTCTTGTGGTCAAATGCTGTCCTTGGTTTTCGCCAAACATGTCTTCTGGTTCTGTGGCCAAATAGCTCTACCTTGACTCATCTGTCCAGAGCACATTGTTCCAGAAGTGCTGGTCTTTGCTGAGGTGTTCATTGGCAAACTTTAGTCTTGCCCTGATGTTCCTTCTGGACAGCAAAGGTTTCCTCCTGGCACACCTCCCATGTAGATCAAATTTGTGCAGCCTCTTTCTAATGGTAGACTCGTGCACTTTGACATCAACAGTGGCAAGAGCTACCTGTAGGTCCCATGATGACATTCTGGGGTTCTTAGAGACTTGTTTCAGCATCTTGCGGTCTGCTCTCGGGCTGAACTTGCTTGGGCAGCCTGGCCTGAACAAGTTGGCAGTTGTTTGGAATCTTCTCCACTTGTAGATGATCTTCCGGACAGTCGAATGATTGATTTCAAATTGTTTGGAGATCTTTCTAAATCCCTTCCCAGACTCGTAGGCATCTATAACCTTCTTTCTGAAGGCCTCAGAGAGCTCTTTTGATCTAGGCATGGTGATGCCGCACACTTCAACAACAAAGAGCAAACCAAACTAAATGTCTGAGGTTTAAATAAGACAGGTTCCTCCGAGATCCTCTCTAACGATGTTCTAATCATTTGCACCTGAGCTGGTGCACCTGATTCTAATTTTAGGTATTTGAAGTAGTGATAACTGTAGGGGTGTACTTACTTTTTCCACATGCGAAATTTGCATTTATGTTTTTAAAATTATACAATGGACTACAAAATGTAAATGTTTCATGATATATGTTATATTATATCACCTTTATCTGTCAGTATTGTTGAAATGAAGATCAAATAGCTGTATGTTGAAATATGTTGAAAAAGTCGAAACTTTACATGGGGGTGTACTTACTTATTCACGTGACTGTATATATATATTCATGTTTGACTTTTCTCATACAACTCTTGTCACTTATTTTCCAGATGCTGCAACGGAATCTTACCAATGTTCGCCGACTGGCGAGCCATCCATCTCTGCCATACTGTGAGTAATGACAATCTAAACTTTTATCACGTCTAAACCTTGCACTCACTTTTATGTTTGTTTCATCGATACCTTTTTGAGTTTTTTGGGATAATCTACTGTTGTGCGAGACGGGTCGCATTAGCACAGACCATCTTAGCGAGAAGTCTGGCAAGACCTCCGTGGGTGCATTTAAACATTTTTAAAAGTTACTGTGTTCAATATCTATTGATTATGATTCCCCAAGGATGGTTCCAATAAAAGCTAAACCTGGTGGTGAAACACGCAGGAGGAAAAAGGCGGTGAAAAGCTTATTTTAATGAAAATGTTTATTTGCAAATTATTTTGACACAGGAATCATGAGACAACAGTACTCGGACAGATCTGGTGCACAAAAGACAAACAAATAGGGGAGGTGAGACTCGACAAACCGAAGTTATGTAAAAGAGTTAAATATTAAACCCACTAATGGTGATAAAATACCGGACTCGTACAAGACGAAGGGGAAAGCAACAGGTGAGGACTTGAACAAGGTACAAGGTTTTTCTCCTCCACGATGGTGTCATGCAGGCTGGTGATGGTGACAGCAGGCAGGACGAAGTAGAGACGATGACGATTATTTGCGATGCCGGGAAGATGGAATCCTCAGTCTCTCGAAAGCTCCTCAAATTGGGTGACGAAACAGAGTGTGTGAGCCAATGTCCAACTCATGCGCATATGCGTGGTCACTGCCCTTACCACCTCCGGGTCTGCCTCCATGGGCAACAGGTCCTGTCATTGGCCGCCTGCTGCTTGGGGGTGGCTCCATCTTCTTGCCCACCCTGCTCTGTTGGACATAAGGCCCTTATAAAAAGTGTTTCCCCTCAGCCAGGGCTTACAGCCGACTTCGCCACCATGGCTTGCTGTTGCCTGGCCAGACAGTCCGTAATGGTTTCCATGGAAAGCACGTCGTGCTTTCTTGTGTGCCTTTGTGCCCAAGTCTGCCAGATGGCCTCACCCGTTACAGGAGGTTTTACACAACAATCTTACCCTGTTCTGATTTAAGGTTCACGCTCGCTGTCTCCTTGGCACACATCTTGCTGGACGACTTATCTGTGACAAATATCTAATACAAGGGTATTGTAACATACTCAAACACATGGACCAAACTATTCTTACCACAATCTAGCTATGGATCCCTTTTCATGAAACAATGCTTTTATTGGCGCTGAGGAAGCGCCTTTAGCGATTGACTTCCAGCCAGTGTAACGCTAATTCCTGTCACAGGAATTCGGAGATCATATAAGTGGGCGTGGCAGTTCCTGATTGGTTCGTGTTGGGGAACGCCTTCTCGCTGCCGACGTGACGT
Source organism: Myxine glutinosa (assembly GCF_964187855.1). Lineage (NCBI taxonomy): Eukaryota > Metazoa > Chordata > Myxini > Myxiniformes > Myxinidae > Myxine > Myxine glutinosa. Next base: position 28,458,889 of record NC_136267.1, on the reverse strand, counting down.
AAATTCGCGCACGCGCACTGGTGATTGGCGCTGAGGAAGCGCCTTTAGCGATTGACTTCCAGCCAGTGTAACGCTAATTCCTGTCACAGGAATTCGGAGATCATATAAGTGGGCGTGGCAGTTCCTGATTGGTTCGTGTTGGGGAACGCCTTCTCGCTGCCGACGTGACGTAAATTCGCGCACGCGCACTGGTGAAGCTTACTCGATCTTACTCGATCCCATATTACATGTACTTTCATTGCATACAAATTATACTTCCTCCTAGAAATTCCAAGCCCGAACCTCAGCGCAATCCAAGAGGATTCACTTGTTATATTAATGAACAGGATTAAATATTTAAATTGATATGTGTGGGAAAATCAAATGCCCAGACCAGGAATCGAACCCAGGTCATCTGGAAAACCGTACCAGTGCTCTGCCACCACGTGCGCTATCTGGGCAACCCTGACTGAGCATGCAATTTTCCCACACATATGATTGCCACTCTCTTTCCATCAATGCTTCCGAGGCACTCACTGCCAACCATAGGAGCACTAACGGCCACTAATTTTTCCACATATACACAAAGAATTAAGTTAAGCACCCCCCCCCCCCGTTTTTTTACAACCTCGCACATTACAAGTTTGTTGTCGTCAAAACAGTGTAATATACCCATGATATTGCTATATTTTCTGGAGAAGTGATATTATGGTCACATAAAAACATAACAATCATGCCGTTTTCAATATTTTATTCTGAATAATTTAAGGTGAAATTTTTTGGGAATTTTAGGCATATTTTCACCTCAATTTAAGTATGGAGCTATAGGTCCATCACGGACAGTGTGGATGACGTTTATGTTTTCTAACGTACAGTCATTGTTCTGAGAAGACCTCTAGCGATCTTTGCGTCAATAACGTGTGTAGGACCCACGTGATCGGATCACTGACTCAACCAATCACTTTTTTTCACTTTGATCACTCAATTTCATCAATGGATAATTGCTAATGTCATACCAATCATTATTTGATCTCACATACCTTAGAATATATGCCAATGTATACATATACACAAAGAATATATATTAGGGGGTGCTTACCTTAATTCGTTGTGTAGGGGTGCTTAACTTAATTCTTTGTGTATATATTAATTTAATTATTTAATCCTGTTCATTCATATAATATTGCTTCACCACACCCCCAGTGGTGTTTATAATAGAAGACATGGATTTGTCCCCCCCCCCCCCCCACCCCCTCCCACTGCCCATTTGGAGAAGACCCTCTGGTGTTCAGGCTATTGGTGCTCCTATGGGCATAAGTGAGGAATTGTCATGTTTCCAACCAAGTGTCTCCAGAGAAGGTAGCTCCGGGTACTGCATGTGTGCTGCCTCCACACTGCTGCCTGATAATGCGAGTGTTGTATGTGAAAGGAAAAAACATCACTTGTTGGTAGAAGTATCTCTGGGGAATGAAACGTCACAAATACATTTGAACGTGCTCTGTTGGCAGTGGTGACATTTGGCACATTGTAGACTTTGGAGATAAACTGCTCAACATCTGTGCCGGTTTGTTCATCCAGATTGCCCTCACCAAGATGTTTGAGAAAATTATGGTGCTTTTGGAATACTTTCCAGCATGATTTCTTGCTTTGTCCAGCCAAGTGGGAGATGGTGTCACTTGCAGTGAGAGCATGGAATGCAGGAATCGTTTCCAGCACACCCTGTTCCAGAAGGAAATGCAGGAATCGTTTCCAGCACATCCTGATCTGCTCCAACATCGTGTGAATAGGAATGTGCTTCCTCTTAGCAGTTTGGAGCATTGCACCTTGTGAAAATGAGCCAATAGTAACGCAAGCACATCTGTGTTCCTCGCAGCAACAACGATGCTAGATGCCTGGCTTTCTAAACAGTGGATGATTAATTCTTGTCTGCAGCTTCACTTGTGTCCGGCTTCCAGTGTCTGTGTTTACTCCAGGGTCAGATGCTTAAACTCTCTCTTTATTCCTGAATCAACCAACTTCCACAATTACTTTGTTGTTTGTTTTATGCAACATCAACTGTTAGGACAAGAATCTTGCCAGGTCTGCTTTGCTGTCACAGGGTGTGCTCTGAAGTTTGCCCACAGGCAGAGGAGCATCCCTACTTCCTATCGGTCTTCTTATTGCTCCTGAACCTTGACCCCGGCTTCTCCTGTTACCACCTTTGATTGAAGCCTCATTTTATCTGTCAAATACTACATCCTCTCTGCTATATCGAGCTCCTCTTTGTACAACATGTCCAACAAATGCATCAGCAAGGTCCCCCAAGGTGGCAGTCCCCTGAGGTTGCGCTGTGGCAATCACTTGTGCCTGACCATCAATAATAAGTGATGTCTTCTCACCAAGATCTGTAGCTTCAATGACAGAGGGGCCTGAAAGTACCTGAGACAGGATTGCTTTTGACCCAGTTCGAAAGCTTCCATTAATTTCTTCTTGATTCTGTGGCACTGGCAACAGTTAATGTTTTAATAATTCAGAGGTTGACATCGTGCCTCGCTTCATCGGCAGTGATCAAACTTTACGACAGTTTCCTGTCTGCCTCAAATTACTCCACTTTCCCTGTAACTGAAGCATTGTGTCCCACCTGAAACAATCAGGTGAAAGTAAGGAACAGTGCTTTCAGCAAGAGATCGCTGAACTTGGCCGAGAAGCCTTTCCTTTACAAAATTGTTCAGTTGATCCTGTCCCTTCTTGCGGCCTTCCAGCAGATCCTCGTCGATCTCCTTTGTGGGTAGGTCCTTGGTTGCAATGTTTTGCAGATCTACAATGTAGTGATGTTTATTTTGAGACTTTCAGCTTCATCCTATTTACGGAAAAAATAATAAAATAAAATAAGCAATTTATCTTTGGGGAAGAAGTAAACAAGCCTCGGCTTGGACAAAAAGGAAACAAGTAAACAATTGGCATACAGTATTTGGCCTTTATCCTATTGTATACTGCTGTTCTACAAATGGTTTAGTTTCAGTGACGACCAGTATTTCAGTGACCAGTATTTCAGTATTTTGTTTTTTGCCTGTAAGACCTTAACTGTACATTTTTCAGCTTGGCAAACAGAAGAAATTAATTCACCACCCCCAGATCCTTTGGGAAAAAATGTCTTCCAACTTTTATTCAAAAATGCCTACGATGGTCTTATGGGGCCACTTTTTCCAAATTTGGGACCAGACTGGTATGTTTGATGCATCCTCGGTCATTATGACATGTTGGTTTAAGATGTATGGAAAGTTTTGAAGTGCGACAGGTTGTTAAGCTTAATTCGGACATCGTTTTGGAATACTGTCCTCTTTAAATTGTTACAATTCTTAATGATGTGTCAGCAACTCTGGGATTTGTCATCTCCTTTAAATTGATGGCATGGATGTAGCTCTCTAGGATGTACATGGAAATCCGTATTTTCATATTCAGAATTTTTTGGTCATCAGAAAATTATGGATAATTCAATGACATGATTAGGGAGAATAGAAGTGGTAACGCTAATGTGGATTCATTTCTGAACCCATTTCTTCCAGATGTGGTATACGGCTAACACTCCTATGTTCCGACACGTCATTACCGCGAGTGCAGATATTGTTTTGTCAGTCGTTGTTTTTGCACAGTATTTTTGTGGTAGTTAGCTGGTATGGGAGCCTGCACGGTTACCATGATGTCAGCCATGGGATTAGCCACCATTGGTAGCAGGACTGGTTGTGCGAGTGGCAATGAGATTATTATTGGCTGATACACAGCACTTACACAAGATGTAATGCATAACTTATGCAATATATACATTGCTACTACTACTACTACCACTAATGAGCATGCCCAGCTAAGGGACGTTGCGACCCCCTTTGGGGCATTTGACCCTTTTGCACCTCGTTCTCTTGGGGCTGTGGGAAAGCGAATTTGAAATTTGGCCAATGCACTGATGATTCCTCACCTAATCTTTGTAGCGGACACCTTGGGATCTTTAGCATCCATCAACTAATGTCGGCATGCAGGACACCTGCTTGATGTCCATCTGAGGGAAGGCACACACATTGATGAAACACCCCATCTGTGAAACACCTGGATTACAGTTTATAGTTTGGTCGGGATTCAAACCCAGACAAGACAGCTTGGAGGCGAGTACGAGTACCTCTAGGCCATCCTGCCCGCCCTAATATGTAGACGGCCTGCAAGCCCAAGGTTGAAGTAAAATCGCATGTAATATGTATATAGAGTGATCCTGCTGGGGACACAAATGCTGGCCTAGGCTATGCTGCAATGCATGTACAGTTAGTGCTTCTTCTATTTTTTTGCGAAGTTCTGCAGTTTCCTCAATGTAATAATTGTGAATTGATCAGAAGGCAACAAGAGGCCCCTCCCAGGGTCCAAGGTATAATTTCCATTTCATTCCTTGGCTATGTGAAAAACATGAAAAGTTTACATCCACCACCAATTTAAAGCTCGGGAAATCTGCTCCGTCTGTCTGTCTTGTCTGTCCGTCCATCCGTCATGCCCACTCCTCCAAAACAGAGAGAAGAAAATTTAAATAAAGATTTGATATCAGGTCATTCCTGGTGGAACTTTTTGCCATCTTTCAACTTTGCTTTAGGTGGGAAGCATGGGGATTTGCGATGGTGCGCCATTGACTTCGCTCTAGTTCCAGTTGGATTTTTCTTCAGTTTCCATGTTCCCAGTCGTGTTATCTTTGAGGTCCATTCACTTCGTTGTTTTTGTCCACCGGTTTATGCTTGGCTCACAAAGGCCCACCATTGGCAATTTACCTAACTGGGGAATGTGTTTGAGAGGTGAGATTGTTGTCTTGTTTTTAAATTGAGTGTGTCGGACAAAAATAAGAAAAATGAGGAAAACAAATGCATGATTTCCATTCTGCTCATTTGTCAAGATGCTAAGCAATGTCTATATTGATTTCCAGAATGGATGAAAGAGAGCAAATACGAGCTCGAGGTTGTGAATAAATGTTTGAAGGTGTGCTTTGTGGCTTGGCAAAGAGCATGTTTAGAAGAGACTATCGTAATCTGAATGTTTTGTTTTTTTTGTCATTGTATTCCATCCAGAGAGGTCCAAATTCACTCAAATAGAGTGCAATCTTGTTGAAGAGTCAGTTTACCGTTGCCTCTTCGAGAGCATCTCCTTTAAGCTGATTTGACGTCGTTGCTTGCTATTTGCAAAACACTTGGCCACGCAGTTGTGGCCTCTTCCATCATAAAACGTGGTTAAAAGTGGTTTTGGAATGATGCTGCTGTGCTATTCTGTGAGAAGGTCGGAATGATGAAGAGTTGGTTTCGAAGCAGGGCGTGGGTTGCAGCATTTAGGAAGATAACGGATGATAAGGGTCATAATTGCTTGCGGGATGAATAATTTTACCTCTTGTATATATACTGCAGCCCTCCCCATGTCCTTATAAACCACCAGCCATCTGTCAGGCTTTCACCTCTTCCACAACATTTAAATGAATTGAAAACTGGAATGAAACACTGATTGCATTTGGCTGAGACATAACCCGTACAGTGACTACAATTGCAATGTCGCTGTGCTGGTGGTTGTAACGAGTCCAGTGCTGCGACTTTGGATGAATACGTAGTGCGGCTTATCAGAGCAATTCAAATAAAGCTTGAGCGTTGGTGCTCATTGTCTATTCTGTCATAAGTATGAAAGCAGAGAGACTTTAGTATATTTCAGCTTGGGAACATGTAGTTATGTTTTTTGGAGGTCTGTAGTTTAAGGCTTTATTCACCATTTGTGCTCGTGTAGATTATTCGGATATTATCAACTGTATTAAGGATGTTTGGTAGGGTTAAGTTGTCCTTTGTATGACTCACCAAGGGGCTGAACCTTGTCTATTTAGACTAGACATGTTAAGATGTCGTGTCAATGTGTTGCCTTATATCGACATGGGTGAGGCTGGGTAAGTGAGAGTGGTGATGCAGTGCTTTTCCTCCCTCCCACCAGTGATGGGGAAAGTCCCCACCTCCCAGCTGTCTGTCAACGAATGGTACGTCGGTCTTGGACTGTACCTGAGCCGTGATAGGTTTGGATTGGTGATTGGTCCGCTGTGCCAAGGGTGGAGATAACTCCTGGGATGTGATTGGGGGGACTCTCCATACCACCAGTTAGACTCGGTGAAAGGGGGGAGGAGGAGTTGGGGGCAATACTCGTTGTTGTGAGATATATATATGTATATATTAGTGGGGCATGCTTGTGCATAATAAATAGAATAGCAATAACGAACCGTGCTTTGTACATAGTAGGTGCATAATAAATAGAAGCTTTATGATTATAGGCAAGCATCACCGACCTGCAGCTAGATATTTATTTACTTTACTTTGAATAAATGAATGAACGTATGGACACGTTTACGGTTCTTATGTAAATTTTCATTTGCAGACCCTTTTTCATTTTTTCATTTATGGACATTATTGTCATGTTTATTTGTGTCATGTTTATTTTTATTTTAGCCTGGTGTTGGCTTAGCTGTTAGGGTGCCGGCTTGGGATCCTAGGATCCTGGTTTCGAATCCCGGTCGATCGCTAAATTAACACCAGGGGGGTTCACTCAGCCCGTCATCCTTCCGAGGTCGGCAAATTGAGTACCAGCTTGCTGGGATGAATGATCCCGGTGTGTACCCCGGTTTATAATAGGTACACCGTGTCCCTGCGCATCGTAAGAGGCGACTAAGGGTTGGCGTCAGGAAGGGCATCCGGCCATAAAAACATTGCCTCAAACAGGGAAACATGATTGCCATGGGGCCCGCAAGGCTAACCCCCGCTCCAGCGGGGAGAACTGGCCTTAAAACGATCATTCATTCATTCATTCATTGTCATGTTTATTTCACAGTTTACAGTTATATAAATTACATTTTCAAATGCAAGATATTGATTAAGGGATTTTTTTTTTTTTTTTACGTATGCGTTTATGGTTTTTCAACGCTTTTCAATGGCTCTGTGATTTTTCCCGGGTGTACCGGCTTGGATGTCCATCGGCACACCAAATTTAGGCTTTCCACAACACCCAGAAGGTATCGAACATTAATATCGGTCGGTAAATCAGTCAGTCAGTGGTTAGAAAGAGCTTTATATATAGATATATCAAGTTTTTTGGAAATGTGAGAAAATTGAGCACCCAAATCGGAAATCAAACCCAAGACATCTGGCTTACCATACCAGTGCTCTGCCAACTGAGCTATCTGGGCGACCCCTGTGAATGCTCAATTCACCCACATATTGCCACTCTCTTTCCATCACTGTCGGTCTGTAGGGGGACAGGAATGAAATAGTTAATTTCCTCACATATCCAAAAAACTTGATGATTTAAATCTTGTCACATATATATATATATATACTGTATATATATATATATATATATATATATACTGTATATATATATATATATATATATATATATATATATATATATATATATATATATATATATATATATATGTATGTATGTATGTATGTATGTATGGTGTATATATATATATATATATATATATATATATATATATATATATGTATGTATGTATGTATGGTGTATATATATATATATATATATATATATATATATATATATATATATATATATATATACAGTATATATATCGACAGCTCCTTCAGAAAGTATCCACACCCCTTGACGTTTTTCACATTTTGTTGTGTTACAGTCTGAATTGAAAATGGATTAAATTGAGATTTTTTTTTTTTTTTACTGTTCTACACATAATACCACACAATATCAAAGTGGAATTTTCCTTTAAGAATTTTTTTTACAAATAAAAGCTGAAGTGTCTTGGGTATAAGTATTCATCTTCTTTGGTATGTCACTCAAAATTGAGCTCGGGTGCATCCAATTTCCGAAAGCAACACACCTTTCTATACAAGGTCCCACAGTTGACAGTGCATGTCAGAGCAGAAACTCTACCATGAAGTCCAAGGAACTGTCTGTAGAGCTCCGAGATAGAATTGTGAGGAGGCACAGATCTGGGGAAGGGTATGAAACAATTTCTCGTGTTGAAAGTTCCCAAAAGCACATAGAGCTCCATCATTAGGAAATTGAAAGAATATGGAATGACTCAGACTCTTCCAAGAGTTGGCCGCTCAACCAAATTGAGCAACCAGGCAAGAAGGACCTTGTTCAGGGAGGTGACCAATAACCCAATGAGCACTCTGATAGAACTACAGGCTGAGTTCCTTGGCTGAGATGGGAGAACCTGCTGGAAGGACAACAATCTCTGCAGCACTTCACAAATCTTGGCTTTATGGGAGAGTGGCCAGACTGAAGCCATTCTTGAGAAAAAGGCACATGACAGCACACCTGAAGCTTGCAAAAAGACATGTGAAAGACTCTACGAGCATGTGGCAAAGTATTCTGTGGTCTGATCAGACGAAAATTGAAATCTTTGGCCTGAATGCAAATAACTATGTCTTGCGGAAACTGAGCACAGCTCATCATATCCATGTAACACCATCCCGACCATGAAGCATGGTGGTGACAGTGTCATGCTATGGGGATGCTTTTCAGTGGTAGGGACTGGGATACTTGTAAGGATAGATGGAACAATGAATGGAGCCAAATACAGGCAAATCCTTGAGGAGAACCTGCTGCATAGTATTGTATTGTGGTCAAGGTAGGGCAAAAGCTTGGGGCTGGTGGACCTCCTCCCTTATAAAGGGAAGAGGGGGATAAGAAGACGAATTGAATCCACATTGAAAATGTTTTGTGCTTTTGATACCATCTGACACTTGGTTTTACTCACAAATAAATTTGCAAACTGAATTTGAGATCAACTGCACACATAGATGGTGGTTCATTTTATAATGGACATTGGACACACGGTATTTTGCCTTTCCTGCAGGCGACAGATTATTGTCGGAACAACGCGATTTTTAAATATCTTGCAACACAAAAGCATTCTTGTTGTACAAACGATTTATCTGTGCCATTAACAAAGAGCAATCACACAGTCAGAAATGTGGATTTAATTTAAAATATATATTTTGAGGAATCCCTGTGGGCGGGAGGGAGGGTGGAAGTGAAACGTTTCCTTGCATTTACTTGAAGACGCATTGCACGTCACAATTCAGACAAAGGATTACCAATTCTGAATCTTGCAAATATTTGAAGTGTTTAAAGTGAAGATTGAAGATAGTTTGATGCAATGGAAATGAGAAACTAGAACGGCACTCGGTACAGCGCATACCTCCGCCAGGCTGAACAGCTTACGTTTTGTATCCCACTGACAGACCGGATCTAGATTCGGACCTGAAAACCAAAATTTAATCGGCTTGTTCTTATCACCTAACCAACTCATCCCCCTAGTTTTGCCATAATCTGTCCATAACTTTTTGAAATATCGTGTTATGTATCATATTTGGACCTATTTCTCAATGGTGAAGAATCACTTATATCATTGAAAAATTCTCGGATCTGCATCCGGATCTTAACCAAAATTTAATCGGCTTGTTCTTGTCACCTGCCCAACTCATCCACCAAGTTTTTTCGCAATACATCTCCAACTCAAGATACCAGGCTCACAGACAGACAGAGACAAACAAACAGACAGACAGACAAACAAACAGGGGTGAAAACGTAACCTACTCATCCGAGGTGAAGATTATTGACTATCGGATGATCGGAAACATGACTGATTGAATGCATGGGTATCAAACAATATTATACATATCCTAGAACTATGAAAGTTTAGAGAGAAAAAAAAAATTAAGAATCTCCTGGCATTTTAAATTTTATTTCATGAGCGGTATTAATCATCAATTTGAAGAGGAACAGGTTGAGATGGTTTGGTCATATGTTGAGGAAGGATGAAAGTGACTGGTTGAGAAGAGTGATGGAAATGAATGTAGAAGGAAGTAGAGGACGGGGAAGACCGAGAAAGACTTGGCTAAAGATGGTGGAAGAAGAAATGCGGGCAAGGGGGTTAACAAGGGGAGATGCAGAAAATAGGGCAAAATGGAGAAGATTGTCATGGGGACCGCAAGGCTAACCCCCGCTCTAGCAGGGAAAATGGCCTTAACATGCATGTTGTTGTTGTTGTATAAGTATGTGGTTATGTATGTAGATTTGCGACCAAAATGTCTTCTTCAAATTTTCTTTAACAAATTCCGTCATGGTGTTTATATATTTATGGCCTCAAAATGCATGTTGTGTTGTTGAGCGGTATTAATCATCAGAATTTTGGGAGGATATAGTCAAATTGCATTTGTTAGAAATTCTGAAAAGCAGTTTCCCCCCTGAACACCGTAATTGTTGACCTGCAGGCCTCTCTACTTTCCATAAACCTCACCTTCACACTTTAGTTTGCCCCTCTCTCAGTGGGATAAGCTCACAATCCTTTCATTTCAGCTCCCCGTTCCTTGGGCGTGTGCTCAAACATGCCGTATTTCAAATAGAGAAAGATTCTGCATTTAAATGTACCTTGCAGCACTGCATTTATTTTTTCAACGGTTTATATTATCGGCAATAACGTCAGAGAGCGTGAAATTCAATAGACGGCAAATCTATACCTGTCAGACGTGGCCGAAGCCCGATAATGTTGCTTGTAAAAGCCATCAAAAGACCGAGATAAGTGGTCGAAGACTGATCTTTTGATGGCAACACTGTTGTGGGCCTACCTTTTATCGGTTAATTTCAACCTTAAGATATTTTGTTTGGTGACAATCTTGTACCATAATTTGATTGGTTGAAACACTTGATGGAAAACCACCTCTGACTCACAAAGTATTTACTTTATTACATTCACCTTGAAATCATTTTAAAGGACCACACGCCGCCGAGCCTCAGGATCCTCTGGCCAATAAAAACTGATGCATAGTTGGGATGAAAAGGATATTCTTAACCTATTATGACCCCATTATGCTTTGATCCAATTATGCTTTCTTCAAGGATAGCACTGATTTGACAGTTACTGCACTGTCTGGTGGTTTATTCCACCCGTGCACCACTCTATGGTTGTAGAAGTCCTGTATATCCTGACATCCAGACAAACACATTGCTATTTTGGTTTCAGTGAATGGCCCCTCGTACCTGCATATACAGTCACGTGAAAAACTAAGTACACCCCATGAAATGTTTTTAAAATCTTTTTAACATATGTGGACATATCAATATTTGATCTTCATGTAAACAGTATCTATAGATAAAGGTGATCTAATTGAACAAAAAACAATGACAAATTGACTTTGCAATAATTTATTCAACAAAAAATTAACAGAGATGCCATTTCCTTCTGTGGAAAAAGTAAGTACACCCTTGGCTCTAATAGGTGGTATTGCCCCCTTTGGCAGAAACAACCTCAAGTAGGCGTTTCTTATAACGGTCTACCAGTCTCTGACATTGACTGGGAGAAATTTTTGCCCACTCCTCCATGCAGAATTCTTTCAGCTGTGCGATATTTGAGGGGTTTCTTGCATGCACAGCTCATTTCAAATCCCCCCCACAACATCTCGATGGGATTTAGATCCGGGCTTTGACTTGGCCATTCCAGAACCCTCCATTTCTTTCTTTTCAGCCATTCTTTCGTGGATTTACTGGTATGTTTAGGGTCATTGTCATGTTGCAAGGTCCACCTTAGGTTGAGCTTCAACTTTCTGACAGATGGCCTTACATTATCCTCAAGCACCCTCTGGTACAATGAAGAATTCATAGTGGCTTCTATGATGGTGAGCTGCCCAGGCCCTGATGCAGCAAAGCTGCCCCAAACCATAATATTTCCACCACCATGCTTTACAGTTGGTATCAGGTTCTTGTGGTCAAATGCTGTCTTTGGTTTTCGCCAAACATGTCTTCTGGTACTGTGGCCAAATAGCTCTACCTTTGACTCATCTGTCCAGAGCACATGTTCCAGAAGTGCTGGTGTTTGCCTAGGTGTTCATTGGCAAACTTTATTCTTGCCCTGATGTTCTTTCTGGACAGCAAAGGTTTCCTCCTGGTACACCTCCCATGTAGATCAAATTTGTGCAGCCTCTTTCTCATGGTAGACTCGTGCACTTTGACATCAACAGTGGCAAGAGCTACCTGTAGGTCCCGTGATGACATTATGGGGTTCTTAGAGACTTCTTTCAGCATCTTGCGGTCTGCTCTCGGGCTGAACTTTCTGGGGCGGCCTGGCCTGAACAAGTTGGCAGTTGTTTGGAATCTTCTCCACTTGGAGATGATCTTCCAGACAGTCGAATGATTGATTTCAAATTGTTTGGAGATCTTTTTAAACCCCTTCCCAGACTCGTAGGCATCTATAACCTTCTTTCTGAAGGCCTCAGAGAGCTCTTTTGATCTCGGCATGGTGACATCGCACACTTCAACAACAAAGAGCAAACCAAACGAAATGTCTGAGGTTTAAATAACACAGGTTCCTCCAAGATCCTCTCTGACGATGTTTTAATCGTTTGCACCTGAGCTGGTGCACCTGATTCTAATTTTAGGTATTTGAAGTAGTGATACATGTAGGGGTGTACTTACTTTTTCCACATGTGAAATTTGCATTTATGTTTATTTATATTATTGGATTACAAAATGTAAATGTTCATGATATTTGTTGTATTATATCACCCTTATCTATCAATATTGTTGAAATGAAGATCAGATAGCTCTATGTTGAAATATGTTGAAAAAGTCAAAACTTTACATGGGGTGCACTTACTTTTTCACATGACTGTATATATGTATGTATGTATGTATGTATGTATGTATATATGTATGTATGTATATATATATATATATGTATATATATATATATATATATATATATATATATATATATATATATATATATATATATATATATATATATATATATATATATATATATACAGTGATCCCTCGTTTATCGCGGGGGTTACGTTCCAGAACCCCCCCGCGATAGACGAAAATCCGCGAAGTAGCGACCATATTTTTATTTTATTATTTATATATATTTTAAAGCTTTATGACCCTCCCCACACTCTTATTAACCTTTCCCATACTCTTATAAACACTTCCTATACTCTTAAACACTTTTTACACTCTTAAACATACGTAATTTTAACAACATATAAAATTCTAATGGGTACTCACCATTGAAGATACTGTAGCGACCCATGGGTTCCCCAAGCAAGACCAGCATTAGAATCTCCTTGCTCCAGCCGGTGACGTCACCGGCGGGGATCCCCGGCGCCAGAGTGGCTGGTCACGTGACCGCCAAAGCGTGCCGCGCGTGTGGGTATAATCAGCTACACCTGTTGATCACGTGACCACCAAGCACGCCACGCTTGAGAGGCGTGGCTTTCGGTTTCTGGTTGTGCTTTATAATTCAGCCCGATAAACGGGCTTTTCAGTGTTCCCGAGTTGGTTTTGAGAATAAATATCTTCTCGGACGAGTTTGTGTCTTGCCCGTCATTTCGTCCGTATCAAGCAAGAGCCCCAGCTCTTCAATACTACAACTTGCGTGATGAAGATGATGATGAATTAGCTGTGCAGTACTGATGACGATGAAGGTGATGACGATGATGAATGTACTGCACAGCCAGAAAGAGCATTACAGTTACCCATTACGTGGGTAACTAGCGCAAGTGGAAGCTGCCGCATCTGCGTTTTCCATACGCACGACTCTGTCTCTCCTTCTACTGTACACTATGTACAGTATTTTATTTCTTGTAATATGTTTTAATAACTGTATTTTTCTTATTTTTTCACGTTTTTTAATTTTTTAGGCTAGAAAATGCTTATTTTACCACAAAAATATTTAAAATAATAGTATATAAAAATACATTTATACCGAAAAATCCCGCGATATAGCGAAAAATCCGCGATATAATTTTACATATACTAGCGAGAAAAACCCGCGATGTACCGAAGCCGCGAAAAGTGAACCGCGATATAGCGAGGGATGACTGTATATACTGTATATATATATATATACTGTATATATATATATATATGTATATATATATATATATATATATATATATATATATATATATATATATATATATATATATACATACATACATACATACATACATACATACATACATACATACATACATACATACATACATACACACACATATACATACATATTCTTGCGGATCTCAGAACGTCGGCCTTCCCCTTATCAAAGGGGGATTAATCCCCCTGTCCTTTATCTGGCCGATGAGATCCTGGGGGTTATAACGTCCTTCCCGGGCAGCGTTAGGTCGGGTTTTTAGGACTAGGGATTCGCTATTACCTAAGTACTAACGCTGACCGGAAACGAGGAAATAACTCCCGCCCGAATCACGGATATTGATGAAATATGCCGAGCTGATAGCAATCCACGATCCGAGCTGTTAACCAATGACTAGACACGATTATAGCGGTTCCGAATCGTGCCTCGCTTACCCAATTGAGAAAAGACTAGGACGATCGAATTAGGAAGAAACCAGGAAGAACAAGGTAATTTATTACAATTTGTACAAGAAGAGGAAAAGAAAGGAATGTACAAGAAAGAGGAAGAAAAAGGACACAGGGCAGCCTTATTCAGTCTTAACTTATTCCTTGGACTCCGGCCCGTTCGCTCTCAGACTCTGTGTCAGACTCAGACTCACGCGGGGATGTAGAAGGTAGGGTGGAAGGTCCGGCGATGGCGTCCACAGCTCGTCCCGGTCCTTGACTCGTTCCGTGCAGCAGCTCGTCCCGGTCCTTGACTCGTTCCGTGCAGCAGATCAAAACCCTGCAGGCAGCTCTCCGCGTAGCGTAGGCGCGAGCGGACAATTATTGTGACGGGGAAAGGTCGGTAAGCTTGCGGTTATTGCACGGCTTAGCCGCATACGTAATAAGTGTACCGGCGCCTTTACACGCGCTCCCGGTATCGCTGGGTACTACGCCACTTCCCCACTGATGTTACCACAGCCAAGCCAAGCCCCAGTTCCTTGCCACCGCCGTATGCACGCGGATCCTTGGATAGTCTGTCAATACCACGTAGGTTCTTCAGTACCGTAAAATTCGGACTATTAGCCGCAACTTTTTCCCTCAACTTTGACCTCTGCGGCTAAAATAACGATGCGGCTTGTTTATGGAATTTTCATAAACTTGGAGTGAATGAATCCATGATCAGACGTTGGAGAAAGCAGAGGGGCGAACTTTCTCGCTGCAAAAAGTCAACAAAGGCTTTCAGAGGTAGGAAATGCCGATGGCCCGAACTGGAAGACGAACTTGAAGACTGGGTTAACACACAGAGAGTGGATGGTCGGGGTGTTTCTACTGTTCAGATTAGACTCAAAGCAAGATCGATCGCTGCAGAAAAGAAAATAGAAGAATTTCAGGGCGGGCAGTCATGGTGTTTCAGATTTATGAAACGCAAAGGTCTTTCTGTCAGAGCACGAACGACTCTCTGTCAACAACTCCCTCCTGACTTCGAAGAAAAAATCGCAAACTTTCGGAACTACACGCAGGAGAAAATAGCAGAGAACGTCATTGCTCCGCAGGACATAATTAATATGGATGAGGTCCCTCTGACCTTTGACCTACCTCTCAATCGGACTGTAAACAAAAAAGGCAACCGTGATTGAATTTGTGCTTTGCGCGCGTCTGACAAGTTTCTGTGGCTGTCGAGTTTCTCACTTTTTGTGGTTAATAAATGGTTGCGGCTTATAAACCAGTGCGGCTTGTGTGTGTTTAAATTCCAGTTTTAAAAAAAAATTAGGGGATGCGGCTTATATAACGATGCGCTCAATAGTCCGAAATTTACGGTACTCAACTCAACTCTCGAGCGTCTCTCTCTGCTCATAACTCGGGTGGAACTCAACTCGTAACTCGGGAAGGTCAAGTGCCTCTCTCTCCCCGCTCATAACTCGGGTGGAACTCAACTCGTAACTCGGGTAGGTCAGGCGCCTCTCTTTCCCTGCTCATAACTTGATACGGCAACTCCCTGCTCATAACCCGGGTACAATGTTCACAATCAGTCCTCCCCTCATAACTGAGGTACACGAACCAGGTCAAGCGCCTCTCTCTCCCCACTCATAACTGTGGTGGGGGCATCGCGCAAGGGGTTATATTACCACGCCCAGCGAACCCTCTGGAATCTCCAGCCACACCCCATCAGGCGATCTTACTCGAGCCCTGGTTGGCTGGTGATGGCTTACCGGCTCCGCCTTGATGGCTGCTTGACGTGGCCGCACCTCCACCCCTGCGCTCCGCCCCCCTTTTCGGGCTTTACCCCGTGGCATTTGGGCTGGTTTGAGCGAGCCCAAGGGCAGCGAAGGCTGCTGGCAGCCTAAATGGCGAGGGCGATGGATTACAGACTAGGCAGCGCTTAATGGCGTCGCTTGGAGGGAGGCTGCAAAATGGGCGAGGGGCCTACTCTTATTTGTTTTACGCAACGCAGATGCAACTATTGGGAATGGCCTTATCCTAAACACATACTATGAAATAACTGACGTCCTAAGGTGACCTACGTGTTGCTTGTGGCCTACCTATGGGGTGCAAACTTTAACCTTTAATGATGTTACCTGTGCTGGGTTCTCAAAACCGCAACACTATATATATATATAAAATGTATATGCTGTATATGTATGTGTATATGTATGTTTCCATTCGAGTGCTATTCTAGTTGCTTTTGTCATCAATTTTCAACAAACCATTATTATGACAATATGGAGAAGACTAATTAATAAAATGTACAATTTTTTTTTAACTATAGTTTTTGTCAAGTTTTGTTTTTGGCACTTTTAGAAGCGGGTGCTGATGGCCTTTGCATTTTGAGATGCTTTCTAGTTTATTTTGTGTTGCTTGCTCATGCACCGCTTGCTCATGCACCGCTCGCTCATGCACCGCTCAGGACCGCTTCCGGTTCCTCGGGCGAGTGAAGCGTACTTCGAGCTCTCCACGGCATCAAAGTTTAAGTATTTTCCCATTCTTGTCTTTGTCAAATTTCCACTGGTTATTTTACTGTGTACGTGTTATTGTGTGTTTCTAGTTAGTATTGGTTTGTAATTCGTACAAACTTGTGTGTAATTAATCGTTTTCTGGGTCATACCTCGTGCACGGCCTGGTAACTTGAGGCTTCCCTCCCCCGTCGGTGTTTTGTCAATTTATGTTCTTTCCTTCACGGTATTACTTGTTTCTTTTATTTTATTTTCTCCCCCTCACCTCACCTCCCTAGACAAAGAATTCTATATTGATTCTTTCTCCTCCTGGACACGTGCTTGTTCGCTCTCCTCCTCGTCTCGACTTGTGCCCCGCCCCCTGTATCTCGTTTTTCTTCCGCCTCTGCACCTTCTTTCTCAAATCCACGTTCTCGCTTGGAGACTTTTCCCAGATTGTTTTTCATGGTTTTCATGGTTCTGTTTGGATATTGTTGGAATATGTTTAAACCGCAGCCGTGATGCTGACGCCGCCCCCCCCCCCCCCCCCCCCAGAATTTCCATGTTTTAAACGTTTCCCAGTGTGTACCCTGGTCAGAATAGGTACACCGTATCCCTGCGTGTCGTAAGAGACAACTAAGAGGGTTGGCGTCAGGAAGGGCATCCGGCCATAAAAACATTGCCTCAAAAAGAGAACCATGACAATTACAACTACATATGGGCAGGGTGCAGCCCGAAGTGGAGATCGGTTTCTGAGGTTTGGGACATGGAATGTAGGGACAATGACAGGGAGATCAGGAGAAGTGGTGGAAGTATTGGTCAGAAGAAGAGTGGACATATGTTGTGTGCAAGAGACGAGATGGAAGGGAAGTGGTGTGAGAATGGTGAAGGGTAGGCAGGGACAGAAATACAAGTTTATGTGGCAAGGGTGCCCGGAGGGCGTGAATGGTGTTGGTGTCCTGTTTTCAGAGGGGTTTGTAGACAGTGTGGTGAGTGTGACAAGAGTGAGTGATAGGTTGATAATGGTGAAAATGATGATTGGAAAGCTCTTGGTGAACGTCATCTCGGGATATGCTCCGCAGGTTGGTCGAAGCGATGAAGAGAAGGACAAGTTCTGGTGTGCGATAGAGAAGCTGATGGAAAATGTGAAAGATGAGGAAGTTGTTGTGGTGGAAGGAGACCTGAATGGACATGTGGGAAGGAGTATGGATGGTTTTGAGGGAGTTCATGGGGGTTACGGATATGGTGTGAGAAATGGAGAAGGTGAAAGGATTTTGGAGTTTGCTGATGGAGCTGATTTGTTGATTTGTAATACTCAGTTCCAGAAAGAGGATAATAAGCTTGTTACATACACGTCAGGTGGGTCGACGACAACCGTTGACTACCTGATGGTGCGTAGGCGAGATAGGGGCACCTCCGGGACACAAAGGTGATCCCGGGGGAGGAGGCTGTTTCACAGCACCACTTGGTTGTCTGCGACATAAGGGTGAAAGGTGCGAGGAGAGCTCGGCGGGTGAAGTACCAACCGAGAATGAAGGTGTGGAGGTTGAAAGAGGTGACAGTAAGGCAGGCATTAAAAGAGAGGCTGAGTAGGGTAGAGGATGATGTGGTTGAGCTTGAAAGTGGTTGGATGTCAATGAAAGCTAGTCTGTTGGGAGCCGTTGGTGAGGTATGTGGATGGACAAAAGGACCACCGAGGCACTCGGAAACATGGTGGTGGGATGATGAAGTTGGAAAGAGGATTGACGAGAAGAGGAAGAAGTTCAAGGAGTGGCAGAAGGCGAAGGGTACGGGAGCAGAAACAGCAGAGCATGAAAGTTATAAGGCAGCCAGGAAGGCTGCAAAGAAAGAGGTAGCAAAGGCGCAGGAGGCATGTAGGAAAATGTTTGGAGAACGCTTGGATTCGGAAGAGGGTCAGAAAGCAGTATTCAGGATTGCAAAGCACATAGTGAAAGAGAGGTGTGATGTGATGGGGGTGAGTTGCTTGAAGGATGAAGTGGGACAAATCGTTGTCGACCCAGATGGAATTAAAGGAAGATGGAAAAGATATATGGAAATGCTGTTGAATACAGAGAATGAATGGGATGGCAACATAGAGAGTAACCCAGTTTTAGGACCGGCAGAGAAGATAACTGCGAAGGAAGTTGAGGAAGCGATAAAAGCAATGAAGAGTGGAAAAGTGGGAGGGCCGACGGGAGTTGTGGGAGATATGTTGAAGGCAGCAGGAAGTTGGGGGTGTGAAGAGAATGACAGAGATCTGTAATCTGGTGGTGAAACTAGGCCGAATTCCAGTGGATTGGGAACTGAGTACCCTCGTCCCTCGATAGAAGGGGAAAGGTGACCCTCTGGAGTGTGGCTCGTACCGAGCGATAAAGTTATTGGAGCATGGAATGAAGGTATTGGAAAGGGTGTTGGAGAGGAGGATCAGGAAGAAAGTGAAGATCGACGAAATGCAGTTTGGATTTATGCCAGGAAGAGGAACGACAGATGCGCTTTTCATTGTGAGGCAGTTGCAGGAGAAGTACATGGAGAAGAGGAATAAGTTGTTTTTTGGGTTTGTTGATCTGGAGAAAGCATTCGATAGGGTTCCACGCAAAGTATTGACATGGGCATTGAGGAAGTTAGGAGTGGAGGAATGGTTGATCAGAGTAGTGATGGCAATGTACAAAAGAGCGCGCACAGCTGTAAGGACGAAGGACGGGAACAGTGGTGAGTTTGAGGTGAAGGTGGGAGTGCATCAGGGGTCGGTACTAAGTCCACTACTATTTGTAGCTGTGATGGAGGTGCTGGCTCAGAACGTAAAGGAGGGTTTACCGTGGGAGTTGTTGTATGCGGATGATCTAGTGTTGATTGCGGAAAGTATGGATGGACTGAAGGAAAAGATGAACAAGTGGAAGGAATGTATGGAGACAAAAGGTCTGAAGGTGAATATCGGAAAGACGAAGGTGATGGCAAGTGGTAAAGCATGTGGTGAGGTGGAAAGAACTGGGAAGTGGCCGTGTGCTGTGTGCAGGAAGGGTGTCGGAGTGAACTCCATTCAATGTACAATGTGCGCTGAGTGGGTTCATCAAAAATGTAGTGGTCTGAGAGGGTCATTTACCAGTGTGGCAGCTACATTCAACTGTAAGGTGTGCACAGAGGGAGCTGCAGATGGAGGAAATTTTGAGTTGGATCTTGGAGACGGCGTGAAGCTGGAAGGTGTGAAAACATTTTGCTACCTCGGAGACATGCTGAATGGAGAAGGTGGATCAGACTCGGCAACGGTTGCTCGAGTGAGATGTGCATGGAAGAAGTTTCGGGAACTGAGTGGCGTGCTGATGAGGAGGAGAGTGTCGCTGAAGCTGAAGGGAAAGGTGTATGCTGCATGTGTGAGAAGTGTTATGATTTATGGGAGCGAGACATGGGTAATGAACGTAGAGCAGCAACGAAGGCTGGAAAGGGTGGAAATGCGAATGGTTCGATGGATGTGCGGAGTATCGTTGAGAGAGAGGAAGACAAATGATGAATTGCGAAAGATGATGGGAATATTGCCTGTGATTGATGCTGTGAAGAGGAACAGGTTGAGATGGTTTGGTCATGTGTTGAGGAAGGATGAAAGTGACTGGTTGAGAAGAGTGATGGAAATTAATGTAGAAGGAAGTAGAGGACGGGGAAGACCGAGAAAGACTTGGCTAAAGATGGTGGAAGAAGAAATGCGGGCAAGGGGGTTAACAAGGAGAGATGCAGAAAATAGGGCAAAATGGAGAAGATTGTCATGGGGACCGCAAGGCTAACCCCCGCTCTAGCAGGGAAAATGGCCTTAAAATGCATGTTGTTGTCGTTGTTGTTGCTCATGCACATTTACTTTCCACTTTGTATTATTACTCCCTGCTGTCATGTCTGCACTGCAGCCTTGTTGTTAATAGTGCCACATATTCTCGATTATATCAATTGTCTACACCACTTTATGCATGTTATTATTTGACCCGTTTGTTCCAATTCTGCTGCGATTACCTTTTGTTTATTGACTGCAATGCTTTAAGCAAGATAAATGTTAAGCAGACAGCTTTCACATACCTATTGGCACAGATATATTGGGACATTTCAAATAAGTGTTCCTCATTTATTACTGGAAATAAACACCTGACCTCGCTTTTGCAGTCCTAATTTGTCAGTGTCTCGGCACATTGAAGGTCAGTTTATTAATATTCGACACGCACATGAATAGGGGCTTGGCAATAAATCAAAAAATAGGCTTGTACGTGGCACGTAGGTATCCCAAGATACTTCTCTGAATGTTGAAAACATGCATTGCACAGCATGCTCCTTGAATGTGCCTTGTGTGAATGAACACTTTCTGAGATTTGCATTCCTGCAACTTCACAAGTTTGCATTTGATATATATATATATATATATAATTTGCAATTATGACAAAACTTGGTGGATGAGTTGGGTGTTTGACAAGGAAGAATTGGTCAGATTTTTGTGAAAATTCAGATCCGAATGCGAGAAATTTTTGATCGATTCTTCACAATTGGGAGAAAGGGCCAAAAACGAGATAAAGCACGGTATCTCAAAACATTGTGGATGAGTCGGGTAGGTGAGAATAGCAAGCCGATTCGTTTTTGGTTCAGGTCCGGATGCAGATCTGGCCTATCGGTGCGATACAAAACATGCGCTCTACCGAGTGTTGTTCTTGTTTTTTCGTTCAGCCACAGTTTGTATCTCTACCCACCTATAAATGCTCTTGTGTTTCTCATCCAGGATGATGCATCAATGTGTGTATCTTCGATCAGAAAGATGTTAAGCCCGATTAGTTATCATTGGTGACGGTAAAGAGGGCACGACATCCTGAATGTCTCGTAGGCAGGTTATTGCTGGAAGTCAGGCCAAATTCCAAATTCATGCCACCCTCAGTTTAACGTCAGGCCCGGCCCAGCTGTTTCATTAAAGACTTCGGCTGAAAGCATTCCCTGGCTGACCCGGCAAGAAGGTTGGGAATAATTGGGGCCATTGTAGTCGTGGTAGTGTTAGTGCTGGTATATAATTAGCATTAGTGTACTAAATGGAGATCTTGTTGAACATATTTGTTGGAATTCTCTGTGGGCGTTACTTGTGAAGTTCCTAAAGGGATTGCAGTTTATGTAATATACTAAGACTTCCACAATATATTTGATAAGGGGTCACATACAAGGCTGTTGCACTTGTAGAGTCGCAAATTAACTTTAGTACTTAAGGATTAATCCTTGGGACTGTCAATGTTCGCAATTCACATCAATGATTTAGACATTTGGCTTAAGAATAGACAATTTGCAGATGGCACTATGCTTGGAGTAAGGTAGATAACAAATGCAGGATGAGGGTGATCGGATTCAGGAAAGTCGAGATTTACTCTCATAGCTTGGGCCATTGGCAGTATGCAGTTCATTACTTGGGAATGAAAGGTGTTCGACCTCAGGGTAGTGAAATGAAAGGTGTTCGACCTCGGGGTAGTGAAGACCTCAGGGTGATGGATGGCCAAAACGAGCTTTAACTTCGAGGCGTATACCCCAAAATATGGTGGTGTTATCTCTTTGGCACGCGCAGGGGGAGGGATATTGAGGTCCTTACCTGCATGGACCGACGCGACGGGGATTTATCCGAACCCACAAACAAATAAATGTGCAAGACAGGCATGACAAAGAAATGCAATAAATAATGGGTTTAATGAAAATAATGCAGGCAATAAAAAAGAATGCACGGTAAACTAAAATTCCTAAATGAGGGACTCTCCATACGGACTCGTATACAGACACAGTAAGAAATAAAATAAAAGAGGTGTGGTGAGGTGGCTGATACTCAGCCTGCTCCAATGAGGACAAGCGCGGATGATCCCCGAGTCTCCGCGAGGGAGCACAAAAGATGGCGCGAATCGTCACACGGCACTCTGAGCCGTGAAGCGGCGGAAACATGTCCTCCTCCTCCGGTGGTTCCACACTCCACAAAGCTCCCCTCGCGATACCAACTCTATCCCGAACCGCTCTTGCCCAGCCTTTTCTTTCACAAGCGCACCCAAGCACACCCAAGCACACATGATCCAGGAAAATGCAACCGCCAGAGGGAGAACAATACGCGACCGTCCGCCACACAGCCAGCACCAGAGAGTGAGAAAATGGCGGGACGTTCACATGATTCAATCACCCCATCGCTCCTCAACCAATCCACATTCGGGGCGTGACCTCATGGCCATTATTGACGCCCATCGAGAATGTTCGGCTGGGCAGGGTCGTAATATCTGGGTGCTGTCTGGACTGATTTGTTGATCTGGAGAAAGCATTCGATAGGGTTCCACGTGAAGTAGTGACATGGGCATTGAGGAAGTTAGGAGTGGAGGAATGGTTGATCAGAGTAGTGATGGCAATGTACAAAAGAGCGCGCACAGCTGTAAGGACGAAGGACGGGAACAGTGGTGAGTTTGAGGTGAAGGTGGGAGTGCATCAGGGGTCGGTACTAAGTCCACTACTATTTGTAGCTGTGATGGAGGTGCTGGCTCAGAACGTAAAGGAGGGTTTACCGTGGGAGTTGTTGTATGCAGATGATCTGGTGTTGATTGCGGAAAGTATGGATGGACTGAAGGAGAAGATGAACAAGTGGAAGGAATGTATGGAGACAAAAGGTCTGAAGGTGAATATCGGAAAAATGAAGGTGATGGCAAGTGGTAAAGCATGTGGTGAGGTGGAAAGAACTGGGAAGTGGCCGTGTGCTGTGTGCAGGAAGGGTGTCGGAGTGAACTCCATTCAATGTATAATGTGCGCAGAGTGGGTTCATCAAAAATGTAGTGGTCTGAGAGGGTCATTAATCAGTGTGGCAGCAACATTCAAGTGTAAGGTGTGCACGGAGCTCCATTTGGTGTGCTCCATGGTGTGCTCCATTCCACCTTCTGAAAATAGGGCAAAATGGAGAAGATTGTCATGGGGCCTGCAAGGTTAACCCCTGCTCTAGCAGGGAAAATGGCCTTAAAATGCCTGTTGTTGTTGTTTGTTGTTGTCGGCGATTATAGTGGTTGTAATTATGTGCCGATTGCATGGCTGGCCAAGTGAGTGTTATAATAACAATGAGAAAAATCACAGGGCAATTACACACTGGGGATTATTCTTAAGCCCTACCTAATTAGCATAGGTCCACCCCTTGTATGGAGACGCACAAACGCTTACACGGACATTTGGCGTAACGGGTTCCCTACATAGTTACATGAAGGCAGGCTTCTTCTTCTTTGTGTCATCGGAGCATTCTAAATCTACACAATTCTACCTGGACTAAGGTATTTCGTTCCCTATCCCCACACATGTAACAATATAGATGTCAACCCCTGTTTGAGGGTACAAAGCATGCATTCTGCTCACCTACACCTCTACCTATAGCACACACACACACACACACACACACACACACACACACACACACACACACACACACACACACACACACACACAAACGGATGTGGATATTTTGAGACCGGGTAGGTTTGCGTTGCATCTCCTGAATCCCACCCACATAGGAGATACCAGTCAACAGCAACTTGAATGCACACACTCATATGTATTATATATATATATATATATATATATATATATATATATATATATATATATATATATATATATATATATATATATATATATATATATATATATATATGTATGTATGTATGTATATATATATATATGTATATATATATATATATATATATGTATGTATGTATGTATATATATATATATGTATATATATAATATATATATATATGTATGTATATATATATGTATATATATAATATATATATGTATGTATGTATATATATATGTATGTATATATATATATATGTATGTATATATATATATATGTATGTATATATATATGTATATATATATATGTATGTATGTATATATATATGTATGTATGTATATATATATGTATGTATATATATATATATGTATGTATATATATATATGTATGTATATATATATATATATATATATATGTATGTATATATATATTGTCGCGTAACCGTGATTAACACCACAGTTACGGATGACCGATTTGCGAGACTTTAACTCCCGAGGCGAACACTCAATGGCGGACTCAAGTTCAACACCAACGCGCGGAATGGCGGGGCGCAGCGAAGGCTCCGCAACCTTATCTATTAAAATCAAACACCCAGGAAAACTGCGTTCAGATATTATGTACAAAAAGTAATATAAGGGTTTATTAGGAAAAGTAAAGCCAGTGAAAAAGCCCGCCGGTAAATCTAATAATTCTAATAAACCTAAATCGGGACGTCCCCACACGACTGACAGCAAACACAAACGAGGGAGATTAATCACGAAAATAACACGTCCCGTCGTTCAAAATATACGCGGAGATCGGGCTTATCTGTCTTTGTCGTCTTGTATTGTTGGTGTCCAGCACCGCTCCTTCCGGCCCGATCGCACACCACGAGGCCCCTCGCTCCAAGCACCACGCGTCCGACGCAGGCCAGCGGCTCCACTTGACCAGGGACAGGAAGGACTCCTTTCAACTCCACTCGACTCGACGACGCGGGAGTGCTGGCAGCCAAGTGCCAACGAACTGCTCAGTGCCAACTGGGTGTGCTCTCGTGTGTCTCCTGCGACTCCCTACAACCCGAACTGCACTCGAACTGCGACTGGAATGGCGTGTCCTCTCCAACTCTCCACCACCGCTCAACTCTCTGGTGCCTGCCTGCGTCTGCCACGAAATGGCGTCCGACCGTCGCCTATATTGGTGGCCGATGACGTCACATTGGCGCACTCCTCAGCCAATCAAAGCCTCCCGCGACTCCTGACATCTCCCGTCCGTGACCCCGCGGTCCTGGCATAACACGTGCCGGCCAGGTTTTTAGGCCTTTGGAGGTGTACACGGTGGCGGCCAATTGTGGTGGTGTTTTTGACCTGGTTTCCTGTCAATTTAATACGAAGTCCTTGTCAGGGAAAGGGGATTATTTAATGTTGCGCTAAGGACCTAACTAATGTTTATGTGGTTTGCAGTGCCATAAAGGACAAAGGTTTGATTACTAGGTGATACTCACAGGGGCGTTACCTTTAATCCCTCACTATTTAACACTCGGACCTCCAGGTAGATCCACAATCATACATCTTACCCCGACAAACGCCTAAACATCAAGAACTTATTACATGTAGAGTCCCTGTCACGACAGCCGAATACCTACCTATTCAGATCTACCTAGCTCTAGATGTTGCATTACCAAATTCATAACACAGCCCCCCCCCTGGAACCGTAGCTCCTGCAAGGTTCACCGCAGGGCTACCATTCCAGCCTTAACACTTACTGTCACACACTTAATTAACCTATGAAATAAATCAGGAAGGGCTGTGGGAAGTGAGTCGGACTACCTACCTACACTTCCTTAACATGCTGAACCCCTTAACCATCATGCAAGTATGTACATCTTCTTCGTTGTTCCTGTGGAGGGAGGAAACAACAACACACAACACTAACTTAACCACAAAACTTAACCATCTTTCCAAAACTCAAAACTCTAACCTTTGTACATACCCCGGTCTACAGACCGCGTCCCCCGGTGGATGCCACAAGACACAACCTTACCTGCGGGGCCATCCCCAATGCATCCCACTAAATTTCCACGGGCCCTGTCCAGATGTTACAGGTGAGTGACACGGCTCGGTGGATTTCGCCCACATTCATGCAACACAGACCCCTTAACCACTCATTCTCATTCCATAGGTCATCAAGGCATTTCAAAAATCAACAAAGCACTTATTTCAATACACCCCCTGCAGGACCATGGCATTGATGTCATTCACGTGTGTGTGCATTCCTCAACTAGGCAGCGGGGAGGTACCGCACAAAAGATGGTGGGGGCGCATCAGGCTGTGGTGCCCGCAGTCCCAAAAACAAGTCAACCGACTTACAAATTTATTGCCCCCCCCCCCCCCCCTTTACCTCTTGGCCCCGTGACAGCCCAACAGCCCCTTTCCGCCGTTACCTCGCCGGTGAGGGTCTCCACACACACCAGGCTCCTTTGCCTCCTGCTTTCACGCAGCAACACGGGTCACCGGGGGACTTCCTCACCCCGCGGCGCCCAACCAGACCCTCCACCGACGAGCTCCAATTTCCAGTTACCACCGGCTGCCAGGGGTAATTGCCGCAGAGGGGGGCCCGCAGGCATCGCTCCTCAGAGCTTGCTCTGTACCTGCGGACACACACACCTTCCCCACCCATGGTCCCCAAAACACACTTCCTCCCCCGCTGCCATTCAATTCTCCACACAACTCAGCACAATTCATAGATGGTGTAAAAGGTGTTACAAGGCTTGCCATGGCCTGCCAATGTGAAATCCCCCCAGTTCACATTTAAACCATCACATCTTCCCAAAAGTACATTTCCAAAAGCACAATTATCATCCCTCATTATCTCCAATAATCATCACACACTCTCCAGGTTCCACTCTCACGACCACATCAAAACACATAACCACAATACAAAAACATACGCCACCCACAAGACACTGTGGCTCCCATTCCATCCCCTCACCGGCCATGTCATCACTCTCACCCGCCTCCCAACTCCAATTTACATGTCCCCAAGTTCCAAAGCAAGTCCTGAAGCCTGGGACAGTACTCCTCAAAACACTCACCTCAAGTGCAGGTAGTTGCAGGTTGGTCAGGTTCAAGAGTGTCATCCACCACACCTAATTTCCCCCTCGCCCTTCCAATCCACTCCGGAGCCTCCCGACCCATGTAGGAGCTCAATCTATCCCCGTGAACTATCTGTGGAAGGGCATGCGGGCCCATCTGAATTTTGAACACCACATCAGTCACCTGCCGAAGCACCACCCCAGGGCCCTTCCAAGGTGAAGTGAGTTTTGGGCACACCCCCTTCCTTCTCCGGGGCCAGTAGAGCCAAACAAGGTCTCCAGGAAGGAAACGAGGTGTGTGAGCCCGAGCGTCATACCGCGTTTTCATCTGCGAAGAAGCCAAGCCAATTTGCTTCCTCGCAAACTCATGAGCCTTTTCCATGCTCGCTTTCAAATTGGTTGCATAGCTCTCCACAGTTGGCTCACCCGGTTCCCCTGGTGACGGTCCCATCAACAAATCTGTGGGGACTCGCATCTCCCTACCGAACATCAACAAGGCGGGGGTGCACCGAGTGGTCGCATGCTGGGCGGTCCGGTATGCCATCAATATAAAGGGAAGGTGCTCGTCCCAATCCTGTTGGTTTTCAGATGTAAAGAGGGCCAATTGTGTCAACAGTGTCCGGTTGAACCTCTCTACCATCCCATCCGATTGAGGCCTCAGGGGAGTCGTCCGGGTCTTATGAATTTGGAGGAGCTCGCACACCGACCGCAGGAGGGCAGATTCAAAGTTCCGGCCCTGGTCAGTGTGTAGCTCCCTTGGGACGCCAAATCGGGAGAAGAATCCCTCAACTAGAACTTGAGCTACCAGCCGGGCTTCCTGGTTGGGCAATGGGTAGGCCTCTGGCCACTTGGTGAAGTAATCCATTGCCACCATAATGTACCGATTCCCTCGGCGGGTGGCTGGCAGGGGCCCCACCACATCCACTGCCACCCGCTCGAGCGGTGCCCCGACATTGTACACCTGGAGCGGGGCCTTGCGCGCCCGTGGGGGTCCCTTCTTACCGCGGCAGAGGTCGCAGGATCTCACCCAATTTTGAATGTCTCTGCCCGAATTCACCCAGTAGAACCTCTGTCGTAATTTGGACAAAGTCTTGGCCACGCCCAAATGTCCCATTGTCCTAGTCCCATGCACGTGCCCCATAACCACTTCCTTCAATTTGTTAGGTACAATTATCAACCAGGAAGCTACATCACCCATTGGTGTCACCCACTTTCTGAACAAATAGCCCTCTTTCAACCCCAACATCTGCCACTGTGCCCAGTAGGCCTTTACCTGGGCTCCGTGTGGAGCAATCTCCTCCCAAGAGGGTCTTTTGTCCTCCTCTAGCCAATGAAAAAGGGGCCCCAAAACGGGATCCTCCCTTTGACTCTCTTGCCAATTCACATCGCCCAATTCCTGTGGGGGTTGTGGCAAAGTTCGCCTGGTCACTCTCGCTGCATATAGGCATGCATCAATTTGGCCCTGCCCAATTGGATCCTTGGCTTCTTGTCTATCACAAAATTTACACTGTGCCTCCCAACAGGGGCGCCGAGAGAGAGCGTCTGCATTGGCATGTGCTTTGCCAGGCCGATGTTGCACAGTGAAATTATACTGCTGCAGCCTCTCAAGCCACCTTGCAATTTGTCCCTCCGGCTCTTTGAACCGAAGGAGCCATTGCAAGGAGGCATGATCCACTCGGATCACAAACTCCCTCCCATAAAGGTAAGGGTGAAAGTGTCCAACTGCAGACAGCAAGGCCAATAGTTCTTTGCGGGTAACGCAATAATTTCGTTCGGGCCTCGAAAGTGCCCGACTGTAATACGCAATAGCCCTCTCGACTCCCTGTTGCATTTGTGACAACACAGCTCCCAATCCCTCCTGGCTCGCATCTGTGTCCAGGATGTAATTGCCATCATCCGTTGGGTATGCCAAAACTGGGGCCTCCACCAGACGTTGTTTTAAGTGACTGAATGCCTCGATGCAGCTCTCTGACCATACAAATTTGGCTCCTTTCTCTGTCAATTTGTGCAAAGGTCTTGCAATTTCCGCGAAATTTGCCACAAATCTCCTGTAGTACGAGCAGAGGCCCAAAAATCCTCGGACCTCCCTTACATTTTTAGGGGCGGGCCACTCTTGTACAGATTTTACCTTTCCTGGGTCAGTGGCCACGCCGCTCTCACTGATCACGTGACCCAGGTAAGTCACTTCCCTCCTGAAAATTTCACACTTGCTCGGATTTAATTTCAACCCGGCACCCCTTAATCTCCCAAATACGTCTGACAAATTTTCGACAGCCTGTTCAAATGTGGGAGCGTGGACCAATACATCATCCAAATAGACGAGGCAAGTCTGCCACGGTAAGCCAATTAAAACACGTTCCATCAGACGCTCAAACGTGGCAGGGGCATTGCACAATCCAAAGGGCATGACGACAAACTGCCAGAGACCCTTTCCGGTGGTGAACGCCGTTTTCTCCCTCGCCTCTTTATCCATTTCCACCTGCCAATAACCGCTCTTTAAATCCAACGTGGAGAACCACGTTGAGCCTGAAACGGCATCGAGGGTGTCATCGATCCTTGGCAGGGGATACGAGTCCTTGAGTGTCACATGATTGAGCTGGCGGTAGTCCACACAGAACCGAGTGGTCCCGTCCTTCTTCTTCACCAGCACAATGGGTGACACCCAAGGACTCACCGAGGGCTCGATAAATCCGGCTCTTTCCATTTTGCTCACCTGTTCCTCTGCCTCCTCCTTCTTAGCGAAAGGGAGCCGCCTCGGCGGTTGGCGAACAGGCCGAGCCTCGCCAGTGCTAATTTTGTGCCTGACGAGACTCGTGCGTCCAACATCCTCGGGGGAGAGAGAAAAAACACCCAAGTTCTTACCAACCAAATTGTGCAACGTCTCTACCTGCTCCGATGTTAGGCCCTCTTCAGAGCGTGTCATCATGTCCCGCACTCCCTCTGACCAATCACATTTCCCCAAATTTTGCCCTCCTTCCGGCTGTACTGGCAAGCATGTGGATCCACCTCCTCCGGTGACCTCTACTACACTACTGCATTTGGCTACGATGGCTCCGCCCCTTATAGTGCGGGGGCTGTCGGACAAGTTGAGCAGCCTGACTGCCAGCATAGGCCCACGGGTGTCTATGAGGGTGCGACCCACCATTAATTCCTCCGTCCCCTGCGAGGACCACGACTCCACTAGCCCCAGCTGGCCAATGGGTTGAGCACCTGCTGCTAACTCTGCCATCACGACTCTCTCGGACCTGGGAGGCACGGTCACAGTGCGCGGCACCTCCAGCCACGTCCCCTGCACCTCCTCGTCATCCCCCAGTCCCATTAACTGCAGCCTCTCGGTGCCCAACCACATATGACCACGCCCAAGGTCTAATTGGCAGTCATGTTCCACCAGGAAACTCAGTCCCAACAGACACTGATCGCACACCCCCGCCACCCACACAACCACGCTGACCTCCAGGCCACCCAACTCCATCCTCACCACTCCGCGTCCCAATATTGGTGCCGTTGCCCCCGTAGCCAGTTGAAGGCTGTGTCCTTCTACCCTATCAATTTTGTCCCAGCCTCCAACACTCTGGTCTAGCACACCCGGATTGATAATGGTGTCACTGGCTCCAGTGTCCACCACAGCCTCACAAAATTCTCCCTCAATTTTGCATCTAACCCTTAGATTACCCGTGCCAATTTGTCCGCAATTCACTACTTCCACCAAAGGAGGGCGCTTCTCCACACACTTGCCAGCCGAGCATGGCCCCGTATGCTCGGCTCGTTCTAGTTTCCCGCACACTCTACCTCTATTGGCCCAGGCGGAGGTGGTGGTCCTCTGTCTGGCATCTGTGGACCTACTGGGGGCCCCCTCCTTTCTGGACTGCGAAGCCTGTCAGGAGGTGGGGGCCCATATGGTTGCCGACAATTCCTCTGACTGTGCCCTCTTCTCCCACATCTAAAACAAGTCCCCAAGAACGGACCCCTCTGGTAGCCAGGTGGAGCCCCCCTTTCTCCCGGCCCAGCCCGATAAAAATCAGGCCGTCCTGATGGCCAACCTGGACCACCCTGTCGTGACTCGCTCCCTGCAATTTGTCCCCCCATCAAATTTGTCAGCTGGCGGCTGATTCCCCTTAACATTCGCCCGATGTCATCCTCTGGCTTTTCCCGATCCCGCACCTCGGTCTGCCGTACCGTCACAGGTGCCCTCTCCGATGCGCGGTTCGACCTTCTCAAAAAGGTCAGTCTCGCCGCGCATTCCGCTGCCCGGTGCACCGTGGGTGGGTCCTGTAACTCCACCAACGTCCGGACCTCAGGATCAGGGAGAGCCGCCATAAATTTTTCTATCGCCAGCTTGTCCCACGCCTGTGCTGGTAGGTCCCTGTATGCTATCCTCACAGACTGGTATATATCCTGGGCCAGCTCCTGCAACGTCTCATTAGGCTTTTGCCTGCGATGCAGCAGCTGTGCCCTGACCAGGTCGCACCTTGCGCCTGTCCCGTACCTGTTATTTAAGGCCTCACAAATGGCCTTGCTGGTCAATATTCCCTCTGGGACTACGTTCAACACGTCGGCGGCTGACCCACGCAGTGTCGCCACCAGATTCCCCATGCGCTCCCGCTCTCCCCAACCATTGAGCTGAGACACGCACTCAAATTGTGTCAGGAAAGCCTCGAGGCTCCCTGATCCGTCAAAATGTACGAGGGGGATTGTTTTTCCAGAGACTCTATTCCCCGATTCCTCTCTGTCCAAATCCAGTCCGGGGCCAAAACACCCCCCCAACTGGGTATTCCGTTTCGGAGCCTCTGGTGTCCAAATGTGGCTCGTGGTGAGGGTCTCCTGGGTCACTTTAATCTGGTCCTGAAGATGTTTAACCGACCTACTCACCTCTTCCTTCAGGCTCTCTTGAACCCGACCAACCTCCTGCTTGATGGTATTGTCCCAGATCTCCAGTCGCTCCTGCATAAAATCACTCACCCTTTCATTATCCATTAGTGGCCCCCACAGGCCTTTCTCAATTAACCCTTGCTCCTGCTCTTTTATGCGGGTTTCCAACCCCCTCACCTCCTCGGCCAATTTGCCCCCTTGTCGGTTGAGCAGTCCCCATTCCTCACTCTGCTGT
Organism: Myxine glutinosa; assembly: GCF_964187855.1. Classification (NCBI taxonomy): domain Eukaryota; kingdom Metazoa; phylum Chordata; class Myxini; order Myxiniformes; family Myxinidae; genus Myxine; species Myxine glutinosa. Next base: position 28,426,304 of record NC_136267.1, on the reverse strand, counting down.
AGCATTCTGGCATCCACCCGGCCCCGATAGCCTTCCAGGTCTCCATTTGCTTTATCAATTCGAGCATTTGTGGCACCAATCTGACCCTCCAACTTTTCCCCCATTTGGACAGCCTGCGTCACACCCTCCTCTATTTTCGACATTAATTCCTCCCGTTTCAATTCAATTTCCACCCCTATGGCTTTTTCCATCTCCCCCATTTGAGTTTCTACTTTACCCTCAAATTTCCCCAGTCTGTCCGTAATTTGGTTTTGCACTCTCCCTTCTATGCCATCAATTCGTTCCCCCAGCTGCTGTGCCATTTCCCCAATTTTTCCTTCCATACTGTTTTCTAACCCCTCTAACCCATTTTTCACTCCCTCTATCTGATTCTCCTGGGCAGCCATTCTATTTTCTACCCCCATTAACCCATTTTTCACCTCTTTTATCCCGTTGTCTAACCCCTCAAAATTATTGTCTAACTTCCCGATTTTCTTGTCTAACTCCTCAAAATTATTGTCTAACTTCTCACCGGTACCCCTCGCTTCGTCCCTCATTACCCCCATTTGGTTCTCCAATCGCTCACTCTGAGCCCTCATGTCTCCCCGAATTTCTGCAAGGTTTCGCTCACCCTCGGCCCTCTGAGCATTTATTAAATTTACTATGGTCTGGAGATCTATCGGGGCCGTCCCAGCGGCGGGGAAAGTTCCAACGCTATCCTCCTTATCCCCCATTTCCGGCTCACTCCCGACGCTGACGGAGGCCTCGCTGCGTACTTCCATCTCGTCAATTTCCGACATCCGCTTTCCGGAAGATTGTTTCCCGCGCGCGTATTTATTTTAATAATTCCAGTAACACAATTTAAATTTGACGAAGACGCGATATCGCGCTCCGTATGCCCAATTGATTACTAAATTTCTCCGCCTCGCCTATAACAATTTTTCGTTCGAACGTCGGGCGCAATGTACGCCCGACCGTGTCGATGTCGCCCCGCGGACAAAAAAATTTGTCCGACCGTGTCGATGTCTCGCCGCGGACAAAAAAAATTTGTCCGACGGGTTCAAATCCTACACTCCTGACACCACTTGTCGCGTAACCGTGATTAACACCACAGTTACGGATGACCGATTTGCGAGACTTTAACTCCCGAGGCGAACACTCAATGGCGGACTCAAGTTCAACACCAACGCGCGGAATGGCGGGGCGCAGCGAAGGCTCCGCAACCTTATCTATTAAAATCAAACACCCAGGAAAACTGCGTTCAGATATTATGTACAAAAAGTAATATAAGGGTTTATTAGGAAAAGTAAAGCCAGTGAAAAAGCCCGCCGGTAAATCTAATAATTCTAATAAACCTAAATCGGGACGTCCCCACACGACTGACAGCAAACACAAACGAGGGAGATTAATCACGAAAATAACACGTCCCGTCGTTCAAAATATACGCGGAGATCGGGCTTATCTGTCTTTGTCGTCTTGTATTGTTGGTGTCCAGCACCGCTCCTTCCGGCCCGATCGCACACCACGAGGCCCCTCGCTCCAAGCACCACGCGTCCGACGCAGGCCAGCGGCTCCACTTGACCAGGGACAGGAAGGACTCCTTTCAACTCCACTCGACTCGACGACGCGGGAGTGCTGGCAGCCAAGTGCCAACGAACTGCTCAGTGCCAACTGGGTGTGCTCTCGTGTGTCTCCTGCGACTCCCTACAACCCGAACTGCACTCGAACTGCGACTGGAATGGCGTGTCCTCTCCAACTCTCCACCACCGCTCAACTCTCTGGTGCCTGCCTGCGTCTGCCACGAAATGGCGTCCGACCGTCGCCTATATTGGTGGCCGATGACGTCACATTGGCGCACTCCTCAGCCAATCAAAGCCTCCCGCGACTCCTGACATCTCCCGTCCGTGACCCCGCGGTCCTGGCATAACACGTGCCGGCCAGGTTTTTAGGCCTTTGGAGGTGTACACGGTGGCGGCCAATTGTGGTGGTGTTTTTGACCTGGTTTCCTGTCAATTTAATACGAAGTCCTTGTCAGGGAAAGGGGATTATTTAATGTTGCGCTAAGGACCTAACTAATGTTTATGTGGTTTGCAGTGCCATAAAGGACAAAGGTTTGATTACTAGGTGATACTCACAGGGGCGTTACCTTTAATCCCTCACTATTTAACACTCGGACCTCCAGGTAGATCCACAATCATACATCTTACCCCGACAAACGCCTAAACATCAAGAACTTATTACATGTAGAGTCCCTGTCACGACAGCCGAATACCTACCTATTCAGATCTACCTAGCTCTAGATGTTGCATTACCAAATTCATAACAATATGTTTGTATATATATATATATATATATATATATATATGTATGTCATGTATATATATGTATAGTCCAGGTAGAATATATAACGCTGGCGTTACTTGTTCGCCGCTTCTCCGACTGGGCCATTGTACATAGTTTGTTTTTCTGGTGGTCGTGGCGGATTTTTGACCGTTGGGTCTGCCCTCTGCTCGGTCCCGGCTCTGCTCCTGGCTTCGCCTGCCCGGCTCCTCCACTATTTCCTCAGGCCCGCTCCCGTTGTTTGTGGCCGTTGTTTGCGGCGGTGGCTGTTTGCCGCTGTGGTCTTGATTAGCGGCTGCAGTCGTTTGCCGCTGCGTTTGCCGCTGCGTTTGCCGCTTTACCTCCTCGACCTTGGCCTCGTACTCGTCCCTTCGCTCCTGCCTGGCATGGCTCTGAGGTACTCCGCCGCAAGGCTTCTTCTGCTCAATACCCGCTCCACCCCATCATGCATCTCTGCCATCAAATCAAATGGACTCCTCCGACGACCCAGGTACATTCACCGTGGCTCCGGTCGTAAGTTTGTTTATTTGCAATCAGGTCACTCCATCCCCGTCCTCTGGTCGGCTCTGCGCACTCTCACTCTTCGTCCCAGCGCACCTGGTCACAGCAACCCACACGATCGCACCTCCTGCCTACGAACCCTGGCTAAATCACCTGAATTCATCCCTGCTGTTCAAAACAACATCAAGCTCACCCTGTTCAACACCCGGTCCCTCAACAACAAATGCCTCATCCTGAACGAATACATCCTGGATAACAAACTGGACTTTCTCTGTCTCACCGAAACCTGGCAACAACCTCTGGACTACTACACACTTAACCTCACCACACCCAATGGATATTCCTACGTCAATAAACCACGCTCGGAGGGCCGAGGTGGTGGAATTGCCGTTATCCACCGTCAAGACATCAAGACCAACCTCATCTCCATCTCATCTGCTCCATCATTTGAACACCTGGCTTTAAAACTCTCTGGTCACACGCAGTCAGTCATGGCTGTCGTCTACCGCCCTCCCAAACCACACCCATCATTCCTGTCTGACTTCTCATACTTTCTGACCCAGCTATGTTCCCTCTCCCCCTCAATCCTCCTCCTTGGTGATTTCAATATCCACATGGACTCCACTGACTCCACAATAACCACTGACTTCACTGATTTACTCACCTGCTTTAACCTCACTCCACATGTCGACTTTCCTACCCATATCCGTGGTCACATTTTGGACCTTGTCTGCTCCACTGGATTAAGTTTGCACCATCTCTATGGCTCCGACCTCACCCTCTCTGACCACTTAGCCATCACTCTGACCATCAACATCCCCGCCCCAACACCAAGGCATTATCGCACAATCAACTTCCGTAAGCTAAACGCTCTTTCACCTACCTCATTCTCATCCACCCTCTCTGAAAAAATGTCCACTTCTCCCTTCATTGACCTCCACACCCCTTCCGACCTCACTGACTACTACAACCACACTCTCTCCTCCTGCCTTGACCAGCTTGCACCTGTAAAAACCAAAACAGTTTCTTTCACCCATTCTGCTCCCTGGTTTACCCCTGAACTCCACCTGATAAAAACTCGTGCTCGCCAACTTGAAAGACTCCGCAATAAAACGGGTCTCACAGTTCACTCCCAAGCCTACAAGGACCACATACAACACTACAAAGATGCCCTCTCCCGCGCCCGCTCTGCCTACTACTCTCAAATTATCCACTCTGGCTCCGGAAACCCAAAAGCACTCTTCTCGACAATAAACAAACTCCTCCGCCCCCTGAACACCACCACCCAGTCATTCACAGTAGACAACTGCATCTCCTTCCTCTCTTTCTTCCAACGCAAAATTGACAACATCTACAACAGCTTGACCACCGCCGCACCCGCTCCCCCTCCAACCACCTGCCCCCCCTTGTCCTGCCATCCCCTGTCTCGGTTCTCCCCAATCTCCCCTACTGACCTCTCTGAACTCCTCATAGGAATGAAAACTGCCACCTGCACTCTTGACCCCATCCCCTCCAGCTTTGTCAAAGCCTCCCTCCCTGCTCTCTCTCCACTTATCATCGCAACAATAAACTCCTCCCTGTCTACAGGCATCGTCCCACCTTCCCTCAAAATTGCTGCTGTTACCCCCATTCTAAAAAAACCTGGTCTAAACCCTGACACCCTAAACAACTTCAGACCCATCTCCAACCTACCCTTTCTGTCAAAAGTTTTGGAACGCGCTGTAGCCACTCAACTCAAACATCATCTCTCTGCCAATAACCTGTATGAAACATTCCAATCCGGATTCCGGTCCAACCACAGTACTGAAACTGCTCTCCTCAAAATCACCAACGACCTTCTCCTCTCCTCTGACGCTGGCAACCTCAACATTCTCGTCCTCCTCGACCTCAGCGCTGCCTTTGACACCATCGATCACACTATCCTCCTCACCCGACTCGAATCCACCTTTAACGTTACCGGCACTGCCCTCTCTTGGATTAAATCATACCTCTCTGACAGATGCCAGTTCATCTCCATCAATAACTGCAAATCCCCCACTGCTCCCCTCCCCCAAGGTGTCCCCCAAGGTTCAGTTCTTGGCCCCCTCCTCTTCATCCTTTACCTGTCCCTGCTCGGTCACTTAATCCGCCGTCATGGTCTCCAATTCCACTGCTTCGCCGATGACATCCAGCTTTTCATCTCCACCAAGTCCGTCTCCACCGACACCCACTCTATCCTGACAAACTGCATCACTGAAATAAAATCCTGGCTTCAAATCAACTTCCTCAAGCTTAACTGTGATAAATCTGAAATAATCATCATTGGCCCAAAAACGCTCACAAAATCCACCCATAACTTTGCCCTCAACATCGACGGTATCCCAGTATCCACCTCCCCTCACATCCGGAATCTTGGCGTCATCTTTGACCAAACCCTTTCCTTCGACAAATACACTAAACAGATCACAGTCAGCCTTCTTTCACCTGAAAAACATTGCCCGTCTCCGCTCATCCCTCTCCTCCACGGCTGCAGAAACCCTCATCCACGCCTTCATCACCTCCCGTCTGGACTACTGCAATAGCCTCCTCTATGGTTCACCCTCAAAAATCACCAATAAACTCCAATACATTCAGAACTCCGCTGCCCGTCTACTCACCCATTCCCGGACCCGTGACCACATCACCCCCTTCCTTTACAAGCTTCACTGGCTCCCCATCCCCCAGAGAATCCAGTACAAAATCCTCCTCTTGACATACAAAGCCCTCCATAACCTGGCCCCATCCTACCTGGCTGACCTCCTCTCCAGACACACTCCCACCCGCAACCTCCGCTCTGCTGGTACCAACCTCCTGACCCCCTCCATCCGGACCAAATTCAGATCCTGGGGGGACAGGGCCTTCTCCGTCGCTGCTCCCACCCTCTGGAACTCACTACCTCACACCATCAGAGACTCCTCCTCACTCACCACATTCAAAACATCACTAAAGACCCACCTGTTCAACACTGCATTCAACATTCAACCCACAGCATTTAACCCCTGACTATCTCTTCTCCTTCTCCCTCCTTTTGCTTTAAATATTTCCCTATTGATTCTTGTCTTTTTGCAATTGTTGTTTTCATGTATTGTTATGCATTATGTTTGCCACTCTGTCAAAGCGCCTTTGGGCTTCTGGAAAAGCGCTATACAAAATAAATGAATTATTATTATTATTATTATTATTATTATTATTATTATTATTATATATATGTATATATATATATATGTATATATATATATATGTATATATATATATGTATATATATATATGTATGTATATATATATATATGTATGTATATATATGTATGTATATATATATATATATGTATATATATATATATATATATATATATATATATATATATATATATATATATATATATATATATATATATATATATATATATATATATATATATATATATATATATATATATATATATATATATATATATATATATATATATATATATATTGTTGCGGATATGAGGATTGCATTTTTTTGATTGTGTGTATTGTAGTGGTAAATTGTTGTATGAACATTGTTTGAATATGGCCCCTCCTGCCTCCAGAGTTGTGTAAAGGTAAAAAGGGCGTCCCGGTAGTTATTCCATGAAACACCACATTGCAGGACCCGATAAAACCCTTGTTCAGTAGCTTATATCTTATTATGTGTTTTAGAGTAAGGCCTTGTCTTCCATTAGAATAATACTCCATTGCACCGAATCAATTAAGAATAGCTCCCCTTCAATACTTCCATTTCCCAGCCAAACTCTCCATCTGCGGGTAAAGCAGTTCACAAGCGTGGGGTGCACGCCCTCTCATTTCGCTGCTATAGTGAATATGTGCTCCGTGCTCTGTTTGAACAGGAGGGGCGGGGGCGCCAAGGAGAGGCAAGGGCGGGGCTGTTCAGCCCCATGCCCAAATAAGGAAACAAGCCCGTGGCTCGCCACGAGGGGCGTGCCGTCGGCGCCATGCCCAAATAAGGAGACAAGCCCGTGGGATTACCATACAAGGTCACGAAACAGAGCACGGGGGGAGAGGGCGGTACCGAAACCGAAAGGGGCGTGTCAGACCCGCGCTGAAGGTTTGGACAGAAGGGTGCGACGATCGCTGGGACAAGCTACACGAGGGATACGGCAGATGGATCCAGGTGCGTGAGAGGGTTGGCAGTCCACCGGGAGAGAGTTCAGAGTTGCACCGGAGTTGCGTGAGAGATACGAAAAGCCTTTGACAAAGAGCCGCTTCAACCAGCCCCGTTTCAACCAGCCGCGTGAAGCCCTGACGGGGCAGCGAGTGACCCTGCCGGCGTGCGCTGCAAAGCGGAATACAAGGAGCTGCCGGCTCCCCGCTTCCCGCCCGGAGTGGACCTGCTCGCTGTGCCCTGTGATCCCACCTGCTCATCCTTTCCAGCCATTCCTGCCTGCAAGTTCCCCATTTGCGTACATGAGTTTGTTTTGTTCGTGCTGTCCTGGGTAGTAACTAAGTCTGTATAAGCTAGTAAATTTCACTGTGTCACCTGCGTTTTCATGTCCGCTGTAAATACCCGTGACTGCTCTTTTTGCTTATGTGTGTAAATAATAATAAACCCCGTTACTGTTCTGTACGTCTTCTTCTTCCTCTTTGCATTCGTCGTCTTAGTCTTTTCCCGATTGAATAGCGGTGGCGCGATACGGCCAACGTTTGGGTGAATCGGGTTTAGTCGGGGAACAACTGTTCGGTCGCGGAGCCTCCGCTCGGCAAACATACCATCCTTAACCGCGTACCGTAACAATATATGTATATATATATATATATATATATATATATAGATATATATATTGTTACGGATACCCAGCGTCGGCCTATGGTTCCCCTTTGAGGGGGGATTAGTCCCCTCGTTTGTTACTGACCGACGGGGTCCCTGAAGCTGCACCGCGACCTCCGGAAAGGCCGGTGAGCAGCTTCGTTCGCGACCGCGGATAAGATGGTAATGGTTTACCGAGCGGATGGCAGCCGCGGCCCGAACCGTTAACAAAGACTAACCCGATTCTGAACGTTGGCCGAATCGCGCCACGTAAACTCAATATTGAAACCACTAAAGCGAACCGAACGAGAATGAAGAAGAAGTACGGAGGAATAACAGGATTTATTAATTATTTGCACAAGCCAAAGCAAAAAGAGCAGTCAAGGTTATATACAGGGAAATGGAAGGAGCAGGAGACACAGTGAATCATTAGCTGACCTATACAAGCTTAATTAATACCCCAGGACAACGTGAAAGACAGACGAACGATCGCACTTACACGGGAAATGCAGGCAGGAATGGATGGCTTGGAAATGGATGGCTTTGAGAGGCAAGGAAGGTTCAGCGGGGCCTGGGCACGGTCGGGCCAGAAGGCACCGCCATCAAGAAGCCGAGCCGCGGTCGTGCAAACTCCCGTGGTCCCAAACTGCGCGGGCGAAGTTCCTTTCTCCGCCTGCTGCGTCGCGCACTCCTTGCGTTGCCTCGGTCCTTTTTTCCTGCAGCGCGGCACGTATCACGGCGGCTTGGTCACACCTGCTCATCTCCAGCGCATCTCTTTGGACTCAGAACTCATCTGCCGTGGGGAGCGTCCCGCTGCGGGTTATATAGGCCCCGCCCTTCAACCTTTGCGAACCTCCCCCAAGCGTTCTCTCTCCGCCCTCTCAAGCCAAACCCCTCGTTCTGGGTTGGATAAGCGGGGCCGACTCACTCCTCCCCTCTATGACGAGGTGGAGACCCGCCTTTCTTCTTCGTGGTTACCTCGTGCGTAATGGAGTCAAATGCAGCAAACCTGGCAAACCTGGCAAACGGAAGATGCCATGGGGCGTCGGAGGGACCTACTCTTATTTAATTCGGTGCAATGAAGAGTCAAACTATTGGGAAACACATCCTTAAGCGACATAGAATAAGGGACTAACTATTTAAAAGGATATATGGTGCCCTGTGTGTAGGTTTATGGAATTAACTAAAAGGACGAGCTTCGACCTTTCTTTACATTATGGAGGGTGCCATTTACACACAACAAAACCATAATTCTCACATTCTTTACACTTTCTCAAATTCGTTACTATATATATATATATATATATATATATATATATATATAAATATATATATATATATATATACACATACACACATACACACATACACACATACACACATACACACATACACACATACACACATACACACATACACACATACACACATACACACATACACACATACACACATACACACACACAAAGGTTGAGACTTGAGATGGCTCCATTCCATCTTCTGAAAGCCACATATGGAGATAACAACGAACGACACACACACACGCACACACCAATCTGTATAAATTAACCCCCACCTCTAAAATCCTGGATCCTCTTCTCGAGTTTCATACCTCGAACCTCCACATATCGTGAGGTGTTCCACCATTGTTTACTTACTTTTCTTGCTTCTTCACCATGAGTATGGAGTGAAGAGTTTTGACTATCCTTATAGCTTGCTTCTCAGTTCAGCCAAGCAGGTGCTTTAACTTGCATGATGAAACATGTAGAGCAACTCCATGGGGCGGGGGGTGGGGGTGGGGGGGAGAAGGGGCGGGGGGTGGGGGTGGGGGGGGAGAAGGGTCAGGGGGAGAGGGTGGTGGTGGTACAGGGGAGGTGTTTTACCTTTTTTGGGCAACAAGTTGACCTCGGAGAATGCCACGTATGTTGCATTAATACGTATACCTGTTTTGCACAATACAAATCTGCCTGTTTGACCAATGGTTCATATGTACATGATGGTCTTAGGTTTATCGTAAAGTTACATATTGAAAGGTATTCACAGATATTGCAACATTGCCCAAGTAACATTTTCTCCCTTTCTGGACTTGTGTTGCAGACCTTACAGGTGCGCAGGATGGGTCCGTACGCCTGTTTGAGTGGGGCCATGCAGAGCAGCTGGTCTGCTTTCGACAGCCTGGGCCAGCACGTGTCCTCCCGCCTCTCCTTCGCACACCATGGGAGCTGTGTGGGTATTTCATTTATATTTGCCAGTGTTCCTGATCTGGTGGTGAAAGCCCACCCCACAACATTTATTGAATCTCACGGCAAGCTTAGTCTCCAGTGTAAGGGTCGTCCTTTGCTCATACGGGAAGTTTGTCTTACTTTTGTACTTTTCAAAGTTGGTGCTTGTGCACATGTGTGTGTGTATGTGGTTTGGGGGCATTTTTTTCAAGGGGAGAGAGGTGGTGGTGTGGGAGGAGGGGGAAGGGGGTTGGGGGGGGGGGGGATATCTGTTCTTTTTATATCTGACTTTGTTCTGTATATCACTTTTATTGTTTCTATTTTTTTTATACATGGTCGGTCTAGCTCTTGGAAGAGCTAGGACACAGAACAGATCATGACACAACATAACAAATGGAACAGCAGGAGAAAGGGGAAACACCAATAGCATGGCAGAGGGAGAAGGTAGACAGAGACGGACAAATTTGGGATGCAGGTAACGATGAGGGGTGGGGAAGAACCCAAGGGATGGACAAGATGGATACAAAAGCAAATATTTTGGAAAGGGTGGGAGGTTGTTTAACGGGTGTAGAAAAGATTATGGCTCCAGATGTGGGATGACCAAAGATGGTGGTGAACAGCTGTCTTGAAGACCTGGATGGAAGAGTGGGATTGAAGAGAGTGTGGAAGGTGGTTCCACAGGCAAGAAAAACAGAGGAATAAATGAGTGGAGGTGAGCAGTGGTTCTGGATTTAGGCAGTTTCAACAGGAGGGAGGTGCTGGTGGACCTCATGTGGCAGATCATGGAGACGCGTGCGTATCCTGTAGATACCTTTGGTTGGGGAAGAGGGGAACAGAGCACAGACTGTATCGAAAGCTCGAGACATGTCCATAAAGAATGTTCTGACCTCATGCCTGATATTGAGGGCTTCCATCCATTGTTGTGAGCGCAGGAGCAGCATGTGTCAAAGATAGAATGGCCTGGTCCGAATCCGAATTGATGATCTGAGATAAGGCTGTTGGAGAAAAGGAAGGATTTTATGTCAACTGTGATTATGGATTCCATGACCTTGCTGAAGATTGGAAGTAAGCTAATTGGTCTGAAGTTGAGATGATCCGTTTTTTCATCTTTTTTACGTAATGCTGTGCTCTCTGATATCCAAGCAGATGGAAGATGACTGATGGTAAATGACATGGTGAAAAGGGCAGAGAGAGGAAGTGCAAGAGCAGCAGAGCAGATTTTTAGGACATAGGAGCTGATGCCATCCGGTCCAGTTGCAGGGTCAGAGGCAAGGTTTGCAACAAACTTTTCCACATTCTCAGGTGCAAAAGAGACATAATTCTGGAGTAGTTGGGTATGACTGGGAAGGGTGGGTAGAGAGACAGAGACAGACAGACAGAGACAGACAGACAGAGAGAGAGAGACACACACACTGACACACACAGACACACACAGACACACACAGATACACACAGAGAGACAGAGAGAGACAATTTTTTCTTGTCACACATGCAGCCTGTAGTGGTGGGCGATACCATCGATTCTTTGTAATCGCGATTACTGATTACTTTTGCAAGGAGTAATCGAGAGTAATCGACTACTTGGTCTGATTTTTGTCACCGTTTTGTTTTGTGTTTTTTTTGGGGGGGGGGGGGGGCGGTTCGAGACGAGTTGTTTGTTGTTAGAGACGGGGACTAGTTATTTATTGTAATCTTTGAGTTGATTTTTTTTGGGAGGGGGGTGACTTTTCAAGTTTATTTTTCAAATCATTGTTAGGAACATGACTTTACAAGTTGTTGTTAACGAACAAATACATGTTGACATGCTTGTCTTTGAGGCGATTTCTCTTCTCTGAAATCAGCTCCCCGGCTTTGGAATAAAGTCGCTCCGACGGCACAGATGTTGCTGGTGCGCAGAGATATTTTTTGCCTGCTTTGCCAACAGAGGGTATCCAGCAGCGTGTTCTTTCCACCATGCGAGGGGATTTTCTTTCATCCCAATGAGCTTCACTTTCATATAGGAATCTGTTTCCACTGTCGCCTCGGTGAATTGGGTGCGGTGACTTTCAGATGCCTTGGCTTTCTTGCTGAACCAGGACCACATGTCATCCTCTTCTTCTTCCTTTGTTCCAGCTGCAGATGAAGTGCTGCCGCCTGAAGCTTCAGCAGTTACGTTTGACTTCATCTCTGAGACAAGACGAGCTTGCTGTGTGCTAGCTTGTTCATCATCAACAAATGGGATCTTCTTCAGTCGTGGATCCAACAATGTGGCAGCTGCCAGGGGAAAGTTGCTTTCGTAGTGGAGGAAGCGCTTTGTCATTTTTTTGTTCAACTCCTCAAGCAGCCTCTTGCCACTGTTTGAACTAATCGATTCCCCACTCATTTTCATGACATTTTCTCTCAGTGTCCGTATATTGAAGATCACCCTTGATATTGACACGTGGAGGTCAGCACTCATCTCTGTCGTGATTTTCTCAAATGGGCACAAAATGGTGATGGTTTCCCTCATGAAGTTGATTTCATCCGTGGTTAAGCACATGTTGTTCTTCCCAAGGAGACACAGTGTCAAAGAAATGAAAGCAAAGATAGAAAAAGAGAAACGGTGTCAGCAATGAAAGCAAAGATACGAAATGTGAGTGAACTCGGTGTACAATGCAGCGAGAACATAATCTAAAATAAATCGAAATAAAACAATTTAATAGATTTTATAACAATTTAATAGAATTTGGCATCTGTCAATCACGAGGACATCGGCGACCATCGACTCATCCAAGTAACCGACTACTCATGAAGTAACCGATTATTCCACCATTCTTAACAGTAATCAAAGTAATCGATTACGCCCATCACTACCAGCCTGTCCACCAAATTTCAGCCGAATCCATCCATGACTTTTTGAGATATCCTGCTCACAGACAAACAGACAGGAGTGAAAACGTAACTTCCGTCCACCTTCGATGGCGGAGGTAATGAAATCAAATGATAGACCAAATTCTGCATTGGAGTCATCAGAAGGAATCAGAACGAGCAAAGATGGAGTCATCAGGAGGAACCTGGATAGGATTTGGGTTTCAACTGCGACTCCTCAACCTTCAAGCTCATCCAGGTGCAGCCGAGTGTGTCTTACAAAACACGATTTCTAAGAATTCACTTCTCTGTAGATGGATAGATAAAGAAAGAGAAATTGAGGGTAAAAGAGAAGAAAATGAATTTAAAAAAAATAAAAAGCAAGAATTAGCTCGAATAAAGAGAAATGTGAAAAAGTAAAACAAAGTGTGAAAGACTGAAAATAGAAGTGATAGATAAAGGAGCAAAGATTTCTCTCTCTTCCTCACTCGCCCTCCACTGCCCTCTCTCCACCTCACCCCCAGGAATACCTTTGGCTACGGCTTCCCCTTCGCTCCCACCTTTTGTTCATATGTGTGTTGTACCGTCCACCAATCAGCGATGACTCCATCTACATCTCACTGTCTGATAATATGGACCAACTTCTATCTACCCATCCCAACTCTCTCTTCCTCATATGTGGTGATTTCAATTGTCACCATGCCAGTTGGCTGGGTGTGGGTACCTCTCTCACCAGCCATGGCTCTTCAGCAAAGGACTTCTGCGACTCACTGGGACTGACACAATCTGTCAATTTCCCGACCCGGATCTCAGTCAACGGAGCATCTTCTCTTCTGGATTTGGTTATGACAAACTTCCCTGAAAATGTCTGCTGCTCTTCTTCTGCTCCAATCGGCTCATCTGATCATGTGCTTGTCAAAGTGGACATCTCTCTGACCATTCTCAGAGAGCCTCCTCAGCGTCGACGAGTCTGGCATTCCACTCAGGCCAACTGGCACGGTCTTCAAGCAGCCATCAATCATCTGGACTGGTCTCCCATCTCTACCGCCTCTGACATCAACTCATCCTGGGAATTCTTTCAAAGTAAATTGCTCTCTCTCATGCACAGATTTATACCATCTCGTCTTCAGTTGTCATACCCTTCCTCCCGTCCATGGTACACGGAATCTTGTGGTGAGGCTGTTGCCCTGAAACAACTTGCTTTCGTCTCCTGGAAAGCAAATCCAACGGAAGGAAATCTCATTTCCTTTCACAAAGCCCGAAACAAGTGTGTGTCCACCCTCAGGAGAGCCAGGAAACAATATCTCACCATTCTCAAGACCGAACTCTCTTATCTGTCTCCCTCTTCCAAATCCTGGTGGCGTCTGGTCAAATCTGTTTCTGGTGTTTGTTCCCCCTCCATCCCCTCCCTCACCTCAAACGGCTTAACGGCTGACTCCGCACGTGAAAAAGCTGAATGCCTCAACTCTGTGTTTGCCTCTAAATCTTGTGTCCCAAACCCATCCCTCTCTGTACCCACCGTACCCAGTCGTACCCAGCTGCCCCTGGACTCTGTGTCCTTTCCTCCTGACAAGGTGGAAAAGTTTCTGTCAACCCTCGACTCTGATTCTGCAACTGGTCCTGACGGCATCAGCCCACGGGTCCTAAAATCATGTTCTTCTGCTCTTTCACTCCCTCTTTCTGTTCTCTTCACCCTCTCTTTTGCTCAAGGTCATCTGCCATTTGCTTGGAAATCAGCCAACATCACCGCTTTGCACAAAAATGGTGCAAAAACAGATCCCAGCAACTACAGACCAATCAGCCTTCTCCCAATTATCAGCAAAGTCATGGAATCCATCATTGCTTCAGATATTAAATCTTTCCTCTTCTCCAATGGCTTGATCTCTGATCATCAATTTGGTTTCAGACCTGGTCACTCTACTCTGGACATGCTGCTTCTGCTTTCTCAACAATGGATGGAGGTCCTCAACGCCAAACAGGAAATTAGAGCCGTCTCTCTTGACATTTCACGTGCCTTCGATACGGTCTGGCACCCTGCTTAGCTCTCCAAACTCTCCTCCTTTGGTATCCATGGAAATCTCCACGCATGGCTGGTGGACTTCCTCTCTGGTCGTAGTCAACGTGTGGCCCTGAATGGGTTTCTCTCATCTCCTCTTCCTGTTCAGGCTGGAGTTCCCCAAGGTAGTGTTCTGGGCTCTGTGCTTTTTCTGGTCTTCATCAATGATCTCTCTGACTCTCTTGAAAATCCTCTCTATCTCTTTGCTGACGACTCTACTCTCTGTCGCTCCATTCCTCATCCCTCAAATCGGCAGTCTGCAGCCTCCTCACTCTCTGCAGACCTGGACAAAATCACAGACTGGTCAAACAAGTGGAACATGTCTTTCAATCCTGACAAATCTCACACTCTTACAATGTCTCTCCGAAAGGACCGACTGGACAACCCTCCCATCTACTTTCTCAACAATCCTCTCCAAGAAGTTCTGTCGCTCAAGCTTTTGGGTCTCACTATCTGCCATGATCTTTCTTGGGAAAACCACATTTCCAAGCTGGCCTCCAAAGCCAGTCGCCGACTGGGCATCCTCCGTCGTGCGAAGTCCTTCCTTGGCACACCTGAGCTCCTCACCACATACAAGGCTTTCATCCACAGCTCAATGGAATACTGTTCCCCCCTCTGGGCTGGTGCTCCTGCCTCACACCTTGCTCGGCTTCACGCTGTTGAGGCCAAAGCTTTCAGAATCATTGGAATCTCCTGCGATGTAGTCAACGCCGAGGGCCTTTCACTCACTCACCGCAGGCAGGTTGGTGGTCTTTCTGTCTTCTACCGACTCCTCTCCGGCCTTGCTCCCCCAGCTCTCTCTGTGCTCTGTCCCCCCAATATTCCTTCAGGTCGCACAAGATCTG
Source organism: Myxine glutinosa (assembly GCF_964187855.1). Taxonomy (NCBI): domain Eukaryota; kingdom Metazoa; phylum Chordata; class Myxini; order Myxiniformes; family Myxinidae; genus Myxine; species Myxine glutinosa. Next base: position 28,410,731 of record NC_136267.1, on the reverse strand, counting down.
CCTGCAACCCTCTTATGGTTAAACTGCCAAAGTCTAGGCTCTCTGCTCACCTTCACTCTTTCATTCCCCTTTTCTCCCGCCTCTGGAACAAACTCCCCCACTCCCTTCAATCCCACTCCTCCCTCCAGGTCTTTAAAACAGCTGTTCACCACCATCTCTTATCGTCCCCCATCGAAAACCTTGATCTTTTCTACCCCCGGTAATTCACCCCAGAGTCCTTGCAGTGTTCATATGTTTTAATCCTCTCCCACCTCCCCCCAAGTCCTCCCGATGTCCCTGCTCTCAAATGTTGTGTTTGTGTCCTTCCCCTTCTTCCCCCTCTCTTTTGTGTCCTTCCCCCTCTCTCCCCATCTTGTCTGCCGCTCCCCTTGTTTTTTTGTGTTTTGTGTGTCGGTTTGTCTTTTTGTGTGATTAATGTTAGCTCTTTCACGAGCCTCGATCTTGTATACAGAAAAAGAAAAAAAAAAAAAAAAAAAAAGATCAAAGATGTTGGGAAAAATCCAGATCGATAGTTTTCAGCACTAACTCCCCAAGGCCCAAACACAGCAACAGGTACAAGCTTCCAGAGGTCCGTCCATGAACGAAATTCTATGAAAGCTTTGTTGAACATCTCACGTTATGAAACGTTTGCTCATCCGTGGCAAGTCAAAAGCAAGCACTGCTGTACTTCCTTCCAATTGAGGTGTTGTTGCAGCGTGCAGTGTGACTCCCCTGGGTGCCACAGTTTGCCGGAACATGCACGTCTCACTGATCTCGGCGTCCAGAAAATTATCCAGAACAAATCATTTTTCCTTGTTAGGTTTAGGGTTTTAATCGCCTGGAGGTCACCATTCCTTCCAGATAGCATTCCATTGAAAGAAAGCTTGTTTGTCGAATTGCATTTTTTTTAAATCTGTGTCTAAAGCAAGTTCCATGGTATCGGTTTCATGCGCTTTCTGTTGGCGGCCTCTGTCGCTAGGGAACCGATCTATCAGGGAACCAATCCAACGTTCCAGCATTGTTCTCCACTTGGTCATTGTAGCATATGGTCCAAAGTGATCGGGGAAGAAGCCAGGAATTTCTGGTCATTGATATGCACCACTTCTGGCCTCCAATTTATTCACATCCTTGCAGGATCCATTGCTGTGCCAAGAGACGATGGGAAATTTCGGTGCAAAGTCGTGGTGCACCTGAACTCCTTTTCCTGTTTGTGGAGTGGAATGGTTGTGGTTTATTTGATTGGGTGAGAGGTGGGGTGGTAGGGTAGGGGGTCAAAGGTTAATCAATCATTATATCGAGATTTAACCTAATCTCTGGATGCAGTTTTCACGTAAACCTGCATTTGGCTGAAAATAGTCTTCGGCAGCAAATTAAGCGTTTCTGAGACATAAGTCAGGTTTTTCTCAGTGGAGACCTTCCCTTCCACAGGTGTGGGGTGTCAAATTTTTGATGCATCAATTAACTTGTTCTTTATCAACTATTATTTTGATAGACCATTGAAGTTATCTATTCCTTTAAGCAAAATGTTGTGTTAGCCTCAACGCCACAGTATTATCTCACTTTTCCAACAAGATCTGAAATTGTAATATTTTCGTCATTTTCTTCAATAATTTAATTGTCCTTCAAGAATGCTGTTGCTGTATCTGAATTTGCAGGTGTACATGCCACTGTTTCTTAGCTTCAACTTCAATGGCAGACTGACATGTTGCAAGTCAGGTGGTAGATCATAGCGTGCATGTGCGCGTGGGTTGTTTTGTTTTGTTCCAACAATTTTGTTTATATTGGACGGTTTTCCATTGCCTTCCCAGCAAGTAGTGAGGGTATGAATGCCTAATTTGGCCATGGTGCTGGTGATGGCTCAACTACTCCTCATGAAGGATGGGGCTATCTTGCCAGCTACATCTTAATATCCACCAACTAAATGCAGACAGAATGCCCAGTTTAATGTCCATCGGAGGGAAGGCACACACATTGATGAATCGCTCTGCCTGTGAAATACCGGGGACAACAGTTTATAGGTGGGTTGAGACAAACAACTTAGAGCCAAATGTGCATACCTTTATTCGAGGCCATCCCACCAGCTTACATTTAATATTTTTTATTTATTTATATATATATATATATATATATATATATTATATATATATATATATATATATATATATATATATATATATATATATATATATATATATATGTTTATATATATATATATATATATATTATATATATATTATATATATATATATATATATATATATTATATATATATATATATATATATATTATATATATATATATATATATATATTATATATATATATATATATATATATATATATATATATATATATATATATATATATATATATATATATATATATATATATATATATATATATATATATATATATATATATATATATATATATATATATATATATATTATATATATATATATATATATATATATATATATATATATATATATATATATATATATATATATATATATATATATATATATATATATATATATAGATATATAATATATATATAATATTATGATGTCGAGTCTCCTCGGGCAATGATGGCTTGTTTATGGCTGGTACACACGAGTAAGTGTGTGGCATAAATGGGGGATCGCCACTCCTCTCCATCCCTCTGCTAACGTTTTTTCTCACTTTTTTCCTGACCGCACAACTTTTTTTCCCCATACATATATATATATCTTCTCAGGAACCGACAACTAGATACAGACAAAGTGGCCATGTGGCATCGAGTCGTGACCATGCCCTACACCTTAAGCAGTGCCCCCATGGCCATGTTTTCCCTTGGAAAGGGGGCCAGGGGCTCCCTCCCCTAATCTTCTACGATATAAGAGAGGTGTTGGTCTGTCTGTGTGTCGCCATTTTTCTCAGGGATGGCTGAACGGATCTTCATTAAACTTTCAGAGTTTTCACAGTTAAACTGCCAATCAGTGAATGCTTGGGAGTGTTTTAGGCAAAAAAAAAAAAAAAAGTTCCGTTTTTGGGGATTTGAAAAGAAAATCGTTATATAGGCCTTTTTATATAGTGCCAAGGCCTTTTTGATTAACCAGCAACGGTACCCGCCCTATGGGTGGGGCTTCAATTGGGAGGCCCAAATGAAAAGGCAAAATATCAGAAATTGAAGGCTTTTTTTTATTTCAAACGATTTATACAAACATCCGTTAAATCATATCACACGCAAATCATCAAAATCTAAACAGTATTTGTAGAATTTCAATAAAAGCCACATCACTGTTCATACACACAACAACAACATGCATTTTAAGGCCATTTTCCCTTCTAGAGCGGGGGTTAGCCTTGCGGTCCCCATGACAATCTTCTCCATATTGCCCTATTTTCTGCATCTCTCCTTGTTAACCCCCTTGCCCGCATTTCTTCTTCCACCATCTTCAGCCAAGTCTTTCTCGGTCTTCCCCGTCCTCTACTTCCTTCTACATTCATTTCCATCACTCTTCTCAACCAGTCACTTTCATCCTTCCTCAACACATGACCAAACCATCTCAACCTGTTCCTCTTCACAGCATCAATCACAGGCTCTATTCCCATCATCTTTCGCAATTCATCATTTGTCTTCCTCTCTCTCAACGATACCCCGCACATCCACCGAACCATTCGCATTTCCACCCTTTCCAGCCTCCGTTGCTGCTCTACATACATGACCCATGTCTCGCTCCCATTAATCATAACACTTCTCACACATGCAGCATACACCTTTCCCTTCAGCTGCAATGACACTCCCCTCCTCACCAGCACGCCACTCAGTTCCCGAAACTTCTTTCATGTACATCTTACTCCAGCAACCGTTGCCGTGTCTGATCCAGCTTCTCCATTCAGCATGTCTCCGAGGAAGCAAAATGTTTTCACACCTTCCAGCTTCACGCCGTCTCCAAGATCCAACTCAACATTTCCTCCATCTGCAGCTCCCTCTGTGCACACCTTACAGTTGAATGTAGCTGCCACACTGGTTAATGACCCTCTCAGACCACTACATTTTTGATGAACCCACTCAGCGCACATTGTACATTGAATGGAGTTCACTCCGACTCCCTTCCTGCACACAGCACATGGCCACTTCCCAGTTCTTTCCACCTCACCACATGCTTTACCACTTGCCATCACCTTCGTCTTTCCTATATTCACCTTCAGACCTTTTGTCTCCATACATTCCTTCCACTTGTTCATCTTTTCCTGCAGTGCATCCATACTTTCCACAATCAACACCAGATCATCTGCATACAACAACTCCCACGGTAAACCCTCCTTTACGTTCTGAGCCAGCACCTCCATCACAGCTACAAATAGTAGTGGACTTAGTACCGACCCCTGATGCACTCCCACCTTCACCTCAAACTCACCACTGTTCCCGTCCTTCGTCCTTACAGCTGTGCGCGCTCTTTTGTACATTGCCATCACTACTCTGATCAACCATTCCTCCACTCCTAACTTCCTCAATGCCCATGTCAATACTTCACGTGGAACCCTATCGAATGCTTTCTCCAGATCAACAAACCCAAGAAACAACTTCTTCCTCTTCTCCGTGTACTTCCCCTGCAACTGCCTCACAATAAAGAGTGCGTCTGTCGTTCCTCTTCCTGGCATAAATCCAAACTGCATTTCGTCGATCTTCACCTTCTTCCTTATTCTCCTCTCCAACACCCTTTCCAAAACCTTCATTCCATGCTCCAATAACTTTATCGCTCGGTACGAGCCACACTCCAGAGGGTCACCTTTCCTCTTGTAAAGAGGGACGAGGGTACTCAGTTCCCAATCCACTGGAATGCGGCCTTCTTTCACCACCAGATTACAGATCTCTGTCATTCTCTTCACACCCCAACTTCCTGCTGCCTTCAACATATCTCCCACAACTCCCGTCGGCCCTCCTGCTTTTCTACTCTTCATTGCTTTTATCGCTTCCTCAACTTCCTTCTCAGTTATCTTCTCTGCCGGTCCTAAAACTGGGTTACTCTCTATGTTGCCATCCCATTCATTCTCTGTATTCAACAGCATTTCCATATATCTTTTCCATCTTCCTTTAATTCCATCTGGGTCCACAACGATTTGTCCCACTTCATCCTTCAAGCAACTCACCCCCATCACATCACACCTCTCTTTCGCTATCTGCTTTGCAATCCTGAATACCGCTCTCTGACCCTCTTCCGAATCAAAGCGTTCTCCGAACATTTTCCTACATGCCTCCTGCGTCTTTGCTACCTCTTTCTTTGCAGCCTTCTTGGCTGCCTTATAACTTTCATGCTCTGCTTTTTCTGCTCCCGTACCCTTCGCCATCTGCCACTCCTTGAACTTCTTCCTCTGCTCGTCAATCCTCTTTCCAACTTCATCATCCCACCACCATGTTTCCTCGTGCCTCGGTGGTCCTTTTGTCCATCCACATACCTCACCAACGGCTCCCAACAGACTATCTTTCATTGACATCCAACCACGTTCAAGCTCAACCACATCATCCTCTACCCTACTCAGCCTCTCTTTTAATGCCTCCCTTACTGTCACCTGTTTCAACCTCCACACCTTAATTCGCGGTTGGTACTTCACCCGCCGAGCTCTCCTCGCACCTTTCACCCTTATGTCGCAGACAACCAAGTGGTGCTGTGAAACAGCCTCCTCCCCCGGGATCACCTTTGTGTCCTGGAGGTTCCCCCTATCTCGCCTACGCACCATCAGGTAGTCAACGGTTGTCGTCGACCCACCTGACGTGTATGTAACAAGCTTATTATCCCCTTTCTGGAACTGAGTGTTACAAATCAACAAATCAGCTCCATCAGCAAACTCCAAAATCCTTTCACTTCTCCATTTCTCACACCATATCCATAACCCCCATGAACTCCCTCAAAACCATACATACTCCTTCCCACATGTCCATTTAGGTCTCCTCCTACCACAACAACTTCCTCCTACCACTGTTCATATCGGTAAATATTACTCCATCGTGTTTGGAAAAACTGGAAAATTGGAAAATTGGAAAAATTGGAAAACAATATAGCCTATTTTACTCAAGGGAGTCCCAGGATTACCCACCCAAAATTTCGTTGCGATCGGTTCAGCCATTTTTGCGGTACCTGGGAACGGACCGACGGGCAGACATTTGATGAATTATACTGAGATGACAGGTATATACAAGTACACATTCGCATAAATAAATACAAAACAATTACCAGACCTTTGAATACAAATAATAAAACAATTCTGGAAATGGTCGAAGTTGGTGGTGAGGCTTCTTCTTATTCCTGATGTCATCATACTTGACTCAGAAATGTGATCAATGGTACATTCAGCAGCATATATTCAACGAAAAAGTTAAATGATGATTTGACATTTATGATGGATTCTGATTTGGATGTAATTGATTTTACATTATATTTGCTATTTTTTTTTGGATACAAGATTGAGGCTCATGAAAGAGCCAACATTAATCACACAAAAAGTCAAACCGATACATAAAACATATAAAAAGGGGAGTGGCAGACAAGATGGGGAGACAGGGGGAAGGACACAAACACAACATTTGAGAGCAGGGACATCGAGAGATCTGTGGGAGGGAGAGGGCTTGGGGGGAGGTGGGAGAGGTATAAAACGTATGGACACTGCAAGGACTTCCAGGAAAGAAGTTAGAATTTCAAAAAAGTGTATCTGGGGTGAATTAGCGGGGGTAGAAAAGATCAAGGTTTTGGATGGGGGAAGATAAGAGATGGTGGTGAACAGCTGTTTTAAAGACCTGGAGGGAGGAGTGGGATTGAAGGGAGTGGAGGAGTTTGTTCCAGAAGCAGGAGAAATGGGGAATGAAAGAGTGAAGGTGAGCAGAGAGCCTAGATTTTGGCAGTTTAACCATAAGAGGGTCTCTGGCAGATCTTGTGTAACCTGTAGGAATATTTGGGAGACAGAGCACAGAGAAAGCTGCGGGAGCAAGGCCGGAGAGGAGTCGGTAGAAGACAGAAAGACCACCAACCTGCCTGCGGTGAGTGAGTGAAAGGCCCTTGGAGTTAGCTTCATCGTGGGAGATTCCAATGATTCTGAAAGCTTTGGTTTCAACAGCGTGAAGCCGAGCTAGGTGTGAGGCAGGAGCACCAGCCCAGAGGGGGGAACAGTTTTTCATTGAGCTGCGGATGAAAGCCTTGTATGTGGTGAGGAGCTCAGGTGTGCCAAGGAAGGACTTCGCACGTCGGAGGATGCCCAGTCGGCGACTGGCTTTGGAGACCAGCTTGGAAATGTGGTTTTCCCAGGAAAGATCATGGCAGATAGTGAGACCCAAAATCTTGAGCGACAGAACTTCTTGGAGAGGATTGTTGAGAAAGTAGATATGAGGGTTGTCCAGAGAGTGAGGAGGCTGCAGACTGCCGATCTGAGGGATGAGGAATGGAGTGGCAGAGAGTGGAGTCATCAGCAAAGAGATAGAGGGGATTTTCCAGAGAGTCGGAGAGATCATTGATGAAGACCAGAAAAAGCACAGGGCCCAGAACACTGCCTTGGGGAACTGCAGCCTGAACAGGAAGGGGAGATGAGAGAAATCCATTCAGGGCCACACTTTGACTATGACGAGAAAGGAAGTCCGCATGCCATGTGTGGAGATTTCCATGGATACCATAGGAGGCGAGTTTGGTGAGCAGAGCTGGTTGCAGACTGTATCGAAGGCACCTGATATGTCGAGGGAGACAGCTCTGATTTCCTGTTTGGCATTGAGGACCTCCATCCATTGTTGAGACAGCAGAAGCAGCATGTCCAGAGTGGAATGACCTGGTCTGAATCCAAATTGATGATCGGAGATCAAGCCATTGGAGAAGAAGAAGGATTTGATATCCGAAGCAATGATGGATTCCATGACTTTGCTGATAATTGGGAGCAGGCCCTTATTTCAAATATGTTGATGTTTCTTTTTCTCTTGAGCAACGCCGGGTACTCCAGGTATCAACACTTATCTACTTTACACATGGTACAAATACAAATACAACTTTGTCTGGGATGTAACAACATAATGTGGCCACGGCCTCATGCAGGGGTGTGGGGGACCGGGAGAGGGGCATAAATTCTCTATGTAAATAGAGTGTACCGTGTAGCGCCACCTGATGATGGTGGCAGAGGGTATTACAATTTCCTTTTTTACCTGTGCAACACAGATTATAGCACTCTTTGCACGGGTAAATTTTTCCTCCTTCCCTTCCCCCCCTCCCCCAAAACGGAGGGGCCTGTCAAAGCCAACCCCCCCCCCCCACCCCCCCTCTCCCCCAGCAATGCTGGGAACACCTTCATATTCACCAAAACATATCTTCCTCATAAACTACATGACCTATATGGACCAAGTTTGGTGTATTACATCAAAACAGTGTGGTCTCATGGGGTTGTGCTCCGCATCCGGATCCTCCCCTTATAAGAGGCTGAAAAGGGGGTTTCACCTCAAGTTCAGGTAATTATTTTAAAATCTTCTCAAAAACCGTGGGGAAATATCGACCAGTCTCCACGGGATATTATTCGTTGTGTTTTTTTATGTCAAAGGAAACACTTATGGGCCTAAAATATTGAGGTTGTCTATTTGCAATGAGTTGGAGGTTGGGCCTTATCTTTTTTTTTTTTTTTTTTTTTTTTTTTTTTTTGTATACAAGGTCGAGGCTCGTGAAAGAGCGAACATTAATCACACAGAAAGACAAACCGACACATAAAACATATAACAGGGAGCGGTAGACAAGATGGGGAGAGAGGGGGAAGGACACAAACACAACATTTGAGAGCAGGGACCGAGAGACATGGAGACATCGAGAGATCTGAGAGAGGGCGAGGGCTTTGGGGGGGGGGGGGCGTGGGAAGGGGGCGGTGGGAGAGGTATAAAACATATGGACACTGCCAGGACTTCCAGGAAAGAAGTTGGAATTTCAAACAAGGTGGATCTGGGGTGAATTAGCGGGGGTAGAAAAGATCAAGGTTTTGGATGGGGGAAGATAAGAGATGGTGGTGAACAGCTGTTTTAAAGACCTGGAGGGAGGAGTGGGATTGAAGGGAGTGAGGGAGTTTGTTCCAGAGGCGGGAGAAAAGAGGAATGAAAGAGTGAAGGTGAGCAGAGAGCCGAGATTTCGGCAGTTTAACCATCAGAGGGTTGCTGGCAGATCTTGTGCGACCTGTAGGAATATTTGGGGGACAGAGCACAGAGAGAGCTGGGGGTGCAAGGCCGGAGAGGAGTCGGTAGAAGACAGAAAGACCACCTACCTGCCTGCGGTGAGTGAGTGAAAGGCCCTCAGAGATAGCTTCATCGCGGGAGATTCCAATAATTCTGAAAGCTTTGGTTTCAACAGCGTGAAGCCGAGCTAGGTGTGAGGCAGGAGCACCGGCCCATAGGGGAGAACAGTATTCCATTGAGCTGCGGATGAAAGCCTTGTATGTGGTGAGGAGCTCAGGTGTGCCGAGGAAGGACTTCGCACGACGGAGGATGCCCAGTCGGCGACTGGCTTTGGAGGCCAGCTTGGAAATGTGGTTTTCCCAAGAAAGATCATGGCAGATAGTGAGACCCAAAATCTTGAGCGACAGAACTTCTTGGAGAGGATTGTTGAGAAAGTAGATGGGAGGGTTGTCCAGTCGATCTTTTCGGAGAGACATAGTAAGAGTGTGAGATTTGTCAGGATTGAAAGACATGTTCCACTTTTTTGACCAGTCTGTGATTTTGTCCAGGTCTTCAGAGAGTGAGGAGGCAGCAGACTGCCGATCTGAGGGAAGAGGAATGGAGCGGCAGAGAGTGGAGTCATCAGCAAAGAGATAGAGAGGATTTTCGAGAGAGTCAGAGAGATCATTGATGAAGACCAGAAAAAGCACGGGGCCCAGAACACTGCCTTGGGGAACTCCAGCCTGAACAGGAAGAGGAGATGAGAGAAACCCATTCAGGGCCACACGTTGACGACGACTAGAGAGGAAGTCCGCCAGCCATGCGTGGAGATTTCCATGGATACCAAAGGAGGAGAGTTTGGTGAGCAGAGCGGGGTGCCAGACCGTGTCGAAGGCACGTGATATGTCGAGGGAGACAGCTCTAATTTCCTGTTTGGCATTGAGGACCTCCATCCATTGTTGAGACAGCAGAAGCAGCATGTCCAGAGTAGAGTGACCTGGTCTGAAACCAAATTGATGATCAGAGATCAAGCCATTGGAGAAGAGGAAAGATTTCATATCCGAAGCAATGATGGATTCCATGACTTTGCTGATAATTGGGAGAAGGCTGATTGGTCTGTAGTTGCTAGGATCTGTTTTTGCACCTTTTTTGTGCAAAGCGGTGATGTTGGCTGATTTCCAAGCAGATGGCAGTTTCACCTATGATATCATTCAAATTAAACGAAGTTGACTCTCATCATAAAAAAAAATAAAAAATAAAAAAACCACCTTTAGAGGCCATTTTTCCCCGCAAAGCGGGGGTTGGCCTTTTTCGGGAACCGTGGTTGTTGTTGTTTTTCGGTCCCCTTTTTGAAGCAATGTTTTACGGCCGGATGCCCTTCCTGACGCCAACCCTTTTTGCCGCCTTTAACGACAAACAGGGAATTACCAGTGAACTGGTACTCAATTAGCCGACCTCGGAAGGATGACAGGCTGAGTCAACCCCCCTAGCGTTAATTCAGCGATCTACTGGGATTCGAACCCAGGATCCTAGGATCCTAAGCCGGCACCCTAGCCGCTACACCAACACCAGGGTTCTAGTTTGACTCTCATCATAATAATAATAAAATAGATTAATCGTGTGCGTGCGTGCGTCGTGTCGTGTCGCGTCGCGTCGCGCGCACTAATTGTATGGCCATTGTTTATCCCTTTATGTTTCACAATTAGCAACTAGAACGGGTACTCGGTAGAGCGCATACCTTCGCCGCAGCTACTGTTCTGTACTTGGCATGGGAGTGTAGGGAACAGAACAACAAAAATACGATTTTGACCTTTTCGTGACCTTGACCTTGACCTTTGACCCGATTGCTCCCAAAATCTAATCAAATGTGTCCCGTATAATAACCAATCATCCCACCAAATTTCATGCAATTCGGTTGAATACTTTTTGAGTTATGCGAATAACATACACACACACACACAGACATACAAATAAATACACAGCGATCAAAACATAACCTTCCGCTTTTGCGAAGGTAATGACTAGCAGTTGCCTATGCCCGTCCGGGATCTTTAACAAGGTAGGGATGGAGACGGCAAAAATGCAAATGGCCTATTCTGTCATCGAGCCGGCAAGCTGGGAGCAACAATTCAAATTTATCGCCACATCTGATGCAACTTAAATGCTCTAATGGCGGAGAGGTGTTCCATTTTAAACCGTTTCTTCGATATATGTAGCTTTTTGATGCCCACGGTGCGTAATATAAAATTGTACTGGTGTCAAAGCCAGTGCCCAATTGCAAATTAATAGCTGGATTGTTACAATCACGAACCTCATTTCGCAAAAGAGTGGAATTAATTTTGAATTCATCTTTCGTACTCAAGAAAGTGCAATATATTCTAGTTTTTATATTCTGCATAAGAAAGTACAATGCTTTCTCTTTTATCACTTTTAGAACAAAGCAATTGGTTAATATTGTGTATGTTGTGCCTACATAATGGTTGTTTGCCGTGATGATTCAGAGCACAGGGCTGTCGGCCATGGATCGATCGGTGATTAGATTTAAACGGTGTCTTCCTGATTGATCACTCAAACCTCCAGTCCAGGTTACTTTTGTCTTTGTGCGACAACCACAGTAGGATTCGAATGCTCCAGCCTCTGCGGTGCCAGTGCGGCCTAACAACCCTGTGAAGGTTTGGGCTACATAATCATGCATTGATGGCAGCAGTACCAGCACTGTAAACAAATTGACCAGGTGGCTTCCATGGTTCATGTGAACAGGTTGACGACACTGATGGTTGAGGTGTACGAAATGAATGTGTAAACATGCTCTTTGCAGCAGTATGCCCAGGTTGGCATGACCCATTCAATCCCCACTCCCCCGCTCCACAACCCCCGTTCCCTACAAACGTCTCCCTTGTAAAACTTGTGCTAATATTTCAGGCAAATATCACAGCCTGACCATCAACATTTAACTTCTCCAGTTTGTTTGAGTGGAAGCCTGGTGTTGGCTTAGCGGTTAGGGTGCCGGCTTGGAATTCTAGGATCCTAGGTTCGAATCCCGGTCGATCGCTGAATTAACGCCAGGGGGGTTGACTCAGCCTGTCATCCTTCCGAGGTCGGCAAATTGAGTACCAGCTTGCTGGGATGAATGATCCCGGTGTGTACCCCGGCTTAGAATAGGTACACAGTATCCCTGCGCATCGTAAGAGGTGACTAAGGGTTGGCGTCAGGAAGCGCATCCGGCCATAAAAACATTGCCTCAAACGGGGAACCATGATTGTCATGGGGCCCGCAAGGCCAACCCCTGCTCTAGCGGGGAAAATGGCCTTAAACGACATTCATTCATTCATTCATTCAGTTTGTTTGAGTGGACCTTTCCATTTTGATACATTTGGAACCTTTCCATTTTGATCCATTTGGGACCTTTCCATTTTGGACCATTTCAATGGACCTTTCCATTTTCATCAGGCCTTCTAAAATGCTTAGTTTGTGGTCCTCCTCCTTTTAGTGGTGATTAATTGTGTAATTAACTGGTTATATTGGAACAACTCATAAAGTTCGGTTTTATTCACAATTTGTTCTTCGGGTCATCCTTTACTTTGATAGCGCCAGTTCCTCTGTTTCCAAGAAGTGGAAGTTTATTTTGGGTGCGGGAGATGGGTGTTGATATATTGGTTCACGAGTTATCAAGTGACCACTATATTCGTTATGTGTGTGTGTCTGTCTGTGTGTCTGTGTGTCTGTCTGTCCGCAGCATAACTACCCGATGATATCATCCGGTCTTGATGAAACTTGGGTGGGAGGTTGATATCATGATCTAGTTGTGTCCTGCCTAGAGTGGGCATATTGCGCCCTTTGTGGGCGGAGCCACGCCCGAAAACGATGTCTTATTAGGGGGTAATCGAGTTCAAGCTACATCTTCTCCGAGGGGTTTGGTGGAATCTGACAGGGGTTTCGATATTTGGTTAGACCAATGTCATGTGTCTAGCCCCACGGACCTCGATTTTTCATTCATTTTTTTTTCCATTTTATTAATTTATTTATTTATTTATTTTCATTTCATTTTTCACCGAATTTTCGGTATTGTGTAGCTAGCTAACCTCATAACTGATTATATACATTATTTTCTATCTCATTTCAAGGTCAGTAACCTTCGTTTTGACATTTCCGGGCCTGGCCTGTCCGGGCCTGTTTCGGTTATAGTCCGTCCTTTGTCATTGAATACCGCTTGCTCGTGAACCATCGTCATCTACTGACTTGTCGAGTTTTATTATGGAGGAATTTTGACTTTAATTAACCCCACCCCGACCCTCTCCCTTCCACAGATCTCCCGATGTCCCTGTTCTCTACTGTTGTCATGCTTCCCTCTTTCTCCCCCTCTTGTCTCCCACTTCCTTTATTACTTGTTTTATGTGTGTTCCTGTTCCTGTTTCTGTTTTTAATGTGTTTTATTTCTTGGCTCTTACACGAGCCTCGACTTTGCATAGAAAAAAGAAAAAACATTAAAGCAGAAAATCTCACCTTGGAAATCAAATATTGTTGTGAAATGGTTTGATTTTTGTTTATTATATAAGCGAACCATGGTTTGTTTTGTTTTGTTTTTGTAACATGTTATTTAATCCAATCTCCAAGCTTTTGCATATTCATCGTTTGTAAACTTGCCTCGCTGAAATGTCACGCATTTCATTTGCATATACCATGAAACAAGGTTTTCCTTTTCGATTTATTTGGTGTGTTTTTAGCCGTGTACAATTTGCATGCTGTTTTGGTACTTTATGTCCTTTTCACTTTCTTTACACGTGGCAATCTGATGGGCGTACTCTGCCAATTTATCGGCAAATGCACATCCTCGCTTCCCAGCGCCGCTGACAGAAATGCGCCCGTCACAGTGGCAGCCTGTGTTTAACAGGTGTAATCGCCGCAAATGATTTGAATTTTGTGGTTGAACGTCGGAGGCGAAGTGTAAAATTGTTATTTGGGAAGCAGAAAGGTGTCACCTTCTATTTTACCCTTCCTGCCCTCTTTCCGTCGTCATTTCTCTCTCTCTCTCACTTGGGCCTTTTCTTTTGTTTTGTCCCTCTCCTGACCCCATAACTTTTTTTCCCATTTCCTTCATCCCCACCCATGATTTCATTCTGACAGAAATTTGGTGTTGGAGATGCAGATGGATACCTCAGCCTATGGCAGGTGAATTTAGCCAGCAAACAGCCCAAGCCTTACCTGGTACGTGTCGTCGATTCGTCATTTTAACTTGTCTATTCCTCCAATATCTTGCCAGTTTGAAGTATACATCTTTAAAACCCTGATGGAGAGAATCAAAAACCTTGAAAGCATCACCACTTATTTTTATAATATTTAACATAATAATTTTACAATATTTTTTACAAGGACAAAATGATTAGCTTTTGGTGAAGATTTGAATCCGGATCCGGATCACAATATTTTAAAGTGATTCTTCACCTTGAGTGATGGGGCTAAAAACGACACATAGCAGAATATCTCAAAAAGTTATGGACGGATTTGGACGAAACTTGGTGGACAGGTTGTGTGTGTGTGACGAGGAAGAATCGATTCGATTTTGTTAAGATCTGAATATGGATTCGGATACGAGAATTATTTAGTTTTTAAGTGATTCTTCACCATTGAGAGATCGGGTGAAAAGCGATATATAACATGATGTTTAAAAAAGGTGTGGAATGTGGATGACTTATGACTAAACTTTGTGAAAGTTGGTTAGGTGACGAGAAAAAGCCGAGTAGATTTTGGTTCAGGTCCGAATCCAGATCCGGCCTATCAGTGGGATACAAAACATAACTGTTCAGCTTTTCAGTTTTTCATGTTTTCAGATCCATGACAGATCAGTAGCCACATGCTGATTGAATTTATTCTTCTCATTTTCTACTTGTACATAAATTTAATCGTTATTCAGAAAAAACATTAAGCAGGGCTCAGCATGAACGGGTGTCCGGATCACCTAATTTTCGTCTCGGGCACCCACATTTTACAAGTGGTTGGGTTTTGGATGCCGAGTGCACCCTGTATGATTACATACACCCTCAAAATCGCAAAATTAAAATCAATTTTGACCCAAAATTTACGATGGTCATTATCAGTGACAAGAGTTTTGAAATCCACTTTGTGCGATGAAATATTCCCGAAATTGTTGCTGCGAACTTAAAGAGGTGTTTTTGACTTTTCAATGGTCAAAAAATGGATGGTGTTGATGGTGCCCTGGTGAAAAATAGATGCCCTGGTGTTGGGCTAGCGGCTAGGGTGCCGGCTTAGGATCCTAGGATCCTAGGATCCTGGGTTCGAATCCCGGTCGATCGCTGAATTAACGCCAGGGGGGTTGACTCAGCCTGTCATCCTTCCGAGGTCGGCTAATTGAGTACCAGCTCACTGGTAATTCCCTGTTTGTCGTTAAAGGCGGCAAAAAGGGTTGGCGTCAGGAAGGGCATCCGGCCGTAAAACATTGCTTCAAAAAGGGGACCGAAAAACAACAACAACCACGGTTCCCGAAAAAGGCCAACCCCCGCTTTGCGGGGAAAAATGGCCTCTAAAGGTGGTTATATTTTTTATATAATGGTCAAAAAATGGCCTCTAAAGGTGGTTATTTAATGGTCAATGTATGCATAAACATCTGTTTTTATTTCAAACTTAAATATCGTAGAAAATAAGTTTTACATTTTTATTTTTATGCCTCCGCCCCCGAAAGTGGCCGGAGGCATTGTTTTCAGCCTGTCCGTCCCTATGGGCTAAACCTCATTTTTCTCAGCAGCCACATGTCCAATTGAGACAAAACTTTCAGGGTAGGAGTGATACCCATGAAGAATGTTTTTGTGATATTTTTGATGTCATCGGTCACGTGGTATGGCAGCCATCTTGGGTTAAACGCAAATAATAAAAATATATTTCTCGGAAACTGCCGAATGGAAAAATTTGAAACTTGGCGAGTACTCCAAATGGGGAACAAGAGCATAATGATGACATCATAGGTGAAGTGGTATACCAGCCAAAAATGTTTTAATCCAACTCCTTATCCTAAAAATCTGAAATTGCATGCACATGATCTATGACCCATTTGTATTGAAATATTAAATTTATGACATCATAGGTCACATGGGTTGGCAGCCATATTGGATTCAACCAAAAACCTTTAAAAAGCATTTTCTCCCAAACCACCAAATCGATTGACTCGAAACGTTGTGTGTTATTGACTAGGCATGGTGATTGAAAGATGATCACAAAAATATCATAGGTCACATGGTTTGGCAGCCATATTGGATTGAAGGAAAATATTAAATAATTATATCTCTGAAACCGCTTACCCTATCAATGCGAAATTTTACAAATATCTAACCACTGTTGCATATAGTTTGAAAACGATGATGTCGTTGGTCACGTGGTGCTTTGCTGTTTGCGAATAATAAAGCCATTAGTGAACAACCCCGCTCCTGACCTTTTTCGTATGAAAGTCATTGATGATGAAATGAAGATTTTTACGCCAACGCCGCCGATCTGAAGGATGCTGCAGTGAGATCCTGGGATTGAGATGTGAATCTCATTACAATTGAAAACTTTTTCTCATCGACATCGCCCATCAACGTCATCGACATTGTTTCTTTCTTTGTTTTATTAAGCATTGACAAAAACGTGTTGAAGTGTGATCAGCTCTTCACTTTTCAAAAGGTTCTGTGTGGGAGATGCAAAACAGAGCTCCAGGTAGAAAGGCCAAATTCAGAAGTGGTGTCCAGTACATTGGGATGTGTTCTTTTCGTGATGACCAATGATATTCCAGTCGAGAGCTTGCCAATTATTTGATGTACAGACAGGTGTCAATCTTTCAGAATAATAAGCATTCACTGGACATAAACAATAAGGGCCTCAAAAAGAATTCTCCTCCAACCATGAAGGGAATCCTCATACGCTAGTTAAATTCAGCACAGTTGGTTATCCTTTGTTTTTTGCTTCCCTCATTCATCCCAGTGGTGGGTTTGTTTCCTGATGCCGTTGGAGCAGAAGTCGTGGTTTTATCTCGGAAACTTTTTGAAAAGTGTTTCTCGACGCATTTCTTCGACGGCAGAGACGAACGATCATGTGGTTCATGCGCAGCACTTGCAGCGAAGCATGGAAGAGGGATCGGTCCAACTTTGGGGATGCATTTCCACCATCGTTGTTGGACACGTACCCAAAATAGATATCATCCTGACTGCCGGCATGAATGGCCAGGTTCCGATTTATCAAGTCATTTCTTCAATAACATGCATTCCTCAGATTTGCCAGACTTCTGCCAACTGATGGATTTCTGCTTCTTCTTTCAATTTTGCCTCCCTATTGCTTGATATTTTCATGGTAGAAGTTTAAGGTATTTTACATATCTTTTTTTTGCTGTTTGTTTCATCAACTGCTTCAACTTTAAGTGGTTTCACCTGAACCGTCAATGCAAGCTTTATCTTTATTTATCTTTAGCTCTTTGTTTGTTTGTAAAAACAATTTGGGGTGGGGGGGGGGGGGGGGGGAGGGGTTGTTGTTCTTTGTGCAAAACATCTCATTACGATCACTAGCAACGGTACTCGCCCTACGGGCGAGGCTTCAATTGGGAGGCCCAAATGAAAAGGCAAAATATCAGAAATTGAAGGCTTTTTTTATTTTAAACGATTTATATAAACATCCGTGAAATCATATCACACGCAAATCATCAAATCACATCTAAACAGTATTTGGAGACAAATCGTTTGGGCAATGGGCTCTCCAATATTCCATGTGTTCACGGTTTGAATTACGTAACATAACGTTTGTGACGATGTTGTGACGATGTTTGTGTTCACGGTAGTGTTTGATGTAACGGTGTGAACGTAATTTCGTGATGTTTTTCGTTTTTATTTTCGTAATCGTTTCATGAACGTTTCATGTTTAATGAACGTTTAATGAGCGTAAGAATAATGTTTAATGATCATTAAATGAATGAATGAAGGTAATGAATAATGCCATGGCGTCACGTTGGCAGCAGTGACAATATAAAAATGTTTGCCAAGAACTTCAAAGAGAGAGAAGGAACTTTTATCAGCAATGTCGTCTATCCTGAAGTTCTAAGCTGAAGAAGAGGTACAAAATCATTCCATTTTTTTTCCTAAAGAAAAGCGTACAGTGGATATCACGATTTGAAACACGCTGGAATAATATTTACCGATATCAACAGTGATGTGGTTTTTTTAAATTGAAATTCTAAAAATACTGTTTAGATTTTGATGATTTGCGTGTGATATTTAACGGATGTTTATATAAATCGCGCCTCCCAATTGAAGCTCCGCCCTTAGGGCAGGTACCGTTGCGAGTAATATATAATGGCGGTACAACAATTTTTACTGCTTTGCTTTGAAGAACGGGGATGAAGGGGGAGGAGCGTGTTAATATGTCTGGTTGAAGGCTTTGGGTGGTGAGGGGGCTTGAAGCCAGATTTTAATCTTACAGCCGCCATGTTGGTGCTCGCCGTCACTGCGATGCGAAGCGAAACATGCCTCAGAGCTGTCACATTCACAATCGCTTTGGCGTATGTACTCCCGATACGTGTTTCCTTCATTGTAAAAACTACCAAGTCAACAGTTAAAAGGATTTTGAGCCGATAGGTGTTGCGGCCTTGGCAAGATCCATGGAGACAGCGATCTGTTAGCTTATCCAATTCGATCTGATTCGATTCGATTTGATTCGGTTGTTGGAGTCCGATCGGTGCAGCCGTGCAGTGATCGGTGCAGCTGTTTGTGCGGCACCCGGGAAAATAACGTTATGCGGGAGTCCAAACCTGAAAATGCTGGAGGCCAAAGCTTAAATTGGAAAAACAATATAGCCTATTTTACTCCAGGAGATCCCAGGATTACCCACCCAAAATATCCTTGCGATCGGTTCAGCCGTTTTTGCGGTACCTTCTAACGGACGGATGGACAGACGGACGGACAGACAGACGGACGGACATTTGGTGAATTATTGTAAGATTATACAACAACTTAGCTTCTATATTATTTTTCTTGAAGGTATTGTACAGTTATCGAGCATTTTGTTTGTCTGTACTGCATGAGTGACATTACAGGAAAGACTAACATAACATGGCACTCGGTAGAGCGGAAAGACATTGGCCTCCTACCTCTGCCAGCCTGAACAGTTTACCTTTTCTATCTTACTGATAGGCTGGATCTCATCCGGACATGAACCAAAATCTTATCGGCTCGTTCTTATTGCCTCACCCAAATCGGCCGCCCAGTTTTGTCATAACCCGTCCACAACATTTTGAGATATCGTGCTATATGTATGTGTATGTATATATATATATATATAGGGCAAAATGGAGAAGATTGTCATGGGGACCGCAAGGCTAACCCCTGCTCCAGCAGGGAAAATGGCCTTAAAATGCATGTTGTTGTTTATATATATATATAGTTGATCCTGTCTCTCAATGGTGAAGAATCACTTTTTAAAAAATTACAATTCTCGTTTCCAAATCCAAAAAAAGGATTTTCACCAAAACCAAATTTATTTGCCCTTGCACCCACTAACCTGTCCACCAAATTTCGTCATAATCCGTCCATAACTTTTTGAAATGTCCTGCTCACAGCCAAGCAAACAGGGGTGAAAACATAACCTCCGTCCACTGTCGGTGGCAGAGATTTTAAAAAAACAAAAGCTGATAAATTTTACTCTGCTAATTGTGCCGCATTAACACATTTCCCCCACGTCATTATACTTTACCACATGTTTGGCATGTCCATTTAATATGACATATTGGGAGTTCTTCAATCCTGGGATTGGATAACCTTCAATCCTCAAAGCTATTGGTTACATGCTTGGCCAATCAAATTAAGTGTCCGTACTTGTGTGCCAAAGTCTTGTTTTTTGGAATTGGATGCCAGCCAAAGGTTTGATGATGCGATAGTGCATGCAACCAATTTCTCATCGCACATTGGGATTAGCTTGTGCCTACATCATTTGAATTGCCTTTGCATTACGTCGGAGCGAGCTCAGTCTGATGGCTTTTTTTGGTGGATGTAGAGGGGTCGTTTGTTTTGAATTGCTGGAGGTTAGTTTACCTACCAGACAGAACCGCTGCTTGCTTTGCTGGCCCGGGCAATCCCAAAGGCAATTTCTGCAATAGCGTGGAAGGCACTTTGGAGTGTGTGAGTACGAAGCTATAAGCTGCTGGTTGGGCCTCGCACAGATGGAAGGCATTCAGCCATGGAGCCATAATCAGAGGCGTTGGAGCGGATTTTTGCCTTGACACGATGCAGCTTGGATTAGCTTTGCAAATATTTGCCCTTATGATGGCGGTGGCAGTGCAATTAAAAAAATAAGGCCGGTTATATGTATTCCCATTCCCATTCAATCTTCATGTTGCTCGTCGTTTTCTTGTGCTTTGCTTGCTGTCACAGCTTTGTTTTGTCTCCTATTACTGCTGTTGTTAATTTTAATGCAGAACTGGCAGTGCCACGGGAAAGATTCCCTTGACTTTTCTTTCCTGGGATCTTCGAGCGTGATCGCAACTGCAGGTCATTCAGCAGATGGCAGGTTCGTTCCATTCCACGGCCAGCACAACGCTGAGCTCTATTTTCGATTAATCATCTTCCCCCCCCATCCCCCCGCTTTTTTTTTTCTTCCTTTTTTTGGAAACCCACTTCCTCCCCCTTCACTCCCTCCCCTCATATTTTATGCTTCTTTCCCTGTTTTTATTTCATCTGACTGTTATGAATAACTTCGTACAAATATTTAGCACTGCAATTGATAAATAAATAAACAAGAAGACATCGTACGGAGCACGATACTTGTAAAATTGACCCCTCCGCCCCCCCCCCCCACCCCCCAAGAGGTTGCCATGGATACATCAAATTGTCCATTTTATCGAGATTAAAATTGACGATCTTAAAGCTCGGGTCAATTGGATTAAAATTGTTGATTTTTCAGATGAAAATTGATGTTAGAAGTTTGACTGTGAGTTAACGTTTTGACCTTTAAAATACTGGTTTCCCAATTCAGTGATGCACTAAGCAATTGCTATTTAATTTTCAGGTTAATAAGATGAAAATTGATGATTTTTCAGATGAAAAATGATGATTTTAGAAGTTTGACCTTGGGTTGACCTTTGGCCCTTTGACCTCTAAAATAGTGCTTTCCCAATTCAGTGATGCAATAAGCAATTGCTATTTAATTTTCAGGTTAATAAGATGAAAATTGATGATTTTTCAGATGAAAAATGATGATTTTAGAAGTTTGACCTTGGGTTGACCTTTGGCCCTTTGACCTCTAAAATAGTTGGTTTCCCAATTCAATGATGCACTTTGTAATTGTCCCCCGTCGCACCGCGGTGCGAAAGGGGGACTATGGTTTTCCCCTCCGTGCGTGCGTGCGTGCGTGCGTGCGTGCGTGCATGCGGATTGAAGGACCGAATTCTAATTTGGTGTGTGGGTGCAACCCACGTCAAAATCCAAGATGGCCGCCGCCATGTATGTCTGATGCCATGTATGTCTGAACCTTGTGAGCGGAATATCTTGAAAAATAAGCGAAGTACCAACTTCTAATCTGGTCTGTGTGTGTATCTCGGCATAAGGAAGAACGCTATTGAAAATTGGGTCCCCACGTCAAAATCCAAGATGGCCGCCGCCATATATATGTTTGAACCTTGTGAGCGAAATATCTTGAAAAATAAACGAACTACTAACTTCTAATCTGGTTTTGTAGGTGTATCTACGCATAAGGAAGAACGCTATTAAAAATTGGATCGCCACATCAAAATCCAAGATGGCCACCGCCATGTATGAAGAACCTTGTGAGCGGAATATCTAGAAAAATGAGCGAAGTACCACTTTTTTTCTTTTTTTTTCTTTTTTTTTAGTATACTGAATCGAGGCTCGTGAAAGAGTTGACATTTACTTCACAAATAAATCAACCAGACAAACAAAATATTTAAAAAGAGGGAGCGGAAGACAAGAGAAGGGGAAGCACACAAACACTTGAGAGCACACAACATTTAAGAGCAGGGAGATGTGTGGGAGGGAGAGGGCTTGGGGGGGGGAGGCGTGGGAATGGGGCGGGGGGGAGGGGAACTTCTAATCTGGTGTGTGGGTGTATCTAGGCACAAGGAAGAACGCTATTGAAAATTGGGTCGCCACATCAAAATCCAAGATGGCCGCCGCCATGTATGTCTGAACCTTGTGAGCGGAATATCTTGAAAAATAAACGAACTACAAACTTCTAATCTGGTGTGTATATGCATGAGGGAGAACGCTATTGAAAATTGGGTTGCCACGTCAAAATCCAAGATGGCCACCTTGCGTCTTCCACTTTGTCAACTCGCATCACTTCACCGACGGGGGACCTAGGCGTAACGATTGTTTCTGTTTAATTTTTAAGTCAATCGGATGAAAATTGATGATTTTGGAAGTTTGACCTTGAGTTGTCCCCTTTGTCCCCAAAGGGACAGTTGTCCCCAAAGGCAATCCCTTTGACCTCTAAAATAGTTGGTTTCCCAATTCAATGATGCACTTTGTAATTTATGTTTAATTTTTAAGTCAATCAGATGAAAATTGATGATTTTGGAAGTTTGACCTTGAGTTGACCTTTGACCTTACGACCTAAAAAATATTTGGTTTCCCAATTTATTGGCTCGATATGAAAATGCTGTTCAATTTTCAAATAAATAGGTTGAAAAATGACTTTTATAAATTCGACCTCAAGGTGACCTTTGACTTCAAAATCAATAGGCTTCTTCCTCATGAGCAACTGTACCATCTGGTGAAGTTTCGTGAAGATTGGTTTTAAAATTGTGACCTGTAGGCGATCGACAGACAGACAAACAGGCAGACAAACAGACAGAATAACACACAAGACCAACCAATATACTTGAAAAATCTTCGATTTTGCAAGTAATAATGTCGGGATGGAAGGGTAGTGCAATCACTGCAGATGAGTGCAGTTGGGGTGGGATGTTGGGGGAAGGTGGTGTGCAATCACTGCACAGGGGGTTGATGTGTACAATCACCACCTAGGGGGGTGTGCCTCTCCGTGTCTCCACAGGAATGTTTGTGTGTGGGATACTCTGCTACCTCTACAGAATAACCCAGTGCAAAGTGAGTGAGAAGGCCAATGACCTGGTTTCCTGGGATTGGGCAATGTCGTCTTGCAATCGTATTTTAAAAGAACGGTGAAGTGTTTTGAAAAAGAAGTTGATGCATTGATTGTGGAAGGGCAACCACACCAGTCTGATTTTGCTAATTCAGTTCCAAAGATTTCCAGCCATTTGCACCTGTTGTGAACAGGTTTTTCGTGCCTCGATGGTGGCGCCACGGTGCTGAGCTTTGGACCACGGAGTCGAATGATGGTGGCCGGAGGTCGGAGAGGCGGCGTGGCTCTCTTGGATCTGAGGCAGCGTGCCGTGCACTCTTCGATCCAGGCTCACGATTCTTCCGTGAAGGCGCTCACCACCGACTCGGATGAGGCCTGTCTCATTACTGGCTCGGCTGAAGGGAACATCAAGGTAGCTGCCGTTTTTGCAACGACAATGTGACAATTGCCAGGATGAATAAAACGTATCGCTCAAACGCCATTACAAACAGTCTCCCTTCCACCCAGTCGGATAGCTCCTGCATTTGCAAGGATTATTGCTGTCTTATTCATTCTTTAAAAAGGTTTTTTTCATTTAAACATTTGTTATTTCATCGATTGTACGATACGAGGTTAAAGAAAATGTCGCATCGCCGGCGTAGCCACCGGAGGGAATTCAGCACAGCAGATGTTGAGGTTACACATTTGACTCCCAATTACTGGAATCAAAGCGACAGGACGATGAGCTCAAACCCCGGCAGTTTTTAGGTACCGACAAGCTTTACGTTAGGTGTTTTGTGGTTTGCGTTTCATTTGTCATAATAAATGTCATTTCACAATCGCTGATCCACACAGACTTCATGCCACTTGGGTGCCGCACTGCCTATCCGATCCCCCCGAAACCCCACCCTTTAACCTTACACTTTGCATTCTCCGTTCCCCACTCGGCTGTTTGAAATCAACGCTCACGTTTTTCCCTCTAACAACCACTTGTCGCAGTGACCTTCCTTGGAAGGAGATCTCTGCCCTTTACTCGCCCTTTCTGCTCTGCTGTTCAAATTGTACTGCAATCTTTTTTCAGCATTTCCGATTGCTTCGGCCTAAGAAATTGGATTATCAGTTTCTGTGGTTTCGTTGGCTCACCTTGCAAGTTTATTGTTATTACCGTTATAAGCTTGGCGGTGGCTTAACGGTTAAGGCGGCTGGCTTAGGATCTTAAGGTCCTCAGTTCAAGCCCTAATCATGCCACGATAACACCAGGCAGGTTGACTCAGCCGGGCATCCTTCCAAGGTCGGCAAAATGGTCCGAGCTTGCTGGGAAAATTGAGTCGGTCGAGTATCACGTGTTGGAATGGCGAACCCGTCGGATTGTGCTCCAATCCAATGAAACTGCCTCGGCAGCCTTTTGTGCCGATGGTGTGAAGTGGACCATCCATCCATCCATTATTGTTATTATTTTTATTAGCTCACCTGGAACGAAGTTCAGGGGAGCTTATGCGATGGCGTGTCGTCAGTCCGTAAACACTAGCACCTTCTTCTCTGAAACCGCTGAAGGGATTGTGACCAAACTTGGTACAAATTTTATTTCGTATGGTGCAACTCAAGATTTTTCACAGCATTAAAAAAAAAATCGGGATCTAAGGGGGTCTACTGCAGGTCAGAGTGGATCCTGGTTTCACCCCCCAAAATAGGTATTTGCTCTTTTCTCCGAAACTACACACACAATTTCAATGAAACTTGACCACAACCTTCATCACCCATTATGTACCGAAGTTATGAAGGGGATGTATGGGGGGGGGGGGGGGGGGGTTTGACCCCCTAAAATAGATACTTGCTGCCTTCTTCGAAACCACACACACAATTTCAATGAAACTTGACCACAACCATCATCACCCATTATGTACCGAAGTTATTAAGGGGATGTGTGGGGAAGTTTGACCCCCTAAAATAGATACTTGCTGCCTTCTTCGAAACTACACACACAATTTCAATGAAACTTGCCCACAACCTTCATCACCCATTATGTACCGGTTTGTTCACAGAATAAAATAATCGTGGTTTAAGGGTATGAGTGGGGGGGTTTGACCCCCTAAAATAGATACTTGCTGCCTTCTCCAAAACTACACACACAATTTTGTTGAAACCTGATCACAAGCTTCATCACCCGTGAGGTACCAATGTTTGTTCACGGCATTAGAAAAATTGGGGTCTAATGAGGTATTGGGGGTGAGGGGGGGGGTGGACGTTCACTTCGATCAGCAACACAAACATTAAGGGAGTTGACTCACAATAAAGGAGTCTGGGAGGTCGGTGGTTCGAACCCTGGTCGAGTCATTCCTAAGACTTTAAAAATGGTGCGTGCTGCTTCCTTGCTTGATGCTCAGCGTTTTAACGGTTTTAACTCACATTAACGATTGATCAAATAATGTTTTGTACTCCCATGCTTCCTGCCCTCCCAGGTCTGGTCTTTGCCATTGCTTTCACCGATCCACACGTATGCTGGTGAACATGTGCGCCAGTCTCTCTTCCGCCACCTGGGGACTGGAGTGACGCAGCTGCAGGCCGGGCCTGGTCGGCATCTATTTTCCTGTGGAGCTGATGGCACCGTGAAAGCGCGGTTACTTCCTCAGGACCCTCTCCTTACCTGCGCCCCTGTACTGCATGGCCCGCTCTAACAAATTATATCTTACACTTAAGTAAAAACCTTGGCATCCACCGACTGTACCAACCTCTCGGCGTTGGTTGAAGGCACAGAAGACAGTAAAAGATGGTGAGGGAACCATGCTGAGGATGACAGACTATTAACTTGGTGTGCACCTCATCATGGAGAGCGTACTGCACCTCGAAAGTGAAGGTCTCGAAGCTTGGACTTCACGTGGTAAGCCTGAAAGAATTTGACGGAGGAACCGAAAAGTCACTTTTGTATTGCAGCGCGTTCAGCTGGGAAGACCGACAAGTTGAACCATGTGTTTTAATGAGGAAACTGCGAAAGATGAAATGCGTTGTAATTGTGAGCAACTGTGGTTGTGAATGGTAGTCTGTGGTTGTTTAGAAGGCAGCAGCAGGTGCAACCTTTGGTATAAAGTAGTAGTCTTGTTCACAGGGTATTTTGGAAAGTCTTTCATCACAATAATTACCCCACAATGCAATCTCCAATTGAGTTTTCAAGACATTATGTCAGGTTACCTCGGAAAATGAAACTACGGAACTGTAACCACAGCAGCTGGCTTCACTCAAAGTGTATAACAGCAGCGCCATAACTCGAGGCCGAGCTTAAAACACAGCTCCTATCCATTCCCGACAACAATGTGTTTTATAACCACTGTGGTAGCACAACTCCACAGGTCTAGCGCGGGGTTCTTCAGATTAAATATATTTTTTTTTTTTTTTTTTGAAGACTGAAAGGCCCTTTGTGTGCTCGGGTTTATCTGCTGAAGGTGCTGTTCGGAACCAAGGAAATGGCCGTCGAGCGGTTTTTGGACGTCTTCGACCATCGTCTCCACAGCAGCATCACTTAGTGAACACGTTGCGTTGTCGTGATCCTTATTTGTTTGCTTTTACGAACCCTGCACCTCAATTTCGATGCCTTGCACTTTCTCATCAACATTTGTTTGTCTCCTCTTTATGCAAAAGAAAGGTGGAAAAAGAGGTGTCTCTCTATTTTATTGCCCAATGATATCGATTCTCCAAATCCTGTCCGCACCGCCACCCAAACCCCATTTCCCACCTCTTTTCTGTCCCCTCACTTGTTTTAGTTAATGAGCAATTTTCCTCTGCAGGCTCCCATGATGGGATTTGAAGCGCTTTAACGATGCCAATTATTTGCCTTGAGCCGCGCCGGCAATGAGCCGGCTGCTGTCCCTTCTGTGCCGTCGCCACTTCACAAGATTGGATTTGGCAAGGCAATATATTATCTCCGTGCTTTACCCCCCGTTTTGCTTCTTCTTATTCTTTTTTTTCTCCTTCCATTTCCATTTTCTTTCTCTTTAGTTATCGTTCCGTAGATTCTTTTACTTCTGTCCCTGGCCAAAAATTCAGACATCACGTGATGCATAGAAAAGCCTCCTTTCTGATTTTTCATGATTCGATCCCTGACCATCTGCAGGAATTTTCCAAATCGATTGTAATGGGACAGTAGCAAGTAATATGAATTTCCCTGTGCGTTTTATCACTCGTAATCGCATTGCAAGCCCGGTTTGTCATGCCCCTTATTTGTATACCTACTTCCGATGTTCATTTTTGTTATCGGAACAAACTGCTTGCAAGCCGATGAGGAATTTTTATTATTCTTTCGAAACGAGACGAATATATTTCAATGGTTAGAAACAAGTGGGGCGCGGGAGATGGGATGCGCCGCTCTTTCAATTTAATGCCAAAGGAATGTTTTTTTGTTGTTTTTGCTTCTTCTTTTTTTCCCGTACCTTTTAGTTTGTGGCTCGGACTCATCCCCAGGTTTCGTCGAATGTGGGTCTGACGCACCCGAGCACAAAGACATAAGTGGGTTTTTAGGAGTGCAGGGGGAGGCCCAGCCCGTGGTGCCAGAGTGTGGCTGTTTACACATTCCTGCCCGAGGCTTTCCACCCGGACTCGGCTGCAATACGAGTAGTTGTACGTAATAATGAAAATACAGATGAATATTGTTGTTGATTTCACTTTATAGTCGCTAAATATGCTGTCGGATATGGTATATAAATTCACATTAAATGTTGATACAAGACACTCCACATTGTGTCCTCTCTTTGAGCCATCTATCCCTAAATGGTTTCGGTGCTTGTAGTAACAGTCACCAAAACAATGAGTTGGGGAAATGCATTCAAATAGAAATTGCTCCACATGAACATTTACCACATGGCACATTAAACAGGCAGCTCGAAAAACTGAAACACAACTACCCATTGAGAATGGACAAAACTCATTTGAAGCTGTGATTTGTGCTGTTGTAAGCGTGTTTTGAGCAGATATTCAAAACTAATGCTCTTCTTCCCCTGCCCCCCACCCCTCCTCTTGCCTTCCCTCACCTCCCCTCCTCCCTCCGTCTTTACTTCTGAACACCTCCCAAGCACAGGTCTCCGCCAAAGCGACTTGCTTGCATTTCCTTGAAATGAAGTTTCATTTTCCCAACGGATAATGTTTTGCTTTCTGGCTCCACTCCATTCGCAATTTCGCAAGTTGTCATATTCTGAATTTCTTTTCTTTTTTTAAAAATTCTTGTTGAAATTGGTGAAATTCCTTTTTAAGGTCACTATGGTAATTCTACAGTTTCATGTGTCCTTGACATAAATTTGTTCTTCTGCCGGCTTCTTTCATGGACTGCACAAAGGTATAATGTCATCACTGGTGTGGTTGACTAAGATTAGGATGGATCATGATCCAAGAGGCCTCTCCTCGTTTAGCCATTAATGTGCACGAATTTGAAATGTAAGTGTCTCATATTGTAAGTGTCACAATGTTACGCTGTTTGCACATGCAAGTTGTGCCATGCTGGTGTGCTTACTTTGACATATTAATAAGCATGTGCAGTGTCTCCTCCACACATCAACACGGCACTGGTGCGCATGGCACGCTCCGGTTGCTCAGCCAGACTCGGGGCGTGAGTTAGTTCTCTGCTCGCTCCGAGCGTGGAAATGAAGCGCCAATTCTCAGTCAGGTCACTTATTGGAATATGGAATAAAATTTAAATTGTTGGCAGAGATCTATCTTTTCAGATTTCGTGTGGAGCACAATGGCTGCTGGTTTTACATCAATATCATAGATGGCAAGTCGGGGCGATGAAAAACGAGTTGTAAGGAGTCTAATGTGGGTTCTGCTTGTTTTTTTACCAAACATAATGAGATAGTCGTTTATTAATGAGTAATGATACGGAGGTTACAAGTGACAACTTCAAAAAAGTTCGAACTCGGTGATTGTGATAATACGATATTCAGAAGTTTCCATAGTATAGGGTGTCCACAAATTATTGTTCCAAATTCAAACAGTCATGGAAAATTAATGAAATGGGATACTACAATGTGGTTTGTTGCATGTCAAAGAACATTTCTCAACGTTTTATTGATTTTTTTTTTTAGTTTCCAGGTGCCGTGTGTGATACGTGACATCACACTTGCTGAAAATGGTATCATCATCATCATTCGACATAGGCATAATCCCGTGATCGCCTCCTCAAGGTATTCACCTCCAGAACCACTACAGCCGCTTTTGACACACCCCGTCTTTCCAGCGCTACCGCTTTAACTTCAGTGATATCGCACCCTGACCAGTCTCGGATGTTGTCAACCCAACACATCTTTGGTCGGCCTACCGAACGACGACATCCCTCCGGAAAACCATCCACGACAGCTACTGCCAATGCACCGTGCCGAATCAGATGGATCAGCCATGCTGCCTTGCGCTCCATCACGTTGCTACTGCTGCGACACCATCGGTCACCGATCATGTCCATTAGACTCTCGTTTGTAACACGGCCGTGCCACTTCATGTTAAGCAGGTATCACCAGATGGTTCGGCCAAAGCCGTCTAACAGCCTGATGTCGGTTGCCTTTATTGACAAGGTGGTGGCACCATACAGTACTCTTGACATGATTAGTACCTGTGCAAGCTGTGCCTTTGTTTCTAAGCCAACATGGGTGGAACACAGGTATTTACCCATACCTATCGACATTCGCACCTCCTTGCTGTCATCTCGAGTGTAGTTGATCAACATGCCCAGGTACTTGAAAGATGTGATGCGGGGTATTTGTATCAGGTGGTATGTGATAGTGTTGTCATTCATTGTTGGCTGGACAGCCATGTATTCCGTCTTGCCATTCCGTCTTGCCATGACTAACCCATACTCATCAGATATGTCACCCAAGATAGCAAGCATTAGCTCTGCATAGTGCCATCATCACCAGGTCATTGGCATATCTGATCTCCTTTAAGGAGATACCACTTACATCTGGTACCCTTAGGTGTGCTGTGCGCTCAGACCACTCTCACATGAGACACTCGATGTAGACTGTTGAGGCTGAAGAGTGTAGGGGACAATGGTCAACCTTATCTACTCCGACTGGTGTCTCAAACTCATCTCTCATCCAGTCTTTCCAACGGAGCTGACCATTTGAGTTGATGTAGAGATCATCAAGCAGTCGCATCACATCATCCTCTTTTTTTTTTTCCTTTTTTTTTTGGGGTACAAGATTGAGGCTCGTGTAAGAGCAAACATTAATCACAAAAAAAAACTGACACACAAAACATATGATAAAGGGAGCGGGAGACAAGATGGGGAGAGGGAAGCGCACAAGTACAACAGTACAGAACAGGATCATCGGGAGATCTGTGGGAGGGAGAGTGCTTGGGGGGAGGAGGCGTGGGAAAATGGGGAGGGGGATGGGAGAGGTAAAAAAAAAAACACATGGACACAGCTCGGACTTCCAGGAAAGAAGTCGGTATTTCAAAAAAGTGGATCTAGGGTGGATAAATGGGGGTAGAAAAGATCACGGTTTTGGATGGGGGAAGTTAAGAGATGGTGGTGAACAGCTGTTTTAAAGACCTGGAGGGAGGAGTGGGATTGAATGGAGTGAGGGAATTTGTTCCAGAGGCGAGAGAAAAGAGGGATGAAAGAGTGGAGGTGAATAGAGTCTTGATTTTGGCAATTTCACCAGAAGAGGGTTGCTGGTAGATCTTGTGCGACCTGTATGAATATTTGGGGGACAGAGCACAGACAGCTGGGGGAGCAAGGCCAGAGAGGAGTCGGTACAAGACAGAAAGACGACCAACCTGCCTGCGGTGGGTGAGTGAAAGGCCCTCGGAGTTAGCTTCATCGCGGGAGATTCCAATGCTTCTGAAACCTTTGGTTTCAACAGCATGAAGCCGAGCTAGGTGTGAGGCAGGAGCATCAGCGCAGAGGGGAGAATAGTATTCCATTGAGCTGCGGATGAAAGCCTTGCATGTGGTGAGGAACTCAGTTGTGCCAAGGAAGGACTTCACACAACTGAGGATGCCCAGTCGGCGACTGACTTTGGAGGCCAGCTTGGAAATGTGGTTTTCCCAGGAAGGATCATGGCAAAAAGTGAGACCGAAAAGCTTGAGTGACAGAACTTCTTGGAGAGGATTGTTCAGAGAGTAGATGGGGGGGTTGTCCTGTCGGTCTTTTCGGAGAGACATAAGTAAGAGTGTGAGATTTGTCAGGATTGAAAGACATGTTCCACTTGTTTGACCAGTCTGTGGTTTTGTCCAGGTCTGCAGAGAGTGAGGAGGCTGCTGACTGCCGATCTGAGGGATGAGGTATGGAGCGGCAAAGAGTGGAGTCATCAAAAAGAGAGAGAGAAGATTTTCCAGAGAGTCGGAGAGATCATTGATAAAGACCAGAAAAAGCACAGGGCCCAGAACACTGCCTTGGGGAACTCCAGCCTGAACAGGAAGGGGAGATGAGAGAAATCCATTCAGGCCACACGTTGACTATGACCAGAGAGGAAGTCCGCAAGCCATGCGTGGAGATTTCCATGGATACCATGGGAGGAGAGTTTGGTGAGCAGAGCGGGGTGCCAGACCATATCGAAGGCACGTGATATGTCAAGGGAGACAGCTCTGATTTCCTGTTTGGCATTGAGGACCTCCATCCTTTGTTGAGAAAGCAGAAGCAGCATGTCCAGAGTCAAGCGACCTGGTCTGAAACCAAATTGTTGATCAGAGATCAAGCCATTGGAGAAGAGGAAGGATTTGATATCCGAAGCAATGATGGATTCCATGACTTTGCCGATAATTGGGAGCAGGCTCATTGGTCTGTCATTGCAAGGATCTGTTTTTGCACCTTCTTTTTTTGTTTAAACCGGTAATGTTGGCTGATTTCCAAACTGATGGCAGATGACCTTGAGCAAAAGAGAGGGTGAAAAGAACAGAGAGAGGGTGAGATAGAGCGCCAGAGCCACACGCCCAGCCAATTTACTCCACTAATGCACCCAACACAACACTTCTGTACGACAACCCGCACCACAGATGCCAATATCCAACGACAATTTACCTACTCCCTCTACCTACTTTTAAACTACCCTCCCCGGGTACTCGTGAGGGGGTCCATCCTTCCCCCACTCACCCTTTCGCACCATCCACTCCACACTACTCATTCCACACTCCACTCACTCCACACCATTCATTCCACACAACCATTTATTCCAGACCATTTATTCCCTACAACCATTCTCACTTGCCACCATGCAAGTCAATCACCCAATGCACAATCACACCCATTCTCAATACTCTGCTCAATACACTTTCTACACACACACACAGCATTCACGAGCATTGCCTCTCAATTCCTCATTTCATCCAAAACTTAAAGCTCATACGCACACATACAGCATCATCTAAACTAACTACTGCCCTTCTAAGACTCGTGCTTCCCAGTCTTCCCTTACACTATTGCACATCCCCCGTCATTATCAACCAACCTAATCTCTCTCTGTCCCCGCTACCGGTATCAATGTCACTACTTAAATCTAAAGTTACCTATGGTCATGTCTAGATTCCTATCCATAACCTAACCCTCCCGGGCTAGTTTGTCCAGCCAATCCCCATAAATCCTATTGCTCCTTTGCCCCACAATGAGTAATGTGAATGGTAAAACTACCATCCATCACTATATCATATACCATTTGCCATCATCACTGCTACCATCAAATGTCCACTATACTACGAGCCTCTCGGTACGTCATTACATCATTAAAGCTCGGCTTTGCAAAGCCGAGCAATGAATACGGGTGGTTTGTCGCCTGCAGGTTGGGTCCGTCCGGCACTCAATTCTGAGGAGGAGGTTTTGTCGGGCCAAGGCTCCAAGCACCATCCCGGCGCAAGGCCTTACGCTCCCAAGCGCGATGGCCTACGCCTAGCCTTGCCCGGCCGGAGCTCCGCCGCCACAAGGGGGCACCGCTCCGCACCCTCCTCCTTCCCCTCGAACCGGGCCGATCGCTTTGCCTGGCAAAGCGCGGAATCGACCATGCAGGGCGGAGCCCGGCCCGAATCGTGCACGGCGCTCCGAGCAGGAGCGACGCGACTACGATCCCAGCCGGCTCCCGCAGCACACAACGAACACCACGCACCGAGAGCTCGCGTTGGCTATACGTCGGCCGAACCGCTGCCCCGGTCAACGTCGATGCTCGCCTCGCATGCTCACACCACGCGTTCCGTTCTACACTCAAACATCTCATACACTCCGTCAATTCCACCACCGCACTCTGTTACACACCACTCGCTGTTCGCACACTCCATAACACACCTCTCTCATGCATCGTCTTGCGCACTCTCTCCCGGTACGTACTCCATACCACTCATGGGGGTGCACTCTTGCATCCACCCATTCAGCGCACACCTACTCACGGGTGTGCAATCCCCTGTCGCACACCCAATCACGCGCTTCACCATCAACTCAGGTGTCCCTCCTCGCACACGCTCAACCATTCCAGGTGTGCATTCTTTCTCACTCGTGTTACGGACTAATGATTGTGGTTATGAGTATTGCTGTTGGTTCGAAGTATTCTAGATATTATGCTTAGTGACTTAAGGGAACGGGTTGTTGTGAGTAAAAGATTTAAAAGCGCTCCTGGTGCAATGTGGAAGAAATCCGGATCGAGACCGGAAGAGGTGGAGCGAAGAAAAGGGAGGTGGGAGGAGATCGGAGAGGGACGTGGTGGTGGAGGCTCCGGGCCGAGCGCTCAACGTACAGTGCGGGGGAACCTTGCGTCCTTAAAAGGGAGTTCGGTCGATAAGAAATATCGCCGGAGTGCGGGGGACCCCGTAACAGAAATTGGGGGCTTGTCCAAATTGATATTCATGGACTCGCAATTGGGTCTGCGTCCGGGATCTAAAAAAATTCTTAAATTTAGTCCGGGAAAGAATTCCCAAGTTTGGAACTTTTTCCAACATTCCCAAATTTTTTCCAAAAGCAAACAACAACAACAACAAAAATAATAATATATATATATATATACTTTTGTTTTTTTGGTGAGAAATTTCTTGTGTGAAGGTTAACAGGTGTTACCAGTAGTCACTATGGCGTTTGACGCAGAGAAGTTTACGGTGACCCCGAGTGAAGCACAGTTCAGAGCGTTAGTAAAATCGGACCTCTGGAAATTGGCCAAACATTTTAGCTTGGAGGTCCGAACTAATATGAGGAAAGCAGAGTTGCAGACAGTGGTGATACAATCTATGGTGGGATTAAAAGCATGGGAAGAGGTAGCCTGGGATTGGTTACCAGAAGAACAAGAAAATGTGGAGCTCCGGAAACTGGAGATGCAATTACGGAGCCAGGAAAGGGAAAAAGCACAGGAGCGAGAACTCCAGGAAAGGTTAGAAGTACTGGAAAGAGAACTCCAGGAAAGGTTAGAAGGCAAAAAAAGAGAGGAAAGGAGAGTGGAAAGAGACCTCGAAGCAGAGGAGAGTAGAGCCGAAAGGGAGTTAAAGGACCGTGAATTGGCACGTCAGCAGGAAATAAAAGTCAAGGAGCTGGAGTTAATAAGAGAACGGGGAGAGGTACCATCCCTGCTGACGGGTTCGACACCTAGTCAGAACACCTGGGATGTTGGCAGACATGTGAGGCTGGTCCCACCCTTCAATGAGAAGGAGGTAGTCAAGTTTTTTCCACACTTTGAGAAAGTGGCTCGGCAGTTAAACTGGCCTGAGGAGTACTGGTCCATACTAGTGCAAAGTGTTCTGGTGGGTAAAGCTCAAGAGATTTATTCGGCTTTACCGATTGACCAGTGTGCAGATTATGAGGTATTGAAGAAAAACATTCTCAAAGCCTATGAATTGGTCCCGGAAGCTTACCGGCAAAAATTCCGGAATGCCAGGAGGAGGGAGAGTGAGACCCATGTGGAGTTTGCCAGATTGAAAGAAACCATGTTTGATAGGTGGTGCAATTCGAAAGGAGTTGGGAAAGACTTCGAACTATTGCGACAATTGATCCTGGTGGAGGAATTCCAACAGTGTGTCCACGAGGACATTAAAATACACCTGGAGGAAAGGAAAGTACCAAAGTTGTATGAGGCAGCGACCATGGCAGATGACTATGCCTTAACCCACAGGATGGGGTTCCGCAACCCCAACGTCTCGCCTAGACTTAGCCAGGGAAGCTATGGTACGGCAGGGGCGGAGAACGAAAATTCATGGGGGCGGCCTCGAGAGGAAGACCACTCTGATATCACGACTTCTAGAGGTCAGAAGTCAACAGTTTCAAGGCAGACGTATCCTCCGTGGGCCTCGAGGCACACCACGAGGTTCTCCTCCGGACCTACTTGCGCTTTTTGCCATAAACCAGGACACTTGATGTCCCACTGTCATGCTTTGGGGAAGGAAAATCAGGAGCGGAGTCCGACTAGTACAACTCCGAATGCGATGGCAAACGTGAGAAATCGCCCGCAGAAGAGTTACCAACCATTTATTTATGAGGGGTTTGTCTCACTGGAGGGAGACTCGACTCACCCAAGACCTGTTAGGGTATTGAGGGACACAGGAGCACATCAATCCTTAATGCTTGAAGGCATTTTGCCATTGTCGGAGAGTACAGCAACTGGTGATAGTGTTCGGTTACAAGGGATTGGTGGCTGGGTTAGCGCTCCCCTTCATGTCATCAATCTAGAGTCTGATTTGGTGTCAGGACCGGTCACCGTGGGGTTACAAGCCACTCTTCCTGTAGAGGGAGTATCAGTTGTGGTTGGGAATGATTTGGCCGGGGGTCAAGTTTCTAGTAACCTGATGGTTGTAAAAAAAAGTCAGATATGGGAAAGAACACCACACCAGTCAGGGATGGAGGCAAAGTTGGCAAGCTTTTTGTAGGTGGACTGAACTTCAAAACAAAGGAAGAGGTTCTGGAGTCTACCTTCAACCAATATGGACCGCTTCTGGAAGTGCTGCTGATAAAAGACAGGGAGAGCCAAAAGTCAAGAGGGTTTGGCTTTGTCACATTTGAAAACTCAAAGGACGCCAGAAATGCAGAAAAGGATCTGAATAACCAGGAGTTGGATGGTCGGATCATAACAGTAGGGAAGGCATTTCGTCGGCGTCGAGGGGGCTACAGAAGAGGACAACTTGGCGGTAGTGTTGGTGGTGGCCGCAGCCGATATTGCTATGGAGGCTCCCAGAGTTACGGTAGCGGCCGAGAAGGAGACCGTTATTCACGGGACTACAGTGACAGGTGGTCCAACCGTGAATCTTCGGGAAGTTAGAAAGAGGTGAAGCACTGAAGGCTGCGGAGCAGCCGAGCCAAAATTCCTACACGGATCAACCGTGAACATCACGTTCCTAAAGGCGTCCAGGTAATGACCTTTCCTACACGGATTAACCGTGAACGCCACGTTCCTAAAGGCGTCCATGTAGTAAACGTTCCTGCATGGACTAACCCTGAACTTCACGTTCCTAAAGGCGTCCATCTAGGGAATACTCAGCTCGGCCTCCCGGGGAAAAAGTGCTATCAGGAGGCAATAGGTGGTTTGTTGACAAGTTGGCCAGCAAAGAAAGTTTTCGCGGTGGTCAAACTTTCTTTCTTGAGGGGGGGAAGTGTTACGGACTAATGATTGTGGTTATGAGTATTGCTGTTGGTTTTGAGTATTCTAGATATTATGCTTAGTGACTTAAGGGAACGGGTTGTTGTGAGTAACAGATTTAAAAGCGCTCCTGGTGCAATGTGGAAGAAATCCGGATCGAGACCGGAAGAGGTGGAGTGAAGAAAAGGGAGGTGGGAGGACATCGGAGAGGGACGTGGTGGTGGAGGCTCCGGGCCGAGCGCTCGACCTACAGTGCGGGGGAACCTTGCGTCCTTAAAAGGGAGTTCGGTCGATAAGAAATATCGCCGGAGTGCGGGGGACCCCGCAACACTCGCCACAACCAACTCACTCTCCGTGTCACAATCACTCCCACTATCACACTCCGATGTGCATTCACGCTCGCACTCGGTAACACACTCGCGCCTCGACGCCATTCGCACACGCGCGCCATTGCCATTCACACAGCGCACCACGAACCTCCTACGAGCGCCCGGGTTACGCCTGCATCCCAAGCGCGCGAAAAACCCTCCCGCGCCATACACTCTCCTGCAAAATCTTTTTGCACCATATATCACCCGGCTCACCTTCGGGATTATTCTTCTTCTCGCTCCAACACCTGCAAACTTTCCATTTGGTTATTAAGCACGGCATCATGATGCGAGCACAGACCTTGTACATTTTCCATCTTTTCCTCCCGCGAGTGGTTTTCTAAGTCCGGCGTCTCTTCCAACCCAATTTCCAATATTGCTTCGATTTTAATTTCTTTTTCCTTTCCCTCGACGACCGCTGGCTCTATTAAAATTTTCTTTTCTACTTCGGCGGTCGCCGGCTTCCCCATACCCCTGGTCGCGATTTCTATACCCGTCCACGTGACTTCGCTTTGCTCATCTTCGCTCACCCCACGCTTCTCAAGCCGCATTACCTCGTCGCGTACAAATGCGACCTCCTCGCTCAACCTGCGGTTAACCTCCCTCTCACACTCCCTTGTCTCATACCGGGCTTTGTCCCTCGCCAACCCCCTATTAATTTCTTTGGCTTGGCCATTTACGTCCTCCAATTCGCCCCCTAATCCTCCCAATTTGACCTCTAGGCCCTCAATTTGGCTTCCCATGTCATTTCTCAATTCCCCATTGATTTCCCAATCGCTCCCCCATTCTGTTTTCCATTCGTTCCAATTGTTCTCCCATCTTGTCCATACTGTCGGTCTTTTTCTGTATTTCCACCATGAATTGGGCCATGAAGGCTTGCATTTCGACCACCCCCATTTGCGCAGCGGGCGCGGCTCTCGTCGCCATGTGCGAGGCGCCGCCATTTTGTGAGCCTGCAACCCCCGCTACTGCATCCTCATTGCTCTCCTCTTCCATTTCTCCCACTTCTTCCCTGGGGTCCTGGGTTGACGCTAACTCCTCCTCTACCTCCTCATTTTCCCCCACCGGCATCCGATCGCCTTGGGTATCCATGGCACGATTCAATTTGGATGTTAAATAAAAATTTTGGCCGCTCGTAATTTTGACCAAATTTTTTTTTCCAGATATAAAGAAATTTGGTTCGGGCTTCAAATCCCACTCCCAGACACCAATTGTTGTGGGCAATAGCACAATTGGTGTCCAAAATTTGGTCCCAGGTTCCAAATCCCAACTCCTGACTACCAATTGTTGCGGATCCGGGGGTCGACGCTCCCCTTACCAAGGGGGGGTTAGTCCCCTTGTCTTTTAAACTGGCCGATCCCCGAGTCCTGGAAATTATAACGCTCCTTTGCGGGGTTGAGATTGGCCAGGGTGATTGGTCAAGATGGATTCCCAAATACCAGCGTGCCAATCTCTCCGCAAAGCAGGGAGATAATTTCTGCTCGAACCGCGGACAGATGGAAATTGCCGAGCGGTTTAGCAATCCGCGATTCGAGCCGTTAGCAATAAGACTAACCCGATTCTGAGCGGTTCTAATCGTGCCACCGGTACTCAATTGAGGAAAAGACGAAAGCGATCGAATGAGAGGAAATCAGAGGGTAAGAAAGAACAAATATGGTTTATTACTATACTACTAAAAAAGGAAACGAAAGAAGGGCATATACAAGAAGAGGAGCAAAAGGACACAGGGAAAGCTTACACAGTCTTAAATATCACGCCCATGACAATACAGACAGACTTACACGAAAGGGGAATAGCAGGGAGGAGAAGTTCCAGGCAGATGGCAAGGGAGGAAGGTCCGGCTCCAGGTTCATGCTCCACTCCGGTCCACGCTTTGGTTCCGCGGCGAAACCCGGCAGGCAGCGCTGTTCATTGATCGTTGAACGCGAGCGGACCTTAGTTATCAGGGTTCATAAATCGGGGAGGGAGGCTTTGAACGTTCCTGACGCGCGGATGTTCAGCAGAAGTCCCAGCTAGAAGTCGTTCGTGCACTCAGCTCTCACGCCAGCTCTCTCTCTCTCTCTCTCTCGCTCCCGTCCTCCCGTCTCATCTCTTCTCAAGGCGCCGCGCTTGCGCTTATATAGTGCCCCTTTTGAAATCAAGCCGCCTGCTTTTAGACACACCCACCGGTGAGCTCGCCTCGGCCCCGGTTGGTCGCGAGGGCTCACCGACTCCTCCCTTGGTGACACAATGGGGCCACGCCTCGCTCCGACAACTCCTCCCCCTTCTTCTCCAGCTTGACCGCGTGGTTAATGGCGTTTGGAGCCAGCGCTGTGGCTGGCAGAGACGCGCAATCCAATTTGGAGGGAGACTAAGCCGCAAAATGAAGGGGATTGAACAAAGAGCCTAGGTTATTTGATTAATTCAACGCAGAGTCAAACTATTGGAAACAGAGCCTTACCTGAAACACATACTAATGAAATAACTGAAGAAGGTCCTATGGTGTCCTACGTGTTGCAAAATGGACTAGCTAGGGTGCGACCTTTGACCTTTGGAAGATGGGGATATTTACAGGGAATTATTTACAAGGCTTATTATTTTACAAAGTGAAGGTTCTAAAAACCGTAACAATACGAATGCAGAAGATTTTGTTTTGTAATCCGACCAAAGATAGCCCACTGACGGCCTTTAACTCCATACAGCAAAATTACTAAAGCCATGGGTCTATGACATTTTATGTCTTTTTCTCCTTGTTATTCAGACATTCGCATCCTTGCTTTTTAAGAACTATTTTAAAGTTCTGAAATTGTACAACATTCGTTTGAGAGATTAATAGCAATGACCTTTCTTAATACTATTTAGATTTTATTTTCTGTGCCTTAAAATTGAAAATGCATTTTTGGAGTAAACTGATTATCATGGTGTTTTGCACTTTGGGTTTGCTCCGCAACACGACTGTGAATCCGGTAAGTATTTCACATTACATTGCACTTTGGTTTTGCTCCTTGTTGATTGGGGAAATACAGTACCACTCTTGTCATCTGTGGCCACAAAATAGCGACTGATACTACGATGTCCATTTAGTGTGCTTAGCAAACGTAATATATATGCATTACCACGTAGATCTTGGAGATTGTGCATCCCATTTTCCAATTGGTCGATTGATGTATTTATGGGTAAGATGTGAATGATTTAATGATATTATTGTAGCGGCTGCCGCTGAGTTTTCACAATCGCCTTGCACCTATCAAGGACGCGGAGCGATCACCATGCCGGGCTCGTCCAGGACGCCCAGGCCCGCGCTCAACTTGCCAGGCCGCAGCCAGGACGCTGGGCCACGCCCCCTGGCGCCGGGCCTGGGCAAACCCCCTGGCGGAGTAGATATATATTGCTGACTGATAAACGGTTTTTCAGAGTGCCTGAGTGTTTGATTTCATTAAAGCAACTCAGATGAATTCTAGCTTTTTGTCGCGTCCATTCTTCCGATCGACGTGGGAGCCCCGGCTCCTTCATTGGTGACCTATCGACATGGACACGGCAGTCGCCCTTAAACTGCCTACCTTCTGGGAGGCTCACGCGGCGGTTTGGTTCGCACAGGCGGAGTCCCTGTTCGCCCTGCGAGGCATCACGGCCGACGACACCCGCTTCCACCATGTGGTAGCTGCGCTCGGGTCGGTTACCGCGGCCCGCGCCCTGAGCCTCCTCGAAAGCCCGCCAGCCGCTGACAAATACGGCGCGATTAAGAAGCTGCTCCTCGATGCTTTCGCCCTCCCATCGGCGGAACGCGCACGGCGCCTGCTCGATCTGCCTGAGCTCGGCGACACGCGCCCTTCCGAGCGCATGGACTACATGCTTTCACTGCTCGGCGAGCACTCTCCGGCATTCCTGTTCCGGGAGCTGTTCTTCCGTCAGCTGCCTAACCCGGTACGCCTCGCCCTGGCAAGCACGACGATCACAGATCCCCGGGCCCTTGCCAGAGAAGCCGACAAGATCTCCGCCGCAGGACAGCGCATCGTAGCGGCGACATGGGACCCACCGCCGTCCGACGCAACACCCAGGGCGCCCGAGCACCCGGCACGGTCGACGGCCGAACTGCCGACGCCATTGGCGGCCGCTCTACCGAGCCGACCACCTCCGGCACGACGACCGAGGCCTCCACCTGACCAAGCGTGGTGTTACTATCATGCCAGGTTCGGACAGAAGGCCCGGACATGCCGACCCCCGTGCACCTTCGGCAGGCCGGGAAACGGCCGGGCCGGCGTTCATTACCAGCCATGAGCGCCGGCCACACGGGCAACTTACTGTTCATCACGGATAAAGCGTCCGGACGGCGCTTCCTGTGCGACACCGGCGCCCAACTGAGCGTCATACCCGCCTCTGACCAGGACAGGCAATCCGCGGTTTGCGGCCCCTCCTTAGTTGCGGCCAACGGATCGACTATCCGCACCTTCGGCCCGCGCAACGTCACCCTCTGCTTCGGCGGCCAACGCTTTGCTTGGACGTTTGTAACCGCCAACGTGCCCGTGGCTCTGCTAGGCGCCGACTTCCTCTGCGCACACGGACTGCTGGTGGACGTCCAACGGCGTCGTTTAATCAACGCTGAAACCTTCAGCTCCCTGGTATGCACATTGAGCAGCTCCGCGCCGACCGAGCTGGCATGCGCCGTCCCGGCGGCGAACGAGTTTGCTCGCCTGCTCACGGAGTTCCCGGCCCTCACGCGGCCGACGTTTTCGGCCGTCGCAGTACGGCATGGGATCGAGCACCACATACCAACCACGGGCCCGTCGGTCTACGCCAGGGCCCGCCGCCTCGACCCAGCCAAGCTCGCCGTAGCGAAGGCCGAATTCGACGCGTTGGAGCACCTCGGCATCGTGCGGCGCTCCGATAGCGCGTGGGCCTCGCCACTGCACATCGTGCCAAAGCCGGGGGGTGGATGGCGCCCGTGTGGCGACTACCGCCGTCTCAATGACGCTACCACCCCCGACAGGTACCCGATCCCGCATATCCAAGACTTCTCCGCCCGTCTGGCGGGACGGGTCATTTTTTCGAAAATTGACCTCATACGGGGATATCACCAGGTACCTGTCAGGGCGGCCGACGTCCCTAAAACGGCAGTCATCACGCCGTTCGGCTTATTCGAATTCTTGCGGATGCCGTTTGGTCTCAAGAACGCGGCTCAGGCGTTCCAGCGCTTGATGGACGGCGTGCTGCGTGACCTGCCGTTCCTTTTCGTTTACCTGGACGACATCCTCGTCGCCAGCACGTCCCGGGCCGAGCACCTCCTCCACCTCCGGACGCTGTTCGAGCGCCTCAGCGAGCACGGCCTCATCGTCAACCCGGCCAAATGCCACTTCGGCACGACGGCCGTTGATTTTTTGGGCCATCACATCACCAAGAACGGGGCCGTGCCGCTGCCAACCAAGGTCGAGGCCATCACCACGTTCCC
Source organism: Myxine glutinosa (assembly GCF_964187855.1). Taxonomy (NCBI): domain Eukaryota; kingdom Metazoa; phylum Chordata; class Myxini; order Myxiniformes; family Myxinidae; genus Myxine; species Myxine glutinosa. The sequence continues at coordinate 28,368,237 of NC_136267.1, read as the reverse complement.
GCGTCCCCGCACCATAAAGGCCCTGCAGGAATTCCTGGGAATGGTGAATTTTTATCACCGCTTCGTGCCCCGCGCTGCTCAGCTCATGCGGCCCCTCTACGAAGCCCTCCGGGGCATGCCGGCCAAGCACGACATCGCCTGGTCCGCAGCAATGGATGCGGCCTTCCAAGGCTCAAAGCGGGCCCTCGCCGACGCAACACTGCTCGCTCACCCGGTGCTCAACGCTCCCATCGCCCTCACCACGGATGCCTCCGACTACGCGGTGGGCGCCGTACATGAGCAATGGGTGAACGGGGTTTGGCAGCCACTCGCTTTTTTCAGCCGGCAGCTCCGGCCGAACGAGCTCAAATACAGCACGTTTGACCGGGAGCTCCTCGGTCTACACCTGGCCGTCCGCCATTTCCGCCACCTCCTGGAGGGCCGACCTTTCACGGCGTTCGTCGACCACAAGCCGTTGGTTTACGCCATGGCCAAGGTCACGGAGCCATGGTCGGCCCGCCAACAGCGCCACCTCTCCGCCGTGTCGGAGTTTACCACGGACATCCGGCACGTTGCCGGCAAAAACAACGCCGTGGCCGACTGTCTTTCCCGGGCCAGCGCGAACGCGGTCCACCTGGGCGTGGATTTTGCGCTTATGGCGGCGGACCAAACCACCGACACCACGGTGCAAGCCCTCCGGGCGGCGGACACGGGCCTCCGCCTGGCCGACATCCCCTGCGCGGACACTGTCCTGCTCTGCGACGTCTCCCAAGGCCAGCCTCGCCCCATCGTGCCCGTCGCCTGGCAACGCCGCATCTTCGCCTCCCTCCACGGCCTTTCCCACCCGGGCCGGAAAGCTTCCCAGAAGCTGGTGTCGGCGCGTTTCGTCTGGCACGGCCTTCGTCGGGACGTCCGCGATTGGACCAGCGCCTGCACGGCCTGCCAACGGGCCAAGGTCCACCGACACACCCAGGCCCCGCTGGCACCTTTCACCGTGCCCGAACGACGTTTCGACCACGTCAACGTGGATCTGGTGGGCCCCCTCCCCCCGTCACGGGGGTTCACACACCTGCTCACCATGGTGGACAGGACCACCAGGTGGCCGGAGGCCGTTCCCCTCGTCTCCACCACCACCGCCGACGTAGCGCAGGCTTTCATCGCCACCTGGGTCGCCCGCTTCGGCGCACCGGCGGACATCTCGTCAGACCGCGGTCCACAGTTCACCTCCGAGCTGTGGGGCGCGGTCGCCCGCAACCTGGGGATCAAGCTCCACCGTACTACGGCCTACCACCCCCAAGCAAACGGGTTGTGCGAGCGATTCCACCGCTCCATGAAGGCCGCGCTCATGGCCGGCCTTCAAGACGTCGGGTGGGCCGACCGGCTGCCGTGGGTCCTTTTGGGCCTTCGCACGGCCCCCAAGGAGGACCTCCAGGCATCCACCGCCGAGCTTGTCTATGGCCAGGTGCTACGCGTCCCGGGCGAATTTGTGCCCGACGCTACCAGTCCCTGGTCCGCAGCTCACCAGCGCTCGGACCTCCAGGAGGCCGCCCGACGGTTTGCCCCCGTGCCAACATCCCACCACGGTGACCCCCAGTCCTACGTCCCCCCAGCACTCCGCACAGCGGAGTATGTTTTTGTGCGTCACGACGCACATCGGTGGCCACTCCAGCCGCCGTACGACGGGCCCTTCCGGGTGCTGCGTGGGACGACAAGTCGTTCGTCATCGACATCGGCGGCAGGTCGGACCGGATTGCTGTGGACCGCCTCAAGCCGGCGCACGTGGACGTCGACCACCCACCACGGGTGGCCCTTCCGCCGCGGCGAGGCCGTCCCCCGTCCACGGTGCCCCCCACTCGACCGCCCACCACCTCACCGGACCCCCTCCCACGACCCGCCAGGGGTCGTTCGGCCGGGTCATCAGGACCCCCCTCAAATTGACCCTGCCGGTGCAAGTCGATTCTGGGGGGACGTGTGTAGCGGCTGCCGCTGAGTTTTCACAATCGCCTTGCACCTATCAAGGACGCGGAGCGATCACCATGCCGGGCTCGTCCAGGACGCCCAGGCCCGCGCTCAACTTGCCAGGCCGCAGCCAGGACGCTGGGCCACGCCCCCTGGCGCCGGGCCTGGGCAAACCCCCTGGCGGAGTAGATATATATTGCTGACTGATAAACGGTTTTTCAGAGTGCCTGAGTGTTTGATTTCATTAAAGCAACTCAGATGAATTCTAGCTTTTTGTCGCGTCCATTCTTCCGATCGACGTGGGAGCCCCGGCTCCTTCATTATCATATTATAGAGTGTGTAAGGAAAGTTATAAATATATGATAACACATTAAATCCTATTGCAAGTAAAGTTGGGATTCGTGATGTTGCATTGATGGGTTGACTGACTGCCTGGACGCAACTGAGGTTGTGGATCCACTGATTTACCATCAATTGATGTGGATCCATGATCGAGGTTGTGGATCCGCCGTTTGGAGAGGTCCTGGGCTGAAAGGATTGAAACCTCGAGGAAGAACGGTGCCCAGCTGATGATCCATGCAGTCGGGAAACTAGTCAGTTGCTTACGGGTTAAGGTTCTTGCTTTAGGTGGAGAAACTATGTTTGAGGTTTACAATTTAAATAAAGTTGAATATGGGATGTTGTAAAATTGACATCATTTACAACAATCCTTTAAATTATTGAAGTTTAGGTACAACGGATACTGTACAATTAATTAAGCGTGTGTGTGTGTGTGTGTGTGTGTGTGTGTGTGTGTGTGTGTGTGTGTGTGTGTGTGTGTGTGTGTGTGTGTGTGTGTGTGTGTGTGTGTGTGTGTGTGTGTGTGTGTGTGTGTGTGTGTGTGTGTGTGTGTGTGTGTGTAAGAGAGGGATAGAATTGTAAGGAACAGAAATGAAAAAACGAGGTGTGTGTGTGTGTGTGTGTGTGTGTGTGTGTGTGTGTGTGTGTGTGTGTTTATAGTGTGTGTGTGTGTTTATAGTGTGTGTGTATGTTTATAGTGTGTGTGTGTTTATTGTGTGTGTGTTTATAGTGTGTGTGTGGGTGTGTTTATAGTGTGTGTGTGTGTGTGTGTGTTTATAGTGCGTGTGTTTATAGTGTGTGTGGGGGTGTGTGTGTGTGTGTGTGTGTGTGTGTGTGTGTGTGTGTGTGTGTGTGTGTGTGTGTGTGTGTGTGTGTGTGTGTGTGTGTGTGTGTGTGTGTGTCCGATCACTTATATTTGCCTACAGGTCACATTTTTAAACTGATCCTTACGAAACTTTAACAAATGGTGGCGTTGGCGATCCGACAGAATCCAATTTATTTTTCAGGTCAAAAGGTCAACATAGGCCAAAGGTCAACAACTTTTTTCAAATCTCTAAAATCCTCAATTTTCATACGATTGACTTGAAATTTGAATAGGGTTTTCATATCATCTTACTGAATTCAACCACCAACTATTTTTGAGGTCAACATAGGCCAAAAGGTCAACATCGGCCAAATTTCTAAAATTGTGAATTTTCATCTGATTAACTTAAAATTTGAAGACGATTTGCATATCAAGTCACTGAATTCAACCACCAACTATTTTTGAGGTCAACATAGGCCAAAAGGTCAACATCGGCCAAATTTCTAAAATTGTCAATTTTCATCTGATTAACTTAAAATTTGAAGACGATTTGCATATCAGGTCACTGAATTCAACCACCAACTATTTTTGAGGTCAACATTGGCCAAAAGATCAACATCAGCCAAATTTCTTAGATTGTCAATTATCATCCGATTAACTTAAAATTCGAAGACTATTTGCATATCAGGTCACTGAATTCAACCACTAATAATTAATTGCTGAGGTCAAAAGGATGCTCTACTGAGTGCCATTCTACTTTGTTCTGTTTTGCCAAATGTTGCTCCATGAGTGATTTTTCATCCTTGTTTGTTATTTTAAAGTTGATGTTCGTTCAGTTTATCTCAAAATCGGCCAAATGCATGAAATTCTCACCTTGTCTTGTTATACAGAAAATAAACATTTCCCCCAGAATAACCTCGTTGTAACCGTGTGAACAAATCGCAAATTGATTTGATTCGGACATTCTCGGAGATGCGCGCATCTCTCTCTCACTGCGCATTCTCGGAGATGACGTCATTTGATTCAATCAACAACGTTTGTCCCGGTATTAGAGGTAAGAAAGCCATTTGGGATGTGGCAGAATTCAAATAATAAAAATCTTTAATTAATTAAAAGCTGTCTCTCCTTTATTTTCATGTTTTCACCCCTGTCCATTTGTCTGTGTACAACATATCTCAAACAGTTGTGGAGGGATTCGGATGAAATTTGGTAGAGAGGTTTGGTTTGTAACACGGACGAAATGATTCGATTTTGGTTATGATCCGGATTCAGATCTGGATCTGAGAATTTTAAAAGTGATTCTTCACCATTGAGAGATGGGGCAAAAGGGTATGGACCAATTCGAACAATACTTGGTGGACAGGGTGTGTGTGTGTGTGTGTGTGTGTGTGTGTGTGTGTGTGTGTGTGTGTGTGTGTGTGTGTGTGTGTGTGTGTGTGTGTGTGTGTGTGTGTGTGTGTGTGTGTGTGTGTGTGTGACGAGGACAAATCAATTAGATTTTGGTGAAGATGCGGATACAATAACATTTTTTACGTGATTTGTCCCCATTGAGATACAGGGTCAAAAATGATATATAGCACGATATTTCAAAAAGTTGTGGATGACAAAACGAGGTGGATGAGTTGGATAAGTGACAAGAACAAGCCAATTCGATTTTGGTTCAGGTCCGAATCCAGATCCGACCTATCAGTGAGTTTCAAAACGTAAACTATTCAGCCTATTTGGAGGTACGTTCTCCAACGAGTTCCGTTCTAATTTCAGTTTTGGTGCCAATAATTTCTGACCATAAGTGAAATATATAATGGAAATAGTGCAGAAAGTAGTCTCTTGCCCATTTTGCGAGGAATAGTCGGGAATCGTTTCCCAGAAATAGTCGTGAAGATGGTACGTCTGCCCTCCGCACTGAAAGTACCACCTGCTAGCCCGAGCCAAAGTTGGCAAAGCCGGCGACCCTCGGCCTACAAGTCTTTGCTGCATCGTGACATAAAAAAGTGAGATGTTCTACATTCGTGTAACTGCATGGAAACAGAGTACTCAAAGATGGTACTCAAACTTAATGCAGAGATGTTCGTGTTTCCAGTGGACAACAATTCCGAGTTTAACGTCTCATTCCAATAATATTGGCTTTCTGCAGCCAACACCCAAAATTCCATTCGTGATATCGCTGTGGCCATTTCCTAAGTTTGGCTTTGCTTTCCGTTGAATTGGTGGGTAAAAGGCAACATACCACTTCGGGTGGTAATGCTTCCATTTGTCATGATGAAATGGCACCTTATGAGGAGGCTTTCGAGCTTTGTGGAGTAAAACATTGTTATAAAAATCAATGACTAGTGGAAATTGTGAGGAACTTCTTCATTCTAATTGGCAACGATAAACATAAGTGCCCTTTCCCACAAGCGATGCTTCAAAACAGCTGAGATATCCATTGCTTCCCAACATTGCAGAGCCAAATTGCCAAACCTGTTGCCTCCATTTTCAATTGCCCTTGGATTCAGGACAATCCTTTGACCTGACTTGGCTCTCTGGCCCTGACAACGTCCAGACGAGCACGAACGTGGTACTCGGTCAGTGGTCTTGGGAAACTTGTGTCACTCGTGTTTGTACCGATGTTTTGGTGAATTTGTTTTAGTTGATAAAACTGCCCCTGAGAGTTTTCCTGAACATTCTTAGCTTGGTTTTAACTGGCAGGGTATTTGTATGCATATTGGCATACACCTCTAGGTGGCAGTTTGCCATGCCACAAGGGTCGACTTCATAATAATGTGAGTTCAGATGGCTGATTGAGTTTTGATTTCCCAACATACTGAACTTGTCGTCTAATTGCAATACAGAAGGGAAGAAGCTCCACAACCTCGATTATAAATAATTTATTTCAGGCTTACAGTCGTCAAACTAGAGCGAAATCTATGGCACGCTTCACACTTACAACAAAGTACAAAGATGGACAAAAGTTCCACCAGGAATGCCCCAAAATAATTTTGAGTTTAAAAAATCTTCTCTTTTGACCTCTGTGATCCTAAGACCCCACCCCCTGGGGCATGGACCCCACACCCCCTCTCCCCCCTGGGGCAAGGGGGGAGAGGGGTGTGGGGGGAGAGAAGGGAAGGTCAAATCTAAAAAAAATCGCTACAGACAGGCAGACGGACTGAGCTGATTACAATATCCCCCCATTTTTTATTAAGCGTGGGGATGATGACAGAATTGTAATATAATTTTGTATATCATTCAAGAAATGTATGTTTGTTTGTTTTCTTTTCATTTTCCTAAACCGGAATTAATTGAAAACTGGAGGCGCAACTGGTTTGATAAATTGAATTGATGTTTGATTCATTATAAATTGAATTGATATTTGATTAATTATAAATTGAATTGATATTTGATTAATAGAGTTGTTATTGGATAAATTGATAAATTAAATTGACTAGCAACGGTACCCGCCCTATGGGCAGGGCTTCAATTGGGAGGCCCAAATGAAAAGGCAAAATATCAGAAATTTAAGGCTTTTTTTTATTTTAAACGATTCATATAAACATCCATTAAATCATATCACACGCAAATCATCAAAATCTAAACAGTATCTTCCTATAATTCACCAAATGTCCCACAGTGATCTATACACTATGATCGTGATGATCGTGATCGTGAATCGTGATCAATAATCGTGTTCACAATCGCTATGTCGTGTGTACTCCCGATACGTGTTTCCTTCAGTTGGAATGGGTTAGAATTCTCTCAAGCAGGGATTCAACCCGTGTCCTTATAAAAGGTCTTTGTCCGAGGTCACCGAATCCGATCGGTGCAGCCGTGCAGCGATCGGTGCAGCCGTTTGTGCGGCACCTGGGAAAACAACATCGTCACAATGAGAACAATGAACGTTATGTGAACGCGAATTTTATGCGGGAGTCCAAACCTGAGAATGCTGTAGACCAAAGCTGAAATTGGGAAAACTAAATAGCCTATTTTACTCCTGGAGATCCCAGGATTATCCACTCAAAATATCTTTGCGATCGGTTCAGCAGTTGTTACGGTACCGTCGAACAGACAGACTTACGGACGGACATTTGGTGAATTATAGTAAGATAAATGAAAAAATGATGCATTGAATTTATATTTGATAAATTGAATTGTTGTTTGATAATCTGATAAATTGAATTGCTATTTAATGAATAGAATTGTTCTTGGATAAATTGATAAATTGAATTGATATTTGATAAATTGATAAATTGAATTGATATTTAATAAATAGAATTGTTCTTGGATAAATTGATAAATTGAAATGATATTTGATAAATTGATAAATTGAATTGATATTTTATAAATAGAATTGTTCTTGGATAAATTGATAAATTGAATTGATATTTATTAAATAGAATTGTTCTTGGATAAATTGATAAATTGAAATGATGTTTGATAAATTGATAAATTGAATTGATATTTGATAAATTGAATTGATATTTGATAAGTTTATCAGTTGAATTGATATTTGATAAACTGAATTGATATTTGATAAATTGAATTGATATTTGATAAATTTATCAGTTGAATTGATATTTGATAAACTGAATTGATATTTGATAAATTGAATTGATATTTCATAAATTTAATTGATATTTCATAAATTGATTTACTGTTTGATAAATTCATAAATTTAATTGATATTTGATAAATTGATAAACTGAATTGATATTTGATAAATTGAATTAATATTTGATAAATTGAATTAATATCGAATAAATAGATTTGTTATTGGATAAATTGATATATTGAATTGATATTTTATAAATAGAATTGTTGTTGGATAAATTGAATTGATATTTGATAAATTATCAGTTGAATTGATATTTGATAAATTGAATTGTTGTTTGATAAATTGAATTGATATTTGATAAATTATCAGTTGAATTGATATTTGATAAATTGAATTGTTGTTGGATAAATTGAATTGATATTTGATAAATTATTATCAGTTGAATTCATATTTGATAAATCGAATTGTTGTTTGATAAATTGAATTGATATTTCATAAATGTACAGACTTGGCATTTAATATGGAATTTTTTTTTTGAGGGGGTGAACTTACTTTTCAAGATGACTTAGAACCAAAAGTTCATTGGAGTTATGTTGAAATTATTCTAGATTTTGTTAATGTGACCTTTAAAAGAAACAAAAACCACATTTGACATTTCAAAGTAAATAAATTGATCCATGAAAGTGATGTAAACTGATATCGAACTCAATTCACGGACAGTACTGTGTTAAACTTCTGTACGTTTTCCAGAAGTATCTCTTTATTTTGCACATTAGCCAAAAAAAAATTCAACAAAAACAAAAGCTAAATTATGACTGGGATTACGGACAGTTAAATTACAGTTCAGTACTTCGTGTAACCCCCACGAGCATTCAGGAGAGCACGTACACGTCGAGGCATGCTGTTCATGAGATTTGCCAAGGTTTGGACAGGAATTGCTTGCCATGCAGTGACAATAGCCTGCTGCAATTCACGCAGTGGTAGGCTGCTGGTCCAAGTTGTCGATTTGACGCGTTCATTCTGCCCACAAGTTCTCTGTCGGATTCATATCCGGGGACATGGCAGGCCACTCCATATGCTTGACACCACGGTCAGCAAGAAAGTGTTGGATCATGCGAGCACGATGAGGCCGTGCATTGTCATCTTGGAAGACAAAGTTTCCTCGAAAGGCTGCACGAGCAAATGGAAGCAAGGTTTCTTCCAGAATGACCCTGTACTTGAACTGGTCCAGGCTTCCATTCAGAACAACCAGGTCAGTTTTGCCCCCTGCATGAAAAGCAGCCCAAACGGTCACCCCACCACCTCCAGCTTGGACTCTTGGCACTATACAATCTTCGTTATGGGCTTCATGCACTTGTCTGCGCATTCGGGCGTGGCCATATTGACGATCGACCAGAAATCTAGACTCGTCACTGAAGGTCACGTGATTCCAGTGTCCTGGCTGCCATTGACGGTGCTCTCTGGCCCACTGCAATCGGCGCTGGCTGTGTCGTCTGGTCAGGCGTGGCTTTCTCAGGGGACGCCTGGCACGATAGCCTGCTTGAACCAGTCGTTAGTTGACTAGCCTTCTGGATACAGGCACATTTGTCAGTTGCTGCCACTCAGCCCGAAGCCGATTAGCTGACTTGGTACGGCCATTGCAGACTAACCGGTGCAGCTGGCGATCATCTCTCCTTGTGGTTCTGCGTGGACGTCCTGGCCTCGGTATTGGAGTAGGGACACCCCTCTGAGCATTTCGTTTCAGGATCTTTGACACCTGACCTTGAGTGATGCCATACTGCCGAGCAATAGCACGCTGTTTCATGCCAGAATTTCGTAAAGCCACCACTCCATGACAAACAGCATTGTCAAGTTGACGGTTAATTGATATTTCATGAATTTAATTGATATTGATAAATTGATTTACTGTTTGATAAATTCATAAATTTAATTGATATTTGATCAATTGGTAAACTGAATTGATATTTGATAAATTGAATTGATATTTGATAAATTGAATTGATATTTAATAAATATAATTGTTCTTGGATGAATTGATAAATTGAATTGATATTTTATAAATAGAATTGTTATTTGATAAATTGAATTGTTGTTTGATAAATTGATAAATCGAATTGATATTTGATAAATTGTCAGTTGAATTGATATCTGATAAATTGAATTGATATTTCATAAATTTAATTGATATTTGATGAGTTGTTAATTGAACTATTTGATAAATTGATCAATTTAATTGATAGTTGATAAATTGAAAATTTTGATTTATAATTTCAAAGTCCAAGTGGGTTCAGGTTGGGGAAGAGGGAGGCAAATTCTCTCTAAGTGTGTTGTTTAGCGTTGTTTCTAAGCAGTGTGAGGGGGTATTACAAGTCATAATAAAATACCCCAGCAAAATAATAGACATAGACATGGGAGGATTATCATATTATAATATCATAATATTTGATTGTTTGTTTAACTTCTATGCACTCTTGAACCACTGCATGAGATGAGTTGATAACTGGTGATTGTACTCGAAATTGTTGTGCAGTGTCACATGGTGAGGTTTTAAAGGGAATAAAAAACAAGACCAAAAGTCTAACAGCGGCATAGCCGGGCTTGTAAAATATTATAAATCACAAACACATATTATTAGCTTTTTAAACAGTCGTTAATGTTGTTTATAACATTAAACAAAGAAATTTGGAGGAATTCCGACATCCATGAGGTAAGTTTTACTTCAGAACTGAGCGAAGATCTACTGTAATATATATATATATATACCCCACAAGGGTTGGAGGTGTGCTCATTTACCAAGCAGCTAGCCAGCGCTTGCCAAGCCAGCCGTTCCTTAACGGTTTTGAATGGAGTGCTTGTTCGAATGCTTTAAACACTTGGCGGTCTCTCCACAAGAAACTTGGTAAATGAACACACACCCAATGTTCTTGAGACCCGATCATAGATCTACTGAGGACTGACCCTTCCTTGGGGACATACCGTGGGGACATATATCCCAAAGAGGACTGACCCTTCCTGCAGCTCCCATAGTGAGTGGGTGTAGGCCTACTAGTAAATTAAAATGTCGGTTGGTGGAGCAGCCGTCGTAATGACATCATAGACGTAATGACGTAACGGACACAAAACCGCCGCTTCTTTAATATGCAGAACATGATATATTTAAACTTCCAGTACGTTTGTAGTCACTACGAAGGGATTAGATTTACTATAATATTAACGTTACGTTATCATTATTTCGAAAATGATATTACAATCAAAAAACCGAGGTGAATTCCTTACTTCCTCGGTTATTAATATTAGTGCCAAACAACGCTTATCATTGATCATGAACCATACACCACTTCAATCCATTAACCTTCCATTCACGACATTGGGATCAAAGTATTATGGTTGTATTTACAAAAACGATACGACTGAAATGATACACAACTAATATTAATAATAATGCATTTATTTTATATAGCGCTTTTCAGGAAGCCCAAAGACGCTTTGACAGAGTGCAAAACATAATGCATAGCAAAGCATAAAAACAATTGCAAAAAAAGAAGAATCAATAGGGAAATATTCAAAGCACAAAGGAGGGAGAAGGAGAGGAGATAGTCAGGGGTTAGATGCTGTGGGTTAAATGTTGAATGCAGTGTTGAACAGGTGGGTCTTGAGTGATGTTTTGAATGTGGTGAGTGAGGAGGAGTCTCTGATGGTGTGAGGTAGCGAGTTACAGAGGGTGGGAGCAGCGATGGAGAAGGCCCTGTCCCCCCAGGATCTAAATTTGGTCCGGATGGGGGGGGGGGGGTCAGAAGGTTGGTACCAGCAGAGCGGAGGTTGAACTTCTTTCCTCCTACTGTATTATCCAGTGGGGAACTACTGTATTAAGAATTCTGGGCTTAATTTGTCCGAAGCAGTCCGAAGGTGAAGCATAACGCCTAAGGCCTATACGTACCGTACAGTATTGGGTATTGTTGGAAGAGACGTAACGTCTATGCTTTCAATATTTGATGGTTTTAACAATCGGTTTGTTTGTGTTTCACACTGAATGAAAAAATGTAAAGATAGAGCATGGCGATTGTGATATATGACAGGTTCGACGATATGTTCTGCCTGAACGACATAGGAATCAAAATGGCGGAGTGTCGAGAGTCAGCTGCAGCACCACTGTAATGACATCAGACGTAATCACATCACCCTGTCATATGACCAGATCCTCAGCTCTGATTGGTATACCTTTGAGGGGACATACATACATACAGACGGACAAACACTGTTCTAGACGGCTTTGCCCGATGGGCTACGCCATAAAAACTTTCTTCTGGAAGTGTGAACATTATGAGAACTGAACCACCAAATGTAATGAGTTGAAAATTGGTTAATGTGCTCCCTATGGTGTGAGAGGGGGCATAAGGGAAGGTGTACAGGGTAAAAGCCCCAAATCTCTCTTTGTAAATGTGTGTCATATCTCTATGTAAATGACTTGTAAATGCAACTTCCACCACGACAAGTCATAAAATACGCCATCGACATAAAAGTGGAGGAATTAACCTGCCTGTCAAGAGGAAGGGGTTAAAATCAAATAGCAATAAAAATACATTTTCATTTCAAGATTATACCTGGTGTTGGCCTGATGGTTAGGGCGGTGGGCTTGGTCCTGAGTTCGAATCCCGTTGAATTAACGCCAGGTGGGGTTGACTCAGCCTGTCATCCTTCCGAGGTTGGCAAAATGAGTACCAGATACCTGGATAGAGAGAGCCATTGCATCCGCGGCAGACGCACCCACAGAAATGATGCAACCGGCATCCGGGTGGCTGCACACGAACCACCCACCATTACAAGATTGAGGCTCATGGAAAAGCCAAATGATGTTGGGTACAAACAGAAAGTGGAGGCAGAGGGGTAACATTCGGAGCCAATAAGCAATATGGAATGAATGAACAGGAGAGGTGATGGGAGGAAACATTGCAACCTGCAAGTGAGAAATTTGGGTACCGTATGAAAGGATAATGGAGGTACAGTAAATATTGTGGGTGAAGATGAGGGATGACGAGATGGACGCACACTGCCTGCTTGAAGTCATGGAGGGAGGATTGAAATAGATCAGTCCATGAAAGGTGGCTTTACAGACAGAAGCAAGGTATGAATGATGTAGACTGATGTAGACTTTTTGCCTGGATGTCCAGAAAGGGGGAAGGGAGGGGTGCTTTTCTGGAAGAACAGGTACGTCCTGGATAAAAAGGAAGAAAAAAAAGTTTTCCTTTTTTCGAAAAGAGACTAGAAGATGTGGAGATGGCAGGACGATATGACGTGGCGATTGCGGAGCGAAAAGATGTGAGGCCTGTGAGGCGAGAAGATGTGGGGACTGAGGCGAGAAGACGTGGGGACTGAGGCGAGAAGACGTGGGGACTGTGAGGCGAGAAGACGTGGGGACTGAGGCGAGAAGACTTGGGGACTGAGGCGAGAAGACTTCGGGACTGAGGCGAGAAGACTTGGGGACTGAGGCGAGAAGACGGGGATTGAGGCGAGAAGACTTGAGGACTGAGGCGAGAAGACGTGGGGACTGTGAGACGAGAAGACGTGGGGACTGTGAGGCGAGAAGACGTGGGGACTGTGAGGCGAGAAGACGTGGGGACTGTGAGGCGAGAAGACGTGGGGACTGTGAGGCGAGAAGACGTGGGGACTGTGAGGCGAGAAGACGTGGGGACTGTGAGGCGAGAAGACGTGGGGACTGAGGCGAGAAGACGTGGGGATTGAGGCGAGAAGACGTGGTGACTGAGACGAGAAGACGTGGTGACTGAGACGAGAAGACGTGGGGACTGAGACGTGGGGACTGTGAGACGAGAAGACGTGGGGACTGTGAGACGAGAAGACGTGGGGACTGTGAGACGAGAAGACGTGGGGACTGTGAGACGAGAAGACGTGGGGACTGTGAGACGAGAAGACGTGGGGACTGTGAGACGAGAAGACGTGGGGACTGTGAGACGAGAAGACGTGGGGACTGTGAGACGAGAAGACGTGGGGACTGTGAGACGAGAAGACGTGGGGACTGTGAGACGAGAAGACGTGGGGACTGTGAGACGAGAAGACGTGGGGACTGTGAGACGAGAAGACGTGGGGACTGTGAGACGAGATGACGTGGGGACTGAGAGACGAGAAGACGTGGGGACTGTGAGACGAGAAGACGTGGGGACTGTGAGACGAGAAGACGTGGGGACTGTGAGACGAGAAGACGTGGGGACTGTGAGACGAGAAGACGTGGGGACTGTGAGACGAGAAGACGTGGGGACTGTGAGACGAGAAGACGTGGGGACTGTGAGACGAGAAGACGTGGGGACTGTGAGACGAGAAGACGTGGGGACTGTGAGACGAGAAGACGTGGGGACTGTGAGACGAGAAGACGTGGGGACTGTGAGACGAGAAGACGTGGGGACTGTGAGACGAGAAGACGTGACTGTGAGACGTGGGGACTGTGAGACGTGGGGACTGAGACGTGGGGACTGTGAGACGTGGGGACTGTGAGGCGAGAAGACGTGGGGACTGTGAGGCGAGAAGACGTGGGGACTGTGAGGCGAGAAGACGTGGGGACTGTGAGGCGAGAAGACGTGGGGACTGTGAGGCGAGAAGACGTGGGGACTGTGAGGCGAGAAGACGTGGGGACTGTGAGGCGAGAAGACGTGGGGACTGTGAGACGAGAAGACGTGGGTACTGTGAGACGAGAAGACGTGGGGACTGAAAGACGAGAAGACGTGGGGACTGTGAGACGAGTCATTTGCTTTTGTTTGTGTTGCCTTGGTTTGGGATTTTGAGAGTCAATTTGCAGGTCAGTGTATCGTGGAACACTTGAAAATACTGTATTGCACACGTGCATTTTTGGAGTGTAATTTTCCATCACAGTATACTTGCTGGTGACGTGATCCATTTAATGAAGCTCTCGGTGGCTTTGGCTCTGAGGCAGGAAATAGATTGCTTGATTTCATCATTGTAGCCAAGTTAATTATACAACGCTAAATTTATCCAGAAAAGAGAGCTGCTTGATCCAAAACAATTTGTGTTGTGGTGTATTATGTAAAGTTGTAGGCTGTGGGCAAAATAACAAAGTGAAGGCATCGTGATGATTCCTGTTCCTGCAGAACAATGTCTGCTGTACATTGTTGACATGGTACAATGAATGTACTGCTGCCTGTCTTTCGTGACTATTTCCTGCATGCTCCTGCAGATAAGTTCACCACCTTGCATCACATGATGGACCACCACCAAAAAGGGGCAATTGCTCTGGTCACACAGAAGTAAAACTTTTTTTTTTTAACTTGAATGTTGAACTTCTTCACTTAAATGATCAGATTTGTGTTCCTGCGGAAACTGGATGGAGGTGGGCATGACGTCTGGGAAGGTGGTTGAACCGATCAGATGGCTAATATTGATTCGAGTCTATTTAAAGGTGAGATATTTATTAATTTATGTAATATGTGTATTATTAAATTGTTGTTGGTGGCTGTTTTGTGCTCGCCTCTGAAATGACTTCCTTTTCCTAGATCCCAGATGAGTTCCTACTTCCATGTGTGGTTAATCCACTAATTATGCCAAGGATAAGCAGGACCTGTGAAATGCATTGGTCTCCCCATCAACTCCCTTATTTTCCTTTTCTCAATACCGTAATTCTTTGCTACATTTCTATTATGATTGGGGTACCAAAAGAACCCTATAGTTTTTGTTCCATTTATTTTTATTTTACTTCCGCTGCAGGTTTATTCGCTTTTACATTTTTCTCCTGAACCGCTTGATCCATCAACACGAAACTTTAAATATAGGAGCGCCTACCCTTGGATAACGTTTTTTAATGATGATATAATATCATCAGTCACGTGATATGGCAGCCGTGTTGGAAAAAAGGAAAAACATTGGACATCTTCTTCTCTGGAACCGCTCAACAAAAATATTTGAAACTTGGCACAGGACAGTAACGCACCATGGGGAATAATTGTTGCTAATGATGACACCATCGATGCCTTCATGATTATGTCTAATTGGATGTCTCAAACACTTTATCTGATCAGCATGAAAATTATTGATGGTGATCTATGGATAAATTGGTCAATATAATTAAATTGACGTCATCGGTCACATGGTTTGGCCGCCATATTGGATTCAAAATAAAGACCTTTAAAAATAGTCTTCTCCAGAACGGCTCATTCGATTGATGCGAAACCTCATGCACATGATTTACTAGCTTTGGGGAATATTGTTTGTAAATTTAAACCTCATAGATCACATGGTCAATAGTAACTTTGAAAGAGCTACAGGCCTTTATGGCAAAGACTGGTCACTGGGTGCATGTGACAACAACATCCCAAGCACTCCACAAGTCTGGCCTGTACGATAGGATGGCAAAAAGGAAGCAATTACTCAAAAAAGCCCACCTTCAGTCCTGTTTGAGGTTTGCAAAAAAACACTGACGATTCTGAAGTTTCATGTTTAGTCAGGTTAGTCTCTTTCTTGACTGCCACTGGTAACATGTAACCCAGTGATACCTGGCGCATGGCCAGGTAGTCGGTGACTAAACTGATTACCCTCACTTGCTTGTCAGTGGTGAGGGTGACTGTGACACTCTACAGGACTAAAAACAAGACCTGTTAAAGGGCGGATGAGCTCCCTTAGGGAGCCAACGGACATCCAGTAAGGAGATGGTGTCTCCTAAAAAACAATCATCTGGTTGGACCAGTTTTTTTGGTGAGGACTATATAGTCCGTGACTGGAGCCTTCAACGTTAAAAAAAAAAGATGTGGCAAAAGGTTTTGTGGTTTGACGAAACCGAGGTGGAACGTTTTGGCCTGAATGCAAAACGTTATGTTTGGTACAAACCCAACACAGCACATCACCCAAAGAACACCATCCTTACTGTGAAGCATGGTGGTGGCAGCATCATGTTATGGGAATGTTTCTCATCAGCAGGGACTGGAGCACTTGTCAGGATAGAAGGGAAAATGGATGCAGAAAAATACAGAAAAACCCAAAGGAAAACCTGCTGCCCTCTGCAAGAAAGCTGAAATTGGGACGGAAGTTCACCTTTCAGCATGACAACGGCCCGAAGCACACAGCCAAAGATACACTGTAGTCAGTAGTGGCTACGAAACAAAAAGATAAATGTGCTTGAGTTGCCCAGTCAGAGCCGCGACCTAAATCCAATCAAAAATCTGTGACATGACTTGAAAATTGCTGTCCATCAACACTCCCCACACGACTTGACTGAGCTTGAACAGTTTTGTACAGAAGAATGGGCAAAAATTGCCCAATCAAGGTGTGTAAAGTTGGTAAAGACCTATCCCAACAGACTTACAGCTGTAATTGCTGTCAAAGGTGCTTCCACCAGGTATAAACTCAGGGGGATGGACACTTATCCAACCAAGATATTTCTAGTTTTGTATTTTTCATGAATTTTCTGAAATTTGTGGAATTTGTTTTTCACTTGGAAGTTGTGGGTTACAAGGTGTAAATAAAGGTGGAAAAGTCTTATTTAATGTAATTTAATTCCAGGCGATAAGGTAAAAAAGGTGAAATTTTTGAAAGGAGGTGTAGACTTTCTATAGGCACTGTATATGGTATCCTTCAGCTTTTAGTTCTGTTTATTAAATATAAACACCTGTTCCCTAAGGGAGCGGACAGGGATTGGGGAGAGAGGCGGGGTTATGTGTGTGTGCAATGTGCATGTCTGCCATTTTCATGTGGATGGCGGTGGGTTAATATTCTTCTTCTTGCTCCTCCTTTTCCTCTACTTCCTCTTATTCTACGGTCACAATTATTCTCACGTTGTTGGCGGTTGGCCAGGGGAAGCTTGGTCTAAGTCTTTCACAAACCAGATGGCGAGGCCTCACGTTCGACTAAGGTTAGAGCAGCAATTTGGAAGGTGCCAGCAATAGCTCACCCAGTCTTTGCAAAATACACAGATGTTTAACGTCCTCCAACTTATGCCGGCAAATGGGAAGCCCAGTTTAACGTTCATCCGAGGGATGGCACACATTGATGAATCACCTTGCCTGTGAAACACCGGGATGACATTTTATAGCTGGCCCAGGATTTGAAGCAAGACCAGACAACTTAGAGGCGAATGTGCATTATGCGTGTCGATTAAAGGACATAATTGAAGCCTGATGTTGGCCGAGTGGTTAGGGTGCCGGCTTGGGATCCTAGGATCCTGGGTTCGAATCCCGGGTGATCGCTGAATTAACGCCAGGGGGGTTGACTCAGCCTGTCATCCTTCCGAGGTCCGCAAATTGAGTACCAGTTCACTGGTAATTCCCTGCGTGTCGCAGGACGCGACTAACAGGGTAGGCGGGTGAAAGGGCATCCGGCCATAAAACATTGCTTCAAAAAGGGAACCATGGTGCCCGAAAAAGGCCAACCCCTGCTCTGCGGGGGAAAAATGGCTTCCAAAGGTGGTTCATTAAAGGACATAATTGCTTTGGGCCGTAATTGTGGTCATGGCACAACTAGGTGTTATCATTACAACTTTACACACAACGGCACAACAAAGTATGCAAAGTGATTCATTGCCATATATGTTTAAAAAAAAAAACATTCCAGTACCAGAAAACTCATGGAAATACAAACCAAGGGCAATCGTTGAAAATGAGGACGTCATGCTGATGTACGACCTGATGATTCCATCAAGAGTAAACATAGAAAACAAAGCATTGTGTCCAAACATTGTACTCAGGAACAAAAAGGAAAAGACAGCATTGATGATTGAGATATCAGTACCCAGCGATTTTGGCCAAAACAACTCAGAAATCAAGAAAATGACCAAATACCAGGACCTCAAAAATGAGGTCAAGAGATCTTGGAAGCTGAAGAGCATCGAAATTGTATCAGTGATAATTGAAGCAACAGGAATGATGAAAAAGAACCTCACTGATATTTTGAAACCATCCCCAGGAATATTACCACAAATGAACTACAACTGGAGACTGCATGGGGCTCAATGACGATCCTGAAAAGAACCCTTGGAACAAAACTCTGAAAACGTTGAACAGCTTGGTCCATGGACCGTGATATCCCTTATTGAAGAGGAAGAGGATGCTTTGAGTCCTACGAGGCCTCCGTTCCACCACCTCAAACCCACAAATAGAGATAACAACCAACAACACACACACACACACACACACACACACACACACACACACACACACACACACACACACACACACACACAAACACACACACACAAACACACACACACATAGGAAGATAGATACTTCGATACCTGGAAAGGCTCCGTTCCACCCCCTAAAACCAATGTATGGAGATAACAGCTGACACACACATTTTATCAGAGGCGTTTGGCCCTATGATGCATTCAGCAGGTATGGACTTAGTACCGTAGCTTGCATAAAGGGCAAGAAAGAAAGAAGAGGGAAAAAATAAAGAGAGAGAGAGAGAGAGAGAGAGAATTTGGTGGCATTTGACTCCCGATTCATTCATTGTAAAGTCACGGAAAGCTTGGTGCCAGGCAATGCGCATCCACATGAAGGCTGTTCTCGGCAATGGAACCCACAGGACACATTAGAGCATGACTCGCAGTTGCAGCAGTCACTTGCAGGTACAGCCCTCTGAACAGGCATTGTGGGGAAGGGAGGCCACTTGCACTGCACAGCTTTACGCAGGTTTTACCCGAGAACAGTCGCTGCATTTCCCTGACTGTGTGCTACAACAACTATCCTTGGCCTCTCTCTCTCTCTCTCTCTCTCTCTCTCTCTCTCTCTCTATCTCTATCTCTATCTCTATCTCTATCGCTCTCTCTATCGCTCTCTCTATCGCATCGCTCTCTCTATCGCTCTCTCTATCGCTCTCTCTATCGCTCTCTCTATCGCTCTCTCTAGCGCTCTCTCTAGCGCTCTCTCTAGCGCTCTCTCTAGCGCTCTCTCCATCGCTCTATCGCTCTCTCTAGCGCTCTCTCTATCGCTCTATCGCTCTCTCTAGCGCTCTCTCTATCGCTCTCTCTAGCGCTCTCTCTATCGCTCTCTCTAGCGCTCTATCGCTCTCTCGAGCGCTCTCTCTAGCGATCTCTCTATCGCTCTCTCTATCGCTCTCTCTGTCTATCGCTCAATCTATCGCTCTTTCTATCGCTCAATCTATTGCTCAATCTCTCTCTCCCTGGAATATCAGAATTCCTTCCTTCTGGAATATCAGAGCCCGAACCCCACAAAGTCCCAAGCACATAAGCAATTCCTAATGATCGACTCTGCATGTAAAAAAAGGAAAAAAAAGAATCGCAAACACATCACGCTGCATAAGACGATACCCCCTTGCCCATAACAGTATTCATAGCAAACCGAGCGTGTATTCGCATCCACTATATCTCGGACACGGCTAGAGCGTTGTGGTAATGTTGGAATTTTTGCAATCGAACCGGCCAATACACTTAATGCTCAACATAAAATGGATTCATTTTGGATACCAATTCCTGTATTGCATGCTTCCAACGAACCGATTTGTAGTCCGAGTGCAGATTGCAGCCCCAAATTCACCGCATAAAGTACATACTGTGTATCTTCTAATTTGACTGCTTTTTTTGCACTCTGCATTGTGTCCTCCGTATGTTGATTCTAAAGCTCTTATTCTCTCGGCCTACTCTTTCCCTCCCCTCCCAAGCCCTAATGCTTGCAAAGTCACGCACTGGCTGCTTGCACCGGGAGAGACGAGTTCGAGCGGGTTAATGAAGCAATCGCTTCCCCTGCTGGAATAGAAAGAGCTACATACACACATGCCACACACCCCATCTCAGTCATTTGCCCGCCTTTTCACTTTCCCGTGCGCCTTTTTCTCATATCAAATCATTTGAGAATCACCCCTGCAGTTGCACATCAATTTCTAATTCACCTCATGCTGCAACTTGTTGGTTGGCACAATGGCAGAGGTGTTCGATTTGGATACATTTGATGGGAGAATCCACGCTCCATGAGCATCAAAGAGCGCTGGCTCTTGATGGCAGACTCTATGGTCACTGATAGTCAGGCTCACTGTTTTTTCGTTCAAAATTTTTGGAGATAAGCAAAACTATACATTTTTGGAATATTCAGAGCATGAGGAATCCAAAAATTAATATTGGCATTTGCGTAGACACCTGCATGGCCGCCATTTTGGATTTTCAAAATGGCCGCCATAAAATACATAATTTGCGCTATCTCGGCTTCTAGTCAACCTAGAATCTTATTTAAATATGCTAATCCTATGTTTTCTGGGTATGCCCACCAGACAGCTTCTCACATGTACGTACAAACCCTCCTGTTCATTTCGTGCGTGGCGCGTAGCTGCTGGTTTGCATCGTTCCCAGAAATGCAGCTGTACCGCTGATGCAGTTGCCCCTGGAGATGAAAGCAGGAATTTGGCCATGGTGCCGGTAATACTCTTCGGGAAGAATATCGTGGAATCTTTAATGTCCACTGAATAATGCCGGTAGATGGGACATCCAGTTTATCGTCCGGCTGAGGGACGGCACGCACGTTTATGAATCGCCCTGTCTGTGAAACACCGGGATGGCAGTTTATAGCTGGGTTGGGATTCAAATCCAGGCCAGACAACTTAGAGTCGAGTGTGCGTACTTCTAGGGAATCGTCACAGCCCACCTCCCTGTTGAGATATTAACAGATGGAACAATAAATCTTTAAGGACGAGCTTGGATTATTAACGCACAGGTTGTAAACCTGTGCGTTATAGCGTTTGCCTGGGAATTTCGGGCGCTCAAAAGTGAAGCTAGTTTCTGTCACCCATTTCTGTCGCTCATTTCTGTCGCTCATTTCTGTCGCTCAGATGTGTAAACATGACGTCATCAAATCTATATTTATAGGATAGGTTATAGGAGATATATATGTTATAGGATAGGAATATAGGACCCAAATGACCCAGAGGACCCAAATGACCCAGAGGACCCAAATGACCCAGAGGACCCAAATGACCCAGAGGACCCAAATGACCCAGAGGACCCAAATGACCCAAATGACCCAGAGGACCCAAATGACCCAGAGGACCCAAATGACCCAGAGGACCCAAATGACCCAGAGGACCCAAATGACCCAAATGACCCAGAGGACCCAAATGACCCAAATGACCCAGAGGACCCAAATGACCCAGAGGACCCAAATGACCCAGAGGACCCAAATGACCCAAATGACCCAGAGGACCCAAATGACCCAGAGGACCCAAATGACCCAGAGGACCCAGAGGACCCAAATGACCCAAATGACCCAGAGGACCCAAATGACCCAGAGGACCCAAATGACCCAGAGGACCCAAATGACCCAGAGGACCCAGAGGACCCAAATGACCCAGAGGACCCAAATGACCCAGAGGACCCAGAGGACCCAGAGGACCCAAAGGACCCAGAGGACCCAAATGACCCAGAGGACCCAAATGACCCAGAGGACCCAAATGACCCAGAGGACCCAAATGACCCAAATGACCCAGAGGACCCAAATGACCCAGAGGACCCAAATGACCCAGATGACCCAAATGACCCAGAGGACCCAAAGGACCCAGAGGACCCAAATGACCCAGAGGACCCAAATGACCCAGAGGACCCAAATGACCCAGAGGACTCAAATGACCCAAATGACCCAGAGGACCCAAATGACCCAGAGGACCCAAATGACCCAGAGGACCCAAATGACCCAGAGGACCCAAATGACCCAGAGGACCCAAATGACCCAGAGGACCCAAATGACCCAGAGGACCCAAATGACCCAGAGGACCCAAATGACCCAGAGGACCCAAATGACCCAGAGGACCCAAATGACCCAGAGGACCCAAATGACCCAGAGGACCCAAATGACCCAGAGGACCCAAATGACCCAGAGGACCCAAATGACCCAGAGGACCCAAAGGACCCAGAGGACCCAAATGACCCAGAGGACCCAGAGGACCCAGAGGACCCAAATGACCCAGAGGACCCAAATGACCCAGATGACCCAAATGACCCAGAGGACCCAAATGACCCAGAGGACCCAAATGACCCAGAGGACCCAAATGACCCAAATGACCCAGAGGACCCAAATGACCCAGAGGACCCAAATGACCCAGAGGACCCAAATGACCCAGAGGACCCAAATGACCCAGAGGACCCAAATGACCCAGAGGACCCAAATGACCCAAATGACCCAAATGACCCAGAGGACCCAAATGACCCAGAGGACCCAAATGACCCAGAGGACCCAAATGACCCAGAGGACCCAAATGACCCAGAGGACCCAAATGACCCAGAGGACCCAAATGACCCAGAGGACCCAAATGACCCAGAGGACCCAAATGACCCAGAGGACCCAAATGACCCAGAGGACCCAAATGACCCAGAGGACCCAAATTCTATGTATGTTTCTATGATGATGTATGTTTTAGTGAAAGTACATAATGTGAATACTAGTAGCAATTTTACAAAAACCATGGCATAATTTCAAATCTTGACCCGAGATGATAATTATGCTACATCATAATTTCCATGTGCCAACCTGGGCGGAATCCAAGTGGATTCACTTGTTTTTTGTGAAGATGGATAGCAACAGCATGGGGGCAAAACCTTCTTTAAAAAAAAAAAAAAGTACACGAAAGGTTGTGAGATCATCACATCCATCATACATCCCCATCCTGCCACTATCACATGATGTGATCATGCATTCTGAATGAAGAACAGACAGGAAAAGAGAGATGCAATCGGATGAAGACAACCACACTCTGAAGAAAGCAGATTTTCAGACACCGTGTATTCAAAAGTGTTGGTGCGGCGTCTTTCCTTGGCACTACTGAGCGCCTCACCACCCACAATCGTGGCCAAAAATATTGGCACCCTTGCACTTATTTCAAATAATGCACAAAATTATTCCAGAAAATTGTTGAATTAAAAATATTTTAGTATCCACATGTGTATTTCTTTGGCTTGCAGTGAAACAAAACAAAAAAAGCTGAAAAAATTACTAAATTTTCGATTATTCCACACAGAAATCCTTAAATAGCCCAGACAATGTTATTGGTACCTTTTAGAAGTTGTTAGAATAATTAGATTTCAAGCAGATGATTGTCCTTTACTTTGGAATTGAACTCACCTGTTGTGAGTTGCAGATGCCTGCATTATAAAAATCACTCATTCTACCAGTTTGAATGGAGAAAAGGGGCCATTCTGCTGTTTTGTGTCACTGTGTGTACCGTTATGAGCATCGAGAAAAGAAAGAGAAAACTTGAGAAATGTCTGAGTTGGTCAGACACAAGATTGTGGCCTAGCATGGACAATCTCAAGGATACAAGTCCATCTCCAGAGACCTTGATGTTCCTGATTCCACGGTACGCAATGTTATCAGGAAGTTTAAGGCCCATGGCACTGCAGCCAACCTCCCTGGATGTGGCCGCAAGGGAAAACGTGATCAAAGATTGCAGCGAAAGATTGTTCGAATGGTGGAGAAAACGCCTCGATCAATTGCCAAACAGATTCAAGCTGACCTTCAGACACAAGGTACGACAGTTTCAACTCGCACCATCCGTCGCCAACGCAATGAAAAGGGGGTTCTATGGTAGGAAACCCAGGAGGACCCCACTGCTGAGAGAGAGACATAAGAATGCCTGACTGAAGTTTGCAAAACACACCCGAACAAGCCAAAATCCTTCTGGGAGAATGTCCTGTGGACAGATGAGACCAAATTAGAGCTTTTTGGTAAAGCACATCATCTCTATGTTTACAGAAAACAAAATGAAGCTTTCAAAAAAAAAGAACACTTTCCCTACAGTTAAACACACTTCAAAAAGCACCCAGGAATGGTTCCAGACAAAACACTGGACTCTTTGAAGTGGCCAGCAATGAGTCCAGATCTAAATCCCATTGAACACCTGGTAGTTGGCAGGCCAAGACCCTTAAAAAAACTTTTGATGGCATTTTTTGTTCAAAGCTGACAACCGGGCTAGAAAGTATCAGTATGGTCCAGGCTTTCAGAAACACCCGGTTGCCAAAATGAGATTTGACCTTGAAGGTCAAATTTGGGGGGTCAAAGGTCAAAAGAGGTCAAATTTTCAAAATTTTTTATTTTGTCTTGTCCTTTCATACAACATCGAGTCTGGTATGAACCATTGAATATTTAATGAGTTATAAGGGGTTAAACTTCTGTAACAATAGCTAAATGTGAATAGATTCATGAATGTAAATGCTTTTTACTCTTTGAATACGCATAATAAAATGCATTCAGTTTAAAGGTGAAATTTCAAAGTCGAAAGTCAAATTTTACTTTAAGAATCAATTGTTCCTGTTGGTAATATGTAAATGATGCATTAGGCAACTACATTTGAAGAAACAAGACATCATCTTCCATCGATTTGAGGTGTCGCCAAATCACTTCTCTTAAGTATCAGTTCCTGTCGTGTTCATGCATCCTTCAGCATCACAGCCACATGCAGGCATGCATGGTTGTCCAATCTTGTGGCAACGGCAAGCTTGTGTGCGACACTTGCTTTTACATCCACAAGTAACTAGTTCCAAACAGCTACTTGGAACAGATGGTGTCCTCATCCACACCACTTCTAATCGTCCGTCAGTTGCCTGCCAACCTCCAACCTGTCCGCTTTGATTGTCTTGGTGACCTTCTGCTTCCCATCCTGCACCGGTGTCTCGTAGAGGGTTGCGAACGTCTTCGATTTCTGGCGTTTCTGTCGATCGAAGAAAGGTACAGACTTCTCCACTAATCTCTCCTTCACATTCTTCAACACGAGATCTTTCCCCCTTTCGTCGGCAGTGAGGAGGTCTGCAGCTATCTCTTCGGTTGCAATGTCGTTGGTAGTCAGTGATTTCAGCTGTGTAATAGTGGGAGTTGCGTCGTCTTGATCGGATATTGTGAACACCTTGAATCGTCGGAACTGAGCCTCAAGCTTGGACACCGCATCCAAATCCCGTGTCATTTTGGATGGAAGACCATCTTTACGAGTTGAGAAATCTTCGTCCGATTCGTCGTTGCGAAGACCGAATAGACGCATGGTGTCCTCTGATATCTGCGACCTTTCAGACCAAGTTGTGCAGAACCTGTCTCTTGCCGTGTCATTCCGTGTGATGCCAATTATACCATTTGAGAGCTTGCATACCTTGTTAATCCATTCAGTGGCTTGATCAACTGGAACTTGGTTAAATCTGCCTGCGTGTCGTTTCACTACAAAATTCCCTGCCAGGAATTCTTCGTGGACTTCTGGTGCGGTCTGTGCGAGTCCTCTCATGTCAGTGAGGTAAACAGGACCCCACCGGGCATAGTTGACATGGTCATATATGGTCAGCCATGGTAGCATTTCGGCAAATGAATAAAGATGGAGCAACCAATCCCCATCTCGATTAGCGCGGACGAATGATAATAAAATTTCCACCATCTCAAGGTACTGCAACCAGAAGGCATTGTTGGGATTCTGCTTCAGCATGGCGTGGAATTCGTCAGCTTTCTCTACATATTCTGTACGGTCGAGGAGCTCGTTGCATTCAGTCACAGCATTCAACAGACATTCATCTCGGGTTCTCGTACCATATTTCTTGAACAATGCTGATACTGCTGATCGAAGCACAACCAGTTCCTGATGGAGTTCAGGATTTTGCCGCTGTAGCCAATCCAAGAAAGCTTCAAACTTGATCCGACTAAGGGCTTCATAGGCCCAGATATGTCCCTGAATAGCCCTGTAATAGTGTTTCCCATCCATCATTGACTTGGCAGCATTTGGTCCAAAGATTTCAGACTCCACCCACACATCATCTAGGCCTGCACTTTCCATTTGCTGACCAATGGCCCGAAGGAAGTTGAAGGAGATATGGAGACCACCAAGCAGGACAACTACTTCGCTGTACTCTTCAGAAGCCCACACAATCTCCTTTGCTTTGGCATAGAGAGGCTGATCGAAGAAAACGATGGTATGGCGCTGTCCAAGGTATCTGCTGAGCTGGACAAATCGGTTTATGATCGTGGTGATGGTCCCATATTCATCCGCAGTAGCATTGAGGATCGGTGCCATTCCCACCGTCGTCACTGGTGGATCTACGGTACTCACACACTCGTTGAATGCTGCCCATGGAGGAACAGCACAGCCATTACCTGTGTCCATCCTGGAGATTACCCAGACGTGAGTCATTCGTGTTGCTGCCTTCCTACATGGACTACTTTTGAACCAGTCATTCGGTTCAATGCTAGAAGCATTCGGAATCCTGGGTTCAACTCTTGTGCCAATAGGTAGTTTGGGGGGATCGACATCATGCAACTTATCGACAGTCTCCTTTCTCAGAGCCTTCTCTCGTCCGTGCACACGCTTAATAGGAGTTCTTGGAGGAGGTGGTCCGCGTTGCCAAGCATTCCACTGTGTGCAATGGTATGAACCTTGACCACTTATTGTCGACTCGTTGACATCTATGTTGTCAGCTGATCCTAAGATTAGCCTACCAGGTTCATAGGGTACCAAGCCATCCGGGATGTACGTGTTGTTATTTTCCTCAAATTTCCAAAGAATGTCACTCGCGATACTTGTGTCCATGCGTCTTACTGTGTCGACACCTATTGTACCACCAGCAGCATGAAAGAGATCCACCAGTTTCTCTGATCTTGTGGCTTGGTGTAAGGTCATCCCCAGGCCGACATGCTTTGGAGTCAACTTTTTCCCCTTTGAAAGCGCAAATACAATGTCCTGAGCGATATTTAGTATTCTTTGCTTCGTTGAACTTGCAGAACTTTCTATCTCTCCGTGATCATCAGTATCCAACACATCAGTCCCACCAAACAGTACAGAGAGAAACAGATATAAGCTATCTGGAATAATGGCTTCCACTGCGTCTGTTGTTAGACCCCTCCACACTTTATCGTGACCAGGCATCCGTTCCAAGTCTGCTCGAAGTTGAAGGGCAGAGTGAACAATTTCCTGCAGTTCATTGACTGGTGGCAGCTGTATCGTGGGTGCGTCATCTTCATCACAGTCATCCTTTCGGTCAGAGATATCCGACAGGGCACAGGCAATGACATACTGAGATTTGTCACTGGGATAAAGAAGCTTGCCGTTGCCACAAGATTGGACAACCATGCATGCCTGCATGTGGCTGTGATGCTGAAGGATGCATGAACACGACAGGAACTGATACTTAAGAGAAGTGATTTGGCGACACCTCAAATCGATGGAAGATGATGTCTTGTTTCTTCAAATGTAGTTGCCTAATGCATCATTTACATATTACCAACAGGAACAATTGATTCTTAAAGTAAAATTTGACTTTCGACTTTGAAATTTCACCTTTAAACTGAATGCATTTTATTATGCGTATTCAAAGAGTAAAAAGCATTTACATTCATGAATCTATTCACATTTAGCTATTGTTACAGAAGTTTAACCCCTTATAACTCATTAAATATTCAATGGTTCATACCAGACTCGATGTTGTATGAAAGGACAAGACAAAATAATTTTTTTTGAAAATTTGACCTCTTTTGACCTTTGACCCCCCAAATTTGACCTTCAAGGTCAAATCTCATTTTGGCAACCGGGTGTTTCTGAAAGCCTGGACCATACTGATACTTTCTAGCCTGGTTGTCAGCTTTGAACAAAAAATGCCATCAAAAGTTTTTTAAATCATATTTCCTGGGGTTGGCCTGCCGGCTATGGGGAGAGATCTGAAAACA
This sequence comes from Myxine glutinosa, assembly GCF_964187855.1. Taxonomy (NCBI): domain Eukaryota; kingdom Metazoa; phylum Chordata; class Myxini; order Myxiniformes; family Myxinidae; genus Myxine; species Myxine glutinosa. The sequence continues at coordinate 28,339,991 of NC_136267.1, read as the reverse complement.
GCAGTTGGGAGAAGGCACCCTTCAAATCTGGGAGAACTGGAGCAGTTTGTGCAAGAAGAGTGGGCCAAACTGGCAGTAGAGAGATGTCCATTCATGGCTACAGGAAGCGCTTGACTGCAGTTATTTTGTCCAAAGACTGTGCTACCAAATATTAAGTCAAGGGTGTCAATAATTTTGTCAATGCCATTTCTTTTTATTTTCTGATTTAAAAGGATATATTAAGTTCTGAATCAAAAACAAAGGTTCTATAATATTGTCGTGTGGACGACTCCATTAAGACAGAGCGTCCACGGATGGAATCGAGCTTAACGAGGCGACAATCAATTCAATGGCAGATCATACACGAGAAGGGGATTTGGGGGAAATGCCGCGGTTTACCTTCACGGCCCCGACGATGTCTTTTCTCTGGAAATTAACTGAACCCGAGACGGAGGTAAAATGTACAAAAAGGAAATATTTATTTCGGAACCCAAGAACAATGAATCGCGACGATAAAACCTAAACCCCTCCAATGGAGCGCTCCCACACTTCACTTCAAATACACAACACAGGAGGAATGAAACAAAGAAAACGTTGTGGTTCAGGTGTGGTGCGTCTTATCTGTGTCTGGATGTGGCGTCCGTCAGGAATCGTCGAGGCTCCAGTGTGCACGCTCCGTCATGCCTCACCGAGCGCCTCGCTCACGCCGGTATCGCCCGCTCAGCGGCAGGCCTCACTCGCACGTGAACGCCAGGGAGGAGAATCGACGGCATTCCAACATTCCCCCAACGTCCGTCGTAATGCAGGCAATACGCGGAAGAAACCAAAGCGAGAAGGGCCAACTCAATCGGACAGTCGAGAGCAAGAGGGCCAAGGGAAGAGAGGAAAATGTCGGTCAGCGAGCCGTTTTTACTGATCGTCTTGTCACGTCAGCGCTCTCCCTCTGCCAACCAGTACCTCGTTTACTCGTAACCTTTCGCACCTTTTCACGTCACCGGCGCTTTCCTCCAACCAGCCCGTCGCTTCTAGCCTTCCCGAATCTTCTGATCTCATCCGCCCCCAGACCTCAACCTCAAGTAGCTGTTTCTTATAACTGTCTACCAGTCTCTGACATCGACTGGGAGAAATTTTTGCCCACTCCTCCATGCAGAATTCTTTCAGCTGTGTGATGTTTGAGGGGTTTCTTGCATGCACAGCTTGTTTCAAATCCCCCCACAACATCTCGATGGGATTTAGATCCGGGCTTTGACTTGGCCATTCCAGAACCCTCCATTTCTTTCTTTTCAGCCATTCCTTGGTGGATTTACTGGTACTAGGGCATGCCCGTACTATATATATATCTAAAATTATATCCCCCCCCTCTATTTACATGAAATGGTTTGGTCCATGAAATGTTTTGGTCCATTCGCAACGCCAAAGCGAACGGCGAACGCTTTACATGAAATGGTTTGGTCCATGGAATGTTTTGGTCCATTCGCAACGCCAAAGCGAACGGCGAACGGCTTGCGAGTACAGTGACAATCCCCCCCCCCCCCCTCTATTTACATGAAATGGTTTTAATTAGTTTTAAAACATAGTTTAACGCCAACATAGCGGCAACATAGTTTGCCAACGTGAAATAAATGAATACGCTCTCAACACGTCCCAACACGGGCACGTCCTAGCGTCCTAGGCCCGTACGGGTACGGGGTACGGGTAGGGTACGTACGGGCACGTCCTAGCGTCCTAGGGAAAACAACACGGCACGTCGACACAACAACGTGTCCTGTGATTGGCCGTACGTGGCTGCCAGTAGCTGCCCCCAAAAAAAAGCTTTCACCGTCCGGCGACTGAATTTTAGGGGAAAAATAAAACGCTCTTCGCTTAAAACAACGCCCTTCGCTCTGACTGAATTGCGACAATGTTTTTATGTTTTTAATTGAATTACTATCCGTAATGGCGCACGCTCTCACAGGAGCTCCGGAAGGTCGCATATCGCAGGAAAGCGAAAGAATCGCAAATTAGTTTTAATTAGTTTTAAAACATAGTTTAACGCCAACATAGCGCCAACATAGTTTGCCGACGGGAAATAAATGAATACGCTCTCAAATGTGCCATCCGAGGCAGAGTCTGTTCGCCACGTTCGGCACACGTGATAGCTCGCTGCTCACTGATTGGTTGAATCGTTTTTTGGACATAGCTCGGTAACTACTTCTGCGATTAATTTAAAACCTTGAAAAGGCACATCCTCGGGTCCCCAGCAATATACCTGGCAAGTTTCAAGTATATCGGACCGGTAGTTGTCGAGAAACAGCGGTCACAGACAAACATACATACAAACATACACACAGAGATTAGTGGAATTATAGATAGATGTTTAGGGTCATTGTCATGTTGCAAGGTCCACCTTCGGTTGAGCTTCAACTTTCCGACAGATGGCCTCACATTATCCTCAAGCACCCTCTGGTACAATGAAGAATTCATAGTGGATTCTTTGATGGTGAGCTGCCCAGGCCCTGATGCAGCAAAGCTGCCCCAAACCATAATATTTACACCACCATACTTTACAGTTGGTATCAGGTTCTTGTGGTCAAATGCTGTCTTTGGTTTTCGCCAAACATGTCTTCAGGCACTGTGGCCAAATAGCTCTACCTTTGACTCATCTGTCCAGAGCACATTGTTCCAGAAGTGCTGGCCTTTGCCTAGGTGTTCATTGGCAAACTTTAGTCTTGCCCTGATGTTCTTTCTGGACAGCAAAGGTTTCCTCCGAGCACACCTCCCATGTAGATCAAATTTGTGCAGCCTCTTTCTAATGGTAGACTCATGCACTTTGACATCAACAGTGGCAAGAGCTACCTGTAGGTCCCGTGATGACATTCTGGCATTCTTAGAGACTTCTTTCAGCATCTTGCGTTCTGCTCTCGGGCTGAACTTGCTGGGGCGGCCTGGCCTGAACAAGTTGGCACTTGTTTGGAATCTTCCCCACTTGTAGATGATCTTCCGGACAGTCGAATGATTGATTTCAAATTGTTTGGAGATCTTTTTAAATCCCTTCCCAGACTCGTAGGCATCTATAACCTTTTCTCTGAAGGCCTCAGAGAGCTCTTTTGATCTAGGCATTGTGACGCCGCACACTTCAACAACAAAGAGCAAACCAAACTAAATGTCTGAGGTTTAAATAAGACAGGTTCCTCAAAGATCCTCTCTGACGATGTTCTCATCATTTGCACCTGAGCTGGTGCACCTGATTCTAATTTTAGGTATTTGAAGTAATGATTAATGTAGGGGTGTACTTACTTTTTCCACATGCGAAATTTGCATTTATGTTTATTTAAATTATACAATGGACTACAAAATGTAAATGTTCATGATATTTGTTATATTATATCACCTTTATCTATCAATATTGTTGAAATGAAGATCAAATAGCTGTATGTTGAAATATGTTGAAAAAGTCAAAACTTTACATGGGATGTACTTACTTTTTCACGTGACTGTATATGCCCTACCCACCGACATAACAATATTAACAGTGAAATAAAGAATTGTGGAGACCAAATACTTTTGTCAATGTCAACTCATTTACGAGTAAATGAGGTACTGGTTGGCATAGGGAGAGTGCTGACGTGACAAGACGATCAGTAAAAACGGCTCGCTGACCGAGTTATTTGAAAAACGTGCAAGGGTGCCAATATTTTTGGCCACGACTGTACAAGGCTTTCATCCACAGCTCAACGGAATACTGCTCTCCCCTTTGGGCTGGTACTCCTGCCTCACACCAAGCTCGGCTTCACCCTGTTGAAACCAAAGCTTTCAGAGTCATTGGAATCTCCCGCGATGAATCTGATTCTGAGCACCTTTCACTCGCTCACCGCAGGCTTGTTGGTGGGCTTTCTGCCTCCTCTCCGGCCTTGCTCCCCCAGCTCTCTGTCTGTGCTCTGTCCCCCAAATATTCCTTCAAGTCGCACAAGATCTGCCAGCAACCCTGTTCTGGTGAAAAGGCCAAAATCAGGACTCTCTGCTCACCTCCACTCTTCCATTCCTCTTTTCTCCCACCTCTGGAACAAACTCCCGCAGTCTCTTCAATCCCACTCCTCCCTCCAGGTCTTCAAAACTGCTGTTCACTCCCATCTCATATCTTCCCCCATCCAAAACCTTGATCTTGTCTTCCCCCATTAATCCCCCCCCCCCCCCCCTCCCAAATCCACCTTTTTCAAATTCCATTTTCTTTCCTGAAATCCCTTGTAGTGTCCATGTTGTTTATCCCGTGTACCCCGCCCCAACCCTCTCCCGTCCACAGATCTCCCGATGTCCCTGTTCTCTACTGTTGTTGTGCTTTCCTCTTTCTCCCCAGCTCTTGTCTCCCGCTCCCTTTATTATACGTTCTATGTGTTCGCTCTTGCATGAGCCTCGACTTCGTGTACAAAAATGGTGTTGCGTGTCACAGTTAAGTTCCAGGACTATTTCACATGTCCAGCAGGAACAGGACTAATCTTGGAGTTGGTTGCTTACATAGACCAATTGGTCTGGGGTCACAGATAGGAAGATACTCGAGCTTCCATTAGAAACTAATCCTGAAGAAGAGATCGAGCTCCCAGTAGATACCGTTTCCAATCGGTCTTCGAAAACGGAATCCAATTTGTTTTCAACGGAACATTTATTTTTCAGTAAAAAATGTCACAAAATATATGAACCTGGGAGTGAAATGCACCCGTTCTCTTTTGAGCAACTGACAATGTGCGAAATGAGGAAATGAATTTTGATGCCACGGTGGGATCATTTGAAAAATTGCATCCTGGAGTCGCTAAGCAATTAATGGATCAAAGCTTTGCGGTTACACCGATGGCCACGTGGCTTTGCTGTCACAGACGAGAGCAACGGAATTAGCCGAGGGTTCGGCGTTCCAAGAATCAAAATGTCGCTTGGCATGAAGCTTATTCATTGCAACGCAGCGTTGTAAACTAGGCCCTGCCAAAACAATGTAAACATCGCTATTTCGAAGGGTACCCTTATTATGACAAGAAGAGAGAAGTTTGTTAATGGACGACTCGGCACGCAAATAATTTGACCCCCTACTTCCACACTCTTCTGTTTTGCTCATAATGAGGCCTCCACCCATTTGCATCCATTACCACACCTTGCCAAGAGCTCCAGGTTTCGTTTAATCTCCCCGCCTGCTGCAGTGTGTGTGTGTGCTGCGAGCAGTGCTCCGCAAGGCATGAATGATGAAGCTCAAACATTGATCATGAAAGATTTCGTTTTGGACAGAGAGCCGTGTTTGAGAAATGTCAAGCTGATGTCGGCGTTACGTTTGTGTTCAGGTTCGAACAATCCGAAGATTGAGGATGCAATATAAATCAGATTGCATTGTGAGCTCGTAACGGGCTGGGAAACAAGGTTGTCGGGAATCGGGGGCGAAGTTGTCGTTGCGCATGCTTACGTTGTCGTGGCTCAATTTGCTGATGGGCACGTGCCGTCCTGCCAGAGTCGAGCGAACGCACCGTTTGATGACGTTGCATGGCGTGCCCTGCTGTCTCACCGTTTAATACCTTGCTGGAGCTCCTCGCGGCATGATCACAGCCGAGACGTCCTCCAAACTCTGCTGCCAATATTTCATCGGTTGCGCCTGATATTCTCTGCCACTGCTTGCATGGTGCATCTCATATTTATTACCCTCGCCAGAGGAGAGGCCATTGCATTCGAGTCCATTTGTTACTTGGCAAATATTGTTTTTTTTTGACAACTATGTTGATCACCGGTTTGTGTGTTTGTGTGTTTGTGTGTTTGTCGGTCCGCTCACCTACAGGTTACAGTTTTTAACCGATCTTCACGAAACTTCCCCAAATGGTAAAGGTCGTGGTCCGACACATTCCTATATATTTTTGGTCAAAGATCAAAAGGTCAACATAGGACAAAGTTCAACCACTTTTTTCAAATTTCTAAAATCCTCAATTTTCATCCAATTGACTTGAAATTTGAATAGGATTTACATATCGGCTAACTGAATTCAACCACCAACTATTTTTGATATCAGCATAGGCCAAAAGGTCAACATAGGCCAAAGGTCAACCACTTTTTTGACTTTTTAAATCCTCAATTTTCATCCGATTGACTTGAAATTTGAATACGATTTACATATCAGCTTACTGAATTCAACCACCAACTATTTTTGAGATCAGCCTCGGCCAAAAGGTCAACATAGGCCAAAGGTCAACCACTTTTTTTTCAATTTTTAAATCCTCAATTTTCATCCAATTGACTTGAAATTTGAAGAGGATTTACACATCAGCTAACTGAATTCAACCACCAACTATTTTGAGATCAACGTTGGCCAAAAGGTCAACCACTTTTTTCGGATTTCTAAAATCCTCAATTTTAATCCGTTTGACTTGAAATTTGAAGAGGATTTACATATCGGCAAACTGAATTCAACCACCAACTATTTTTGAGATCAGCATAGGTCAAAAGGTCAACATAGGACAAAGGTCAACAACAATTTCAAATTTCTAAAATCCTTAATTTTCATCCGATTCACTTGAAATTTGAATGGGATTTACATATCAGCTAACTCAATTCAACCACCAGCTATTTTTGAGATCAGCATAGGCCAAAGGGTCAACATAGGCCAAAGGTCAACAACAATTTCAAATTTCTAAAATCCTCAGTTTTCATCCGATTGACTTGGAATTTGAATGTGATTTTCATATTGGCTAACTGAATTCAACCGCCAACAATTTTTAAGATCACTGTAGGCCAAAAGGTCGAACACTTTTTTCGGATTTCGAAAATCCTCAATTTTAATCCATTTGACTTGAAATTTGAATAGGATTTACATATCGGCAAACTGAATTCAACCACCAACTATTTTGAGATCAGCATAGGCCAAAAGGTCAACATAGGACAAAGGTCAACAACAATTTCTAATTTCTAAAATCTTTAATTTTCATCCGATTCACTTGAAATTTGAATGGGATTTACATATCGGCTAACTCAATTCAACCACAAACTATTTTTGAGATCAGCATAGGCCAAAGGGTCAACGTAGGCCAAAGGTCAACAACAATTTCAAATTTCTAAAATCCTCAATTTTCATCCGATTCACTTGAAATTTGAATGTGATTTTCATATCGGCTAACTGAATTCAACCGCCAACAATTTTTAAGATCACTGTAGGCCAAAAGGTCAACCACTTTTTTCGGATTTCGAAAATCCTCAATTTTAATCCATTTGACTTGAAATTTGAATAGGATTTACATATCGGCAAACTGAATTCAACCACCAACTATTTTGAGATCAGCATAGGCCAAAAGGTCAACATAGGACAAAGGTCAACAACAATTTCAAATTTCTAAAATCCTTAATTTTCATCCGATTCACTTGAAATTTGAATGGGATTTACATATCAGCTAACTCAATTCAACCACAAACTATTTTTGAGATCAGCATAGGCCAAAGGGTCAACGTAGGCCAAAGGTCAACAACAATTTCAAATTTCTAAAATCCTTAATTTTCATCCGATTCACTAGAAATTTGAATGGGATTTACATATCAGCGAACTCAATTCAACCACGAACTATTTTTGAGATCAGCATAGGCCAAAGGGTCAACGTAGGCCAAAGGTCAACAACAATTTCAAATTTCTAAAATCCTCAATTTTCATCCGATTCACTTGAAATTTGAATGTGATTTTCATATCGGCTAACTGAATTCAACCGCCAACAATTTTTAAGATCACTGTAGGCCAAAAGGTCGACCACTTTTTTCGGATTTCGAAAATCCTCAATTTTAATCCATTTGACTTGAAATTTGAATAGGATTTACATATCGGCAAACTGAATTTAACCACCAACTATTTTTGAGATCAGCATAGGCCAAAGGGTCAACGTAGGCCAAAGGTCAACAACAATTTCAAATTTCTAAAATCCTTAATTTTCATCCGATTCACTAGAGATTTGAATGGGATTTACATATCAGCGAACTCAATTCAACCACGAACTATTTTTGAGATCAGCATAGGCCAAAGGGTCAACGTAGGCCAAAGGTCAACAACAATTTCAAATTTCTAAAAGCCTCAATTTTCATCCGATTTACTTGAAATTTGAATGTGATTTTCATATCGGCTAACTGAATTCAACCGCCAACAATTTTTAAGATCACTGTAGGCCAAAAGGTCGACCACTTTTTTCGGATTTCGAAAATCCTCAATTTTAATCCATTTCACTTGAAATTTGAATAGGATTTACATATCGGCAAACTGAATTCAACCACCAACTATTTTGAGATCAGCATAGGCCAAAGGGTCAACGTAGGCCAAAGGTCAACAACAATTTCAAATTTCTAAAATCCTCAATTTTCATCCGATTCACTTGAAATTTGAATGTGATTTTCATATCGGCTAACTGAATTCAACCGCCAACAATTTTTAAGATCACTGTAGGCCAAAAGGTCAACCACTTTTTTCGGATTTCGAAAATCCTCAATTTTAATCCATTTGACTTGAAATTTGAATAGGATTTACATATCGGCAAACTGAATTCAACCACCTACTATTTTGAGATCAGCATAGGCCAAAAGGTCAACATAGGACAAAGGTCAACAACAATTTCAAATTTCTAAAATCCTTAATTTTCATCCGATTCACTTGAAATTTGAATGGGATTTACATATCAGCTAACTCAATTCAACCACAAACTATTTTTGAGATCAGCATAGGCCAAAGGGTCAACGTAGGCCAAAGGTCAACAACAATTTCAAATTTCTAAAATCCTCAATTTTCATCCGATTCACTTGAAATTTGAATGAGATTTGCATATCGGCAAACTCAATTCAACCACTAACTATTTTTGAAATCAACATCGGTCATAAGGTCAACATAGGCTAAAGGTGAACCACTTTTTTCAAATTTCTAACATCCTCAATTTTCTTCCGATTGACTTGAAATTTGAAAAGGATTTTCATATCAGCTTACTGAAACCAACCACCAACTATTTTTGAGGTCAACATAGGCCAAAAGTTCAACATAGGCCAGATTTCTAAAATTGTCAATTTTAAACCGATTAACTTAAACTTTGAAGACGATTTGTATATCAGGTCACTGAATTCAACCACCTATTATTTTGAGGTAAAAAGCATGCTCTACTGAGTGCCATTCTACTTTGTTCTGTTTTGCCAAGTGTCACTCTTGAGTGATTTTTCATTTGTTTGTTTGTCTGTCTGTCTGCCTGCACAGAATAAATATGATTTTCTCTGCAACCGTTGGTCTGATTGACAGGAAATTTTCACCATCGGTGCAACTCCACCTGTATAATTTTTTAAAAGATAACTATGACGTCATATGTCACGTGGTACATGCGCCATCTTGGAAAAACTGAACATTTTTGCACCTCTATATCTCCGAAAGTGCTGAAAAGAAAAAATTGAGACGGCTCATTGTAAAGAACTCTCCATGGGGAATAAAATGCGAATGATGTCATAGGTGCCTCTATTATGACGTCATAATTCGACAAGTACAAAACTTCATCCAATCAAGATGAAATTACTTGAGTGTCATGTCGGCATAAATTGGTGGAGGGAAAAAATAATAATCACGTCATCGGTCACGTGGTTCGGCCGCCATCTTGGAAAAACCGAAGAAAATTGCACCTAGATATCTCCAAAAGTGCTGCATAGAAAAATTGAGACATGGCTCATTGTAAAGAACTCTCCATGTGGAATAACATATGTTAACTATAACGGCAATCAGCAGAGAGCATAGCTAGGGCTGTCAACCGAGCCGAGACCGGGACGAAATCCCGGCGGTTTCGGCTTTCGAGACGGTCTCGGGAGGGTCCCGAGATAAATTGACTGACGCAATTTCTCGGTAAAAAAATCCTGGTTAAAATTCCAACTTCTTGCAGATATTTTCCATAATAGAGGCATTTATTGAGCCTTGCTTTCATTACTCTGCTTCTGCACAAGCATCATTTTTCGCAAGTGCAGCTGAACTGACACAAACGATGATAGATAAAGTGAACTCACTGTTCCAGGATTTTCCCCTTGTCAACAAACAATGCACTTCTTAAGTCATATTTATAAGCCTATAATGCATTTCGGGTAGTACACGTTGTAGTGGTTAACTTATTCACATGTCGCGGTTAACTTATTCACTTGTCGCGGTTAACTTATCCGCATGTGACGGTTACCGTTACGAATGTTTGGTCGAACCCACGCACACGGACATTTGGTTGTGTCGTCATGACGCACACGCGGCTGTTGGAGCCACGCCCTCCGAAGAGGGTTCTTGGTTTTCTATAAGCCGTTACGACTTCCGTTCGCTCGCAGTTGCTGGAGATACCTGTACAACAAGTCAAGTGAATCCACTTGGATTCCGCCCAGGTTGGCACATGGAAATTATGATGTAGCATAATTATCATCTCGGGTCAAGATTTGAAATTATGCCATGGTTTTTGTAAAATTGCTACTAGTATTCACATTATGTACTTTCACCAAAACATACATCATCATAGAAACATACATAGAATTTGGGTCCTCTGGGTCATTTGGGTCCTCTGGGTCATTTGGGTCCTCTGGGTCATTTGGGTCCTCTGGGTCATTTGGGTCCTCTGGGTCATTTGGGTCCTCTGGGTCATTTGGGTCCTCTGGGTCATTTGGGTCCTCTGGGTCATTTGGGTCCTCTGGGTCATTTGGGTCCTCTGGGTCCTCTGGGTCCTCTGGGTCCTCTGGGTCATTTGGGTCATTTGGGTCCTCTGGGTCATTTGGGTCCTCTGGGTCATTTGGGTCCTCTGGGTCATTTGGGTCCTCTGGGTCCTCTGGGTCCTCTGGGTCCTCTGGGTCATTTGGGTCCTCTGGGTCATTTGGGTCCTCTGGGTCATTTGGGTCCTCTGGGTCATTTGGGTCCTCTGGGTCCTCTGGGTCATTTGGGTCCTCTGGGTCATTTGGGTCCTCTGGGTCATTTGGGTCCTCTGGGTCATTTGGGTCCTCTGGGTCATTTGGGTCCTCTGGGTCATTTGGGTCCTCTGGGTCATTTGGGTCCTCTGGGTCATTTGGGTCATTTGGGTCCTCTGGGTCATTTGGGTCCTCTGGGTCATTTGGGTCCTCTGGGTCATTTGGGTCCTCTGGGTCATTTGGGTCCTCTGGGTCATTTGGGTCCTCTGGGTCATTTGGGTCCTCTGGGTCATTTGGGTCCTCTGGGTCATTTGGGTCCTCTGGGTCATTTGGGTCCTCTGGGTCCTTTGGGTCCTCTGGGTCATTTGGGTCATTTGGGTCCTCTGGGTCATTTGGGTCCTCTGGGTCATTTGGGTCCTCTGGGTCATTTGGGTCCTCTGGGTCATTTGGGTCCTCTGGGTCATTTGGGTCATTTGGGTCCTTTGGGTCCTCTGGGTCATTTGGGTCATTTGGGTCATTTGGGTCCTCTGGGTCATTTGGGTCATTTGGGTCCTCTGGGTCATTTGGGTCCTCTGGGTCATTTGGGTCCTCTGGGTCATTTGGGTCCTCTGGGTCATTTGGGTCCTCTGGGTCATTTGGGTCCTCTGGGTCATTTGGGTCCTCTGGGTCATTTGGGTCCTCTGGGTCATTTGGGTCCTCTGGGTCATTTGGGTCCTCTGGGTCATTTGGGTCCTCTGGGTCATTTGGGTCCTCTGGGTCCTCTGGGTCATTTGGGTCCTCTGGGTCATTTGGGTCCTCTGGGTCATTTGGGTCCTCTGGGTCATTTGGGTCCTCTGGGTCATTTGGGTCCTCTGGGTCATTTGGGAGTAGTGTAATAATGTTGCTTCTGGGACACCTCCGTTTAACATGGGAAATCCCTATCTAATGTCATTTACCCCCTTGTCTTTTTCAAAAATCATAAACACCTCTATTTCTCCCACCCTCATCTTTATGAACCTTTTGTCTGTAGTACCTATCCTTAATGTTGTTCATTAGACCACTCAAACACTACAAATATTTGTTTTCTCTTATAGACCTATCATCCTTCTTCTACATATCATCTGGCAGATTAATCTTTGACCCACTCAAACATTGACCCATTCACTTCCATATTAATTCTTTCCCTCCCTCATTGCCCCTAAAGACCTCTATTTCTCTCACCCTGTTCTTTACGAACCTTCTAACCTTTTGACATGTTATCCTTATTCATTAGACCACTTAAACACCTGTGATCCTTCTGACCTTATGAACCTTTTAACCTTTTACTCTTAATATCATCTGGTGAATATAACCCACTCAAACAACGACCCTACAAATATTTGTTTATGTGTGGGAAATAATTTAATTCTCCTACAACTCTCCTCACCGTCTAATACATTAACAAAAAATATGTTTGAGTTTGGTTCTTTATTAAGATATTTTAACTGAGCTAAGATAAAATGGTAAACCTCCCTCAATGTTCTTATTTGAGCGCCTCCAGTGCCACATACCATTTTTAAATTAAAGTATATATTTTCCTGACAACCATCAAAGTTTTCCGTCCACTCAAAAATATTTCCATCTTTTTTACCCAATTCACCGGTATTTAAATTAATTCTCTTATTTGTTTTGTGAACTTTTTTACCAGTTGCCTTTTCAATTATACCTATTTGATATTTTTCACATTCATTATGTTTTCCATTTATATACCAAGGTTGATTACACCTCCACTCTTTACTCTGGTTGATACTTGGTTCTATCATTTATATAATAGTAAAAAAGGCGGCGGTAGCCCGTTAAAATCCCCAACCCCCCCCCCCCCCCCCTTTTTAACTTATCACTTATATATATCTTATCACTTATATATATATCTTATCACTTATGTATATCTTATCACTTATATATATCTTATCACTTATATATATCTTATCACTTATATACTTATATAACCATAAGGGAGACTATCAATTCCATTTTCTAAAATAAACCTCTTATCATCAAAAGCCCCCAATGCTTTCTTATTTATCTCTTCTGAATATAATTGATGTTTATAACTTCTTATTCCATTAATCTTTCTAAACTCTTCTTTCTTTGTTGTTAAACAGTTATAATAATCCTTAAAGTTTATTGTTTCTTTAATAACATTTTTCTTTACACCTTTTAACTTCTTATCAGTCTTTTCAACGTTATTCACAATGTATTTATAAGCATAAGCCTTTGACCTCAATCCCACAAATTCACTCATAACATTTCCTCCTAATTCATCCTTGAACTTTCCAATCACCTTTTTATTTTTAGAAGAGAACAACTCACTCTCTGGACTGTAATTACTCGTGTCATAGATATTAATGTCTCTTTTCATGTCTGAATAAACATCGTTGGTATTAATTTTCAAAATAAAACTATCTGTATCCATATAAAGTAGATTAACATCATTTTGATATTTCTTCCTCAAGTTATTATAAAAGTAATCATACATTAATGACTTTGATAAATCAAGAATTGTTGTTCCAATATAAATAGGTTTGTTCATTTCAATACTCTCTTTAATCAAATGGATCGCACAAAAGTTCTCAGTAAAGACCTCAGCTCGAGTAAAACTCGGTCTATTAATTAATTTTGATGCTTGTTCCCAAGATGTTGATAGTCTGATATTTTGTCTTTTCCTCACATTCTCCATAGTCTTACCAAAGACCGCATTATTCATTAATTTATAAAAGTCTTTCTCAAAATCTGTTTTTGACTCTGTTCTTCTTTGTGTATTAAAATCAATGTACCCCTTTAACCAATGACTTTGATTGAACTTTAGAACCCTATGGATCTTCTCTACTCTTAGACCTTTTGATAAATATTGTCGCAAATTTCTTTGGTGTAGAACATAATTTTTCTTGTTATATAATGTAGTAAGTAATTTTTCTGTTGATTCACCTATATCAAACGATCGTTGATAATCACTCAACCATTCTTTCTTTGGACTTTCTTTCTCACAAGCAAATGGGAGATCTTTGTGTAGGTTATGGAGTTCCTCTGGATATTTTAAATCAATTTCAAAATAATAACCAACTTTTTCTTCATCCAATTCTTTTTGTGTAGAGATACATACATCTTGTAAAACGTTTTTGTAGTCTTTTTCCTTTACCCATCTAAGTTTTCCATAAGGAAGAGCCTGAGACATTGCCCAGCCATACAGGTTGTTCGCGTCATAGTACATCAAGTAAGAACTCTCTTTCGTTGGATCATAATTTGGAAGATATTTGTTATTTGCTTTTGCGTATCTACTCGAGCAGACTTGTGAAATTCCACCTCTTTTTGCCTTTTCAATCATCAAAAGCATATCAACATCGATTATCAAATCCAAATCTTGTTTTGTCATTTTCAACATCGCACTCCAGGCCAATCCAGGTGCTGTGTAGTAGTGAGCAGGATCCAATCCATATCCAGTGCGACAAACAGATCTAAAGGCTTCAAATACATCGGCCAATAAAAGCACATCAGTTTTGAGATACAAATCGTGATACTCGCCAAGATTCTTGATGTTATATTTTTCCCAAACATTTTGTGCGTGTACATAATCTTTATCAGATATATGACTATTATTTAATTTGTTATAGAAATTTTCTTTTGAAGGAAGTTGTGTTTCATTGAATCTCTCAAATGAGTCCATATAGTCATAGGGGTAAATTCCCTTTTGTGTTAGAAAATCTTTATCTAAAAAATACTCTGAAAGACATGGAAACTCTTTTAGATTTTGAACCAAGTTAACCAATGGACTTGCCATGAATTTAAATGTATCAAGAAATCTGATATGAGTAATAGGAGATGTGTGAATTGTTTTTGTGAATGAAATGTATTTCTGATCCGTGTTTGGAATTGCTGAGATACTTCCAGAAGTCTTTGAGAGTTCCTTGATAAATAGATGTGTATCATAATGAGCGTTGTTATGAAGAAAGACAGGAATGAAAGAGGGGAGTTGATAATTAATATTACAACTTTGATGAGCCGGACCTCTATATTTACCAGTGAGATGACAATGGTCTCTAACCTTTAGACCTTTACCAATTTTCTCCTCACAAATATGACAGACATTGTTTTTTATAAATTCCCTTTTTTCTTTACTTGTTAAGGACATTGGTTTATTGGTTTCTCTCATTATCTTGGTTAATCGAACACAGTCTTTTTCTAGTCGTTTCACAAACTCCTCTGGGGTATTTGAGCCTCTATACATCTCTAACTTGTTATATTTATCACCAACGGATGATTTGATATAATAACAAAAACCACAAGGAGTATGTTTTTGATATTTATTTGTGTATGATTCTTTTGGATCTTGAGAAGCAGTATCAATTTTTTCTAAAATACTTTCAAAATCAGCATATATAACAAATGGATGTTTGATCTTTTTATTTTCATCTTTGAATGTGATCTTTGAGCCTTCTTTAGGCATATTGATTACCGTTGATTTATGTTCGCCACAATAATTTGAATGTTTATCTAATCTTTCTTGTGAATTGAAGAAGTTAAGACAACGCAAACAAATATATATTTTATTTGTTCTCTTACAGACTTGTGGTTTTATTAATTTAGCAATATCTTTGATGTATGTATAATGTGAATTTTCGTCTGAATTAAAATATAGAAGATTAATATGAGTTTGTTTACAATTGTCAGAAAGCTTTAAAACCTGAATGTTGTTTGTTTCTGTTAGACCATAAACATTAACTGATAAATTATTCATCTTTTCAAATTTAGGAATATCATTTAAAGTCATCGGAAACTTTAGATCTTTCGTATTTAATGTATTCTCATATTTTTTATAATGAGATACTCTTTCATCATGAAAATGTGGAGGATGTAAGTGTGCTAAAATAGACCAGAGAAAACATTTATTGTCTTTATTTTTGATATTGATAACTGCTTTTCTATTTTTGATAACACTGGGTAAATCAATGTAAGAAGAAGCTTTTAGAGGATCTGATTTAAGAATATGAATGTCTATGTAAATAATTTTTCCTATATTGAATCCACTTCCTACGATTGAATTATCCACATCTTGCTCTTGTTTAATAAGTTCATCATAGACTCCTGATGTTTTAAAATCTTGATATGAAGATATAAAGTGTGGCTCAGTTCTCATGTATGGTGCATCTATAACTCCTTCATCCTTTGTCATTTCTAATTTTACTCCCATATAAAATTTAAGTGGTTTCATTTCCTTTAGTGTTTTTTCAATCAACGTTTCAACAGCAGGTTTAACTATTTCTACAGCATCAACTATAGACTCTGGTTCAGGAGGTTTGAAGTTAAAGACTCTTATTTTAATATGTCCTTTGAATGCTCCATCAGAGTTTTTAGTTGTGATAAAATTTGATAAATGTAGATTTGTTTTAAGATGTATTTTGAAGCCTTTCTTGAGGATATTTTTATTACATGTAGAACAGTGTTTTGTTTCAGGTGGAAGAGGGGAAAGTTTGTTTAAAATGTTGTATGTATGTTTTGCGGTGAGAATATGTTGTTTATAATATTTTACTTCCTTCTCGCAAGTATCACAATAAACCATATTTATAGCGTGAGAAAACGTGGTGTTTTATATATATCACTGTGCTTAAAATAAAACACTTTTGAGCTTTACAGCTCCGTTTTATATATATCGCTGTGCTTAAACTAAAACACTTTTTCACTCAGAATCATCTAAGTCATAACTATCACATGAATACTCAGAATCATACTCAGAGTCATCAATAAAGCTACTCTCATAACTATCATTTGAGCACAAACTATTAGTATCATAACTATCATCTGTGTTCAATGAAATACTATCATCACCATCGTCCAAGTTCAATGAAATACTATCATCACTATCGTCCGAGTTCAATGAAATAGTAAAATCTTCACTGCTGTATTGACTCATATTTAATTAGCAAGAAAAATATTCCCATCAATATCTATATACTTTCTTTCATTAACAGATTCAATCTCTACAATTTTTATATCAAAAGTTATCTTTAAATAATCTCTAACTATCATAGAACGAAATGACATTTCACCAGAAATATTAACATCATTCATTTTACTTAGATCTACACCCTTTGGATTATTAAAGAAAATACAAATGTCTCCTCTAGAATTATTAATGGTCTTATCATTCTTTTTCAAAGTATCGTGGTCAATCACTTTTTCAAGCTTTGAATAAATTGCCAGGAGTAGAGGAGAAACTTTTGTTAGATTTACTTTAATGGATGTCTTTCCAGGTATAGTTAGAGCTCTTCCTTTAAATGAAATAGAGGGGCTCATGTTATTTTCCATAACTGGTTTTACCCAAAAATTTCCATATTTATCTTTGTTCAATTTAACATCTTTGACATATTTTTCTATATCTTCCACCGAAGTAGAGATTGATTGAAATTTGTCTTTTGTGCTTTGAAACATTGTATTTATTAATGAATAAACTTGCGTTTAGTTTAAGTAAAAATTTACCACATAAATATGATAAGTTCTGAAGGATATTTAGAATTTCCAGACTCTCCATATGATAAATTAGAGAATTGTCCGGCTTGTGATAGAGTGGGGCTTAATGATGAGGATTCATATAAACAATGTTTATTCTGTGATTATATTCTAATTAATGATAATAAGAAATATAAAAAAACATATAACTTTTAAATTAGAACCAAAAATGAATTACTTTACAAGATTAATAAGAGAGATGAATGTTAAGCATTATGGTGATAATACACCATTTCTTACAAGGAAAGAGACTCTTTGTATTGAGGAAATGTATAAGGGTTTAATGATATTTATTATTCAAAATAATTTTAATGGAAATGTTAATACAAGATACTACATAAATAAAATAATGAATTATTTTGAAATTAAACCCGAACTCAGGATAAAATATAGAGTTTCTAAAATATCTCAAAAAAAGTTGGATGACTTGTTTTCCAAATATATAAATGAATGATTTTTTACCCGTTTGGGAAAATAAGATAAAATTTAATAACCATAAAAACATTCCAAATTCATTGAGATGTCTAATAGTTGGTTCAAGCGGATGTGGGAAAACCTGTTTACTTTTAAAGATGCTCCTTGGTCCTAATTTTTTAGATTATGATAATTTAATAATTTTTACAAAGTCAAGTTTTCAACCCGAGTATCAACTACTCTCACAGGGTTTTAATGCAGGTCTTAAAAAGGAAGACATTATCGGTTTATTTAAACTTCAAAACAAACTGAATGATTATAATATTGAAGATATAATACAATTATTTTGTGATACACAGAAATCAAAATCGAAACCCATAACTTGTATTCTCAGTGATAATACGGATGATATACCTTCACCTCAAGATTTAGATAAATCAAAAAAGAACCTCGTCATCTTTGATGATTGTGTTAATGAGAGAAACCAAACAGTAATGGATAGCTACTATACAAGAGGGAGACATTCTTCTTGTAATTGTATATATCTTAGTCAATCATATTTTCAACTCCCTCGACGCTCAATAAGAAACAATGCCAATACTTTTATTTTATTTAAGTTAAATTCAATAGATGTAAATAATTTTTGGAGAGATAATTGCTCTACGTTATGTAGTAAAAAAGAATTTGAAAATTATATGAAACACACGATTGGAAAATATAAATATATTGTTGTGAAACAAGATGAGATACTAAATGATATTTTTCAATAAATAAATACAGAAAATGAATACCGAAGAAAGAGAAAGAAAGTTTAAGGAACATCAACAATTAGTTTCAAAAGTTGTTAAACAACAGGAAGAGATAAAGAAGAAACGGAGACAGAAACTAACTGGTGAAGAAGCCTTTGAAAGAAAACAAGAGAAATTCTTTAAACCACTTTTGAAAACTCAACACTCACCTACAGTTCCCACGGTAGAATTTACTCCGAAAAAACTTCAAATGCTCAAAGATTTTAGTCAGATAACAAAACAAGAACTTGGTGAATTAGAATATGATGACGAGGGATTATTTCGGAAACTTGAGGAGGTAAATCAACCCCCTAATTATGTTGTGGAAGCTCTTCAAAACAATGAATATTCGGCGGGTTCAAAAACCAGAGCAGGTCTCATTCCAACAGAAGAACCAGCAGTGTTTCATCTTGTGGAAGAAAAGGTATTGATATTTAATGATGAATTGATGTTCTTGAGTTCTACTCAACCAAATGTTAAATTAACTCCAAGATTAATGTTTCTTCTAACAAACCCCGGATTCAGCGGTTCAAAATATTTTGAGGAACCACTTGATATGGAAAGAGAGGAAGATAGGGTATATATTGAGTTGCTAAATGCACTTGATTATGGAGTTTCTGTTGCTGGTAAAAGTAAGAAGAATGAGAAGGAGAAACATATTATTGATGCTTTAAGTAAGCTTGGTTCGGGTGTTAGTTTTCTTCCAAATGACCCATCACAATTAGTTAATAGGCTATTATTGTTGTTAGGTAGTAAGAAGGCTGGAAACAACAATTGTTTTAATGAATCCTCAGCCATTTTAGATCAGTTGATGAACATGAAAATAATTAATAAATGTCAATACAAAGATATTTTATTAGATATTAAATAAGATGAGAAGCACAATTCTTAGTTTTAATTTCACAACGAGCGATTACACAGCTTCATTCCCTTACCCACTACAACTTGACCCCCTTACCTCATATGAGGCATCTTTGTTGTCAATGGAAACTTACAATACCCTTTTTAATATCACAGAGAAAAACAACAAGTTTAGTTATAATCCAGGAAGTGGATATAAAACTATAACCGTTTCACCTGGAGCTTACGAGATTTCTCAAATATCTTCAGAAGTCTCTCGCCTTATGAAAGAAAAAGGTGATGAACCAAAAAATATTGTAATAGATATTCAAAAACACACTTCAAAATCAACTATTAAACTTAAAAATAATTATAAAGTTGATTTCACGATTGAAAATTCGTTTAGAGAGCTATTGGGTTTCTCTTCAAAAAAGATTGAAAATAACGGGACGTTTTACAGTGATAATGTTATCCAAATATCCTCCGGTATAAATTCAGTATTAATTCATTGTGATTTGATTGATGGTTCTTATAACGATGGAATAAGAACAAATACAATATTTTCATTCAGTGCATACTCAACCCCGATTGGTTATAAATTTAATATGGAACCAAAAAATCTTGTCTATTTACCTGTGTCAGGAAAAACCATATACAGAGTAAGTTTTAGGATAACCGACCAAGATAATCGTATGATATCCTTTAATGATGAAATTATATCCATCAGAATTCACCTACGTGAAGTTTTTCAATAAATAAATAATGGTTATTGTGAGAAAACACGAGTTGGGAAAATATAAAATAATTACAGGGGAGGGCATGTTCCTTTCACCAGACTATACAAGGTATGTGGGTAGAGGATACTATAAACCTAAGAGACAACGAGGTGTAGGTCATCAATTTCGAAATAAAGGAGATGGGATAATTGATACTCTAATGGGTATTGGTTCAACCATCCTTAAACATAAAGACCTAATTGATTCAACTGCTTCTGCCGTGGGCTCCGTTGCGGGTGCTATAAAGAGTATAAAAGATGCTCAAAAGGAGTCTCATAAATTACAAGCAATCAAAGAAATAAAAAAAGGTAAAACTCAACTATCTTCACAAGAACGACAAAAAATCATTAAAATACTTGGGTCAGGGTTTCAACAATTTTAATGCTATATAAATACAAGTATGGAAGCGATTGATAGTATCTATGATTTGGATGATACGATTATCATTTCAAACTCCACTAAAAAGGAAGACTATTTTAAGGTAAATGCTATAACAGGAACAGACTGGAATTCAAACGGAACAAAAAGTTTTGAAATAAATAATCAACAAACTTACTTGAATATAGCTGATAGTTTCTTGCTGTGTAAATTTAAATTCACTAAGGCTGCGAATAATACTAATGCTACACTCGTAAATGATTTCTTCTGGAAAATGTTTGACAGTGTCCGCCTGTATATTGGAACACAAGAGGTTGAAGCGGTTGATTATGTCTCTGCTACATCTGAAATGATGAAATTTACACTATATTCGTTTAGTGATAGAATGGGTAAGGGAGCTGTTGAAGGTTTTATTCCTGATATGTCAACGGGTACAAACGCAGACCCTGGTTATAGTCAAAGGAAGTCAATGTATAATGATGAAACAAAAGCAGTGAATAGTTTTACCGTAGCAGTACCTCTTAAAGGTATATTTGGATTTTGCGATTATGATAAAGTTTTGTATGGTCTTAAAATTAGATTTCAACTACAAAGGAATGATAATGTAAATAGGTTGCTTTTTGGGGATGAAAATGCTTTTGGAGACAACAATAAATTTGTTATTAATGATTTGTGTTGGTATATCAGTGAATATACTCCTAATCTTAAAACGGAAGAGATGTTAAATAGAAGACTTAACTCAAAGAAACCGCTAAATGTATCATACCTTAAAAGAAGATGTCAACACGTTAAACTGGAACACACTACCTACACTTGGAATTTGGGTGTTCTTCAAGGAAAGCCACGATACCTCTGGCTCATTTTTAAAAAACCAGATGGAGAGGACGGTACTAATAAGAATAATGCGCTGAGTGATAATGCTAAGGTGAAACAACTTCGGGTTTCTCTTGATGGCACATTTTATCCGCGAGATAGATTGGAAATTGATTGGGAAAAAAATGATTATGCGGAAGCCTACAAGTCCTACCAAAAGGTGTGTGAAAGTAATGGTAATAATGATCCTATTTTGGATATGGTTGCGTTTCAAAAACTTTATACAATCTACGCAATTGACCTGAGTTCTCAAAAGGAAACTATAAAGTCTAATCGAGTGGATACTTCTCTATACATTGAAAGAGGGGAGAGTGAAGAGGTTAATGCATATTGTTTGCTTTTGGAGGAAACAGAATTACAGATTAATACAGATAATGGTGTTATGATTAATATCACATAGGTTTTTTCTCATAAATAAATGGTTGGGGTATATGTTAATCAAATCAATCTTAATAAATTAACATCTTGTATTCAAAATCAAAAGCCTTGTATTATTAATGTTAATACAATTCAAAGAAAAGGAGCTGTAAGAATTGATGTTTTACTCACACACACACAAGTAAAAACACTAAATGATGTTGGATCACTTAAAATTAAAATGACGAAACCTATGTTAAAGAAATATTCAATAGACGAGTCAAGAGGAGGATTTCTCCCGTTTCTAATTCCTTTATTTGCTGGTTTAAGTGCGGCGGGAGCATTGACTGGTGGTATTTCAGCAGCGGTAAAAACTGCTAACGAAAGGAAGGCACAACTAAAAGCTCAAAAAGAATTGGAAAGACATAACAAGGAGTTGGAGAAACAAATTAGTGGAAGTGGTGTAATTGTAGATTTTGCTCAAAAACTTGAAAGTCTACCTGATAAAGCTAGATTGTTGGTTGGAGATATGCTTTCCTCTATCGCTCAAGCGGGTGTTAAACTAACTAAACGGGGTAATGGATTGTATCTTTCTCATAAATAAATGGATAAATGGTTTAAACAATTTGGAAAGAATACAACGTCAAATATAGAACTAGCTAAGTATTGTAAAACACTAAAAATTGATAATGTGGTTATTTGTATGAGAGATGAATTAATACATATAAATAAGAATACAAAGAATATTATTATGAATTTAGACACACAGAATGGTTCTCATTGGGTTTGTATTCATAATAGTCAGGATAAATATTATTTTGATAGTTATGGTATGCCACCACCTGTTGAAGTAATACAATTCTTACAGAATGGTGTTTATCAAACATTTCAAGTTCAAGAAATTAATTCTAAATGTTGTGGTCAATTATGTTTATATGTATTATTTCAACTCAACAATAATGAAAATTTTTATGATATCATTTTTAATCTAATATAAATGACTTATGTTGGAAAAGATGGTTCTATCTTTGGAAAATCCTCTCAGGATATTGATTTATCAAATTATTATACAAAGGCACAGGCTGAACGACAAAAATATAGTGTAAGTAAAAATATTAATATGAAGAATACTTATAAATTAATCAATTATCCAAACCCTACAGATGCGAATGACTTAATTAGATTAAGTGATTTATCACAATATATATTTTTAAAGAAAACAGCACGTTTTGTGAAACAAGTAAAATTTACAACCACAACACCTGGTTATACTGACCATACACCTTTCCTCATTGAATTTAACTACCTGCTTACAATTGAATTTTATAAAGAAGGACATTTAGTTAATATGCGAATTAATAAATGGGGGTATGATATGCCTGATTTAGGGTATAATTGGTCTTTTTCAATAAACATAGAAGACCTACATGATTTAAATCAGTCTCGTAAAGAAGAATATTATCCACTTGGTGAGGATAAGGATTTATGTGGAAGTACAATTAGTAAACAACAAATACGTGATTTTAAGAAAAGAAAAATATATGATAGTATAGCGATGGTTCGCATGACAAAGAAGGAAGGTAATGAGATAAGGATAGAAAGCCGAGGAATACAAACCGATTTGGTAGTGGGAAGATGGGGTGGTATTACCTGTCATAATATTAATCTCACATATATTTCTGATACATAAATGGCAGGAAGAAGACTACAAGAGAATTATAATTTTTGTATTCAAGGATACCTACAAGAAAAGGGTGCTCGGTATTACATACCTTATGATTTGGAGCATATACATGGGAATTTTGTCATTAAAAACTGGCCTTATACTGATATTGTTAAACCCACAAATAGAGACTTGTTTAAAATATTAAATAAAAATGAACTTCTCAAAGTTATGAAATATAAAACTCTTTTAGAAATCGTCAACAAATCTTATTGGTATCCTATTATGAGAAAAATAATTATAGATACAAGAATATCTCAAAATCCAGATGAGTATATGTATAATATTCTTTGGGGTTCAAACTCAAGGGTAGCAAGGGATGAGGAAGGAGTTGAAGAAGAGAAGGAGGAAAGAGAGAAAAAGGAGAAGGAGGAAAGGGAGAGGGAGGAGAAGGAGGAGAGGGAGAAAAAGGAGGAGGAGAGGGAGAAAAAGGAGAAGGAGGAAGGAGAGAAAAGGGAGAAGGAGGAAAGAGAGAAAAAGAAGAAGGAGGAGAGGGAGAAAAAGGAGAAGGAGGAGAGGGAGGAAAGGGAGCAAAGAGAGAGGGAGGAAAAATATAAAAAGATGGAAATCAGTGAGATTCGTAAAAGATTGAGTGTATTACAGCAAATAAATCAATCTCAACGCACCGAAGAGGAAATTAAAGAATTAACAACTCTTATGAAGATAATGGTTTCAAAAATAACAACGTCAATGTCTTCAATTTCAGGGAGGAGATTTAAACGAGAAAGTGGTGAAGAAGAAGAAGAAGAAGAAGGAAAAGATTATGTGATTGATGATGTTGGTGTCATTGACTTTAGTTAGTTTTTATTTGTAAATAAATGGAGGAGAGAGTGAAGGCATTCCTTAGGATTCTTTATGTTTTAAAAATAAAGATTGAAATGTATATGTTGAAAACCAAAAAGGTTTTGATACTCTGTCGGAATTTTTCTGATAAATAAATATGAGTTATTGTCTCAAATGTAAAAAGAAAACTAAATCTAAAAATATCTCTTATGTTAAAGCTAAAAATAATAGAGTTTATCAAAAAGGAATATGTCAAGTATGTGGCTCTAAAAAGTGCCAATTCATCTCTCCTAAAAGAGGAGACATACAAAAGTTTCTGTCAGGAAGTAAATTTACAACAACTGGAATTCCAGGGGAATTACACCTTCCAGGGTATTCTTTCTGTGGTCCAGGAACAAACTTGGATAAAAGATTAGATGAGGCTGACAATCCTAAACCTTGGTCTAAACCTACAAATAGGGTTGATGAAGTGTGTATGAAGCATGATATTGCTTATGGGAAAACCACTACGTTGACTGAAAAACATAAAGCCGACAGCGAAATGTTGTATAATTTGTCTTTGATACAAAATCCAACGTTGAGAGAGAAAGTTGATAGGTTTATTGTGAGAAATTTGATAAATGCTAAATTGAAACTTGGTCTTGGTTATTCCTCAAAAAACTATTAGGCTCTAATGATGTCATCAAGACTGAGGAGCTTTTGGCTGAAGAATTACACAAACCTATAATCACAAAGTTTAAAAGAAGGAAGGTTTATTCTAAATACACCGACCACATATGGTCCGCTGATTTAATTGAATTGAATAATGACAGGGGATACAGGTATGCTTTAACCGTTATTGATTTGAGGAGTAGATTTGCCTGGGTTGTCCCTTTAAAAAATAAAAGGGGTGATACTTTAATGTTAGCCTTTAAGCTAATATTTGATCGGGATAAAAGGAAACCAAAGAAGTTATGGACTGATGAGGGAACAGAGTTCTATAACAAAATATTCATGAAATTTCTTAAGGGGAAGGGTATTAAATTATACAGCACCTTTAATGAAGGAAAGGCAGTTGTTATTGAGCGTTTTAATCGTACTTTAAAAGAGAAATTATATAAAAAATTCACACAACTCGGTTCTCAAAAATGGGTGTATTTAATTCAGGATATTGTAGATAATTACAATAATACAGTTCATTCATCAACAAAATCAAAACCATCAGAAACATTTACAAAATTAGAATATGAAAAGGAGATTAATTTGAGAAAGCCCAAGTTTAAAGTTGGTGATATTGTAAGAATATACAAATGGAAAAGTCATTTTGAGAAAGGTTATACACAAAAATGGACTCGTGAATTATTTAAAATCATTGATGTAATGGATACAGTCCCTTGGACCTACAAATTATATGATTTAAATGGAGAAGAAATCTTGGGTTCATTTTACTCGCAAGAATTACAAAAAACACAAGTAAGCAGATAATACCCTTGAAAATAATAAATAAATAAATAAAATGTAATGGGGATACGTTTTTAAATCTGTGAACCCCAAACACAGAATCACACAACTTTTTAGTTGGGGCTTAACTTTTGTGTGTGCATAATGGGGATACGTTTTTAAATCTGTGAACCCCAAACACAGAATCCCACAACTTTTCAGTTGGGGCTTAACTTTTGTGTGTGTATAATGGGGATACGTTTTTAAATCTGTGAACCCCAAACACAGAATCCCACAACTTTTTAGTTGGGGCTTAACTTTTGTGTGTGTATAATGGGGATACGTTTTTAAATCTGTGAACCCCAAACACAGAATCCCACAACTTTTTAGTTGGGGCTTAACTTTTGTGTGTGTATAATGGGGATACGTTTTTAAATCTGTGAACCCCAAACACAGAATCCCACAACTTTTCAGTTGGGGCTTAACTTTTGTGTGTGTATAATGGGGATACGTTTTTAAATCTGTGAACCCCAAACACAGAATCCCTCAACTTTCCAGTTGGGGCTTAACTTTTGTGTATGTGTGAGTGAGTCATAATAATATACAAACCCTAACCCAACCCCATCCCTAACCCAAACCCATCCCTAACCCAAACCCATCCCTAACCCAAACCCATCCCTAACCCAACCCCATCCCTAACCCAACCCATTCCTAACCCAACCCCATCCCTAACCCAACCCAATCCCTAACCCAACCCCATCCCTAACCCAACCCCATCCCTAACCCAACCCCATCCCTAACCCAACCCCATCCCTAACCCTCACATTCAAAATCCCAACCCTAACCCAACCCCATCCCTAACCCAACCCCAACCCATCCCTAACCCTCACATTCAAAATCCCAACCCTAACCCAATCCCATCCCTAACCCAACCCCAACCCTCACATTCAAAATCCCAACCCGAACCCAACCCCATCCCTAACCCAACCCCAACCCTAACCCTCACATTCAAAATCCCAACCCTAACCCAACCCCATCCCTAACCCAACCCCATCCCTAACCCTCACATTCAAAATCCCACCCAAACCCTAACATAATCTTTTGTTTCTTCTTTTTTAAAAATATGTATTTCATTTTTATTTTTTTTCCTCTTCTTCCAATTCTGTCTTTCAAGGCTTTCAAGTTTGAAGAAGTAGAAATGGGAAGAAAGAATTTTCCAGCATTTTCTTCCTCGAACTTTCTTGATATTGCTTAAATCAAGCGTCATTAAACAAAGAACATTGTTCATTGCTTTAGAATCCAAAGAGTCTCCAAGATGGACCCCACAGGTAGAGTCTCCAAAATAAAACCAACTTTCCAAGTTCCCAAGGTATAACCACATTCCTGTTGAGCCTCCAAGATAGGTATCACATTCCGAGTCATCAAAACAAAACCCCCATTCCGAGTCTCCAAAAATATAACCATCTTTCCAAGTCCCCAAGGTAGAACCACAATTTTCAGAAATATTTGGGGTTTCCGTGATAAGTCTCACATAGTATAACTGCGGACCATCAGGGAAAACTTCCCTTTCCCAATTTTTTAGGGTTTCTATGATGTGTCTCACATAGTATAACTGCGGACCATCAGGGAGAACTCTCCTTGCCCAATTTTTTAGGGTTTCTATGATGTGTCTCACATAGTATAACTGCGGACCATCAGGGAGAATTCCCATTTCACAATTTTTTAGGGTTTCTATGATGTGTCTCACATAGTATAACTGCGGACCATCAGGGAGAACTCTCCTTGCCCAATTTTTTAGGGTTTCTATGATGTGTCTCACATAGTATAACTGCGGACCATCAGGGAGAATTCCCATTTCACAATTTTTTAGGGTTTCTATGATGTGTCTCACATAGTATAACTGCGGACCATCAGGGAGAACTCTCCTTGCCCAATTTTTTAGGGTTTCTATGATGTGTCTCACATAGTATAACTGCGGACCATCAGGGAGAACTCCCCTTTCCCAATTTTCAGAAATTTGTGGGTCTCCAATGTATGACTTGTATTCTGGCTCATCAAGGTAGAACTTGTTCAGTGGGTTTTGTTTTGATAACTCACAACAAGTATCATCATGGTAAAACTCTTTTTCAGGATTTTGTGGATCTCCAAGGTATAACTCTTTGGCTGGGTCATCAAGGTAGAACTCGTTCTGGGGGTCTTGGTTGTTCAAAATGTCTTCAAACAAAAAAATAACTTCATCCCAAGTTGTGTTAAAAGCAGAATTTTCATTTCGTATCTCAGATACAATTTCCTGTGAAAGAAAATAACAATGTATTAATTTAATACAATATTTTTTATTTGTATAAATCAAGCTCTATGAATATTAAAATTAACTTTGTTAACTCTTACACGAGTCTCATCTAAAAAAAAAAATTAAAATAAATAATTAAATAAATAATTAATTAAATAAATAAATAAATAAATAAACAAACTTACCTCCATTGATAAGAGGTTCGAGTCCAGTTCATCAATCTGAAGGTTGAGTTCTACACAGGTAGTAGGACTCCAAGGAATAGCAAAGTTATCCCATTCCATTTCGGCATAGGAGTCCATTCTCAAGTGAAGCAGAAAGCGTGTTTGAAAAAGCCTGTGTGGTCGGTGCCTTTTATAAGAAGGGCTGGGTGTGTGTCATTTCCTGTGGAAATTCCCTGGGCGTGTCTTAACTGGAAATGATGTGATGGAAATTCCCTGAAAATGATGTAATGTTTTACCTGGAAATGATACAATGCTGAAGAGTTTATAAAGTGGGTGGGACTTAGCAAAAGTGGGCGGAGCTTAGCAAAAGGAAGCGGGACATAGCAAAAAGTGGGCGTGGCTTAACAAAAAGTGGGCGGGGCTTAGTAAAAGGTGGGCGTGGCTTACCAAAAAGTGGGCGGGGTTTTTCCAAAAAGTGGACGGAGCTTAACAAAAGGTGGGCAGAGCCTACCAAAAAGTGTGTGGCACTGGAGGCGCTCAAATAAGAACATTGAGGGAGGTTTACCATTTTATCTTAGCTCAGTTAAAATATCTTAATAAAGAACCAAACTCAAACATATTTTTTGTTAATGTATTAGACGGTGAGGAGAGTTGTAGGAGAATTAAATTATTTCCCACACATAAACAAATATTTGTAGGGTCGTTGTTTGAGTGGGTTATATTCACCAGATGATATTAAGAGTAAAAGGTTAAAAGGTTCATAAGGTCAGAAGGATCACAGGTGTTTAAGTGGTCTAATGAATAAGGATAACATGTCAAAAGGTTAGAAGGTTCGTAAAGAACAGGGTGAGAGAAATAGAGGTCTTTAGGGGCAATGAGGGAGGGAAAGAATTAATATGGAAGTGAATGGGTCAATGTTTGAGTGGGTCAAAGATTAATCTGCCAGATGATATGTAGAAGAAGGATGATAGGTCTATAAGAGAAAACAAATATTTGTAGTGTTTGAGTGGTCTAATGAACAACATTAAGGATAGGTACTACAGACAAAAGGTTCATAAAGATGAGGGTGGGAGAAATAGAGGTGTTTATGATTTTTGAAAAAGACAAGGGGGTAAATGACATTAGATAGGGATTTCCCATGTTAAACGGAGGTGTCCCAGAAGCAACATTATTACACTACTTTTGGGTCATTTGGGTCCTTTGGGTCCTCTGGGTCATTTGGGTCCTCTGGGTCATTTGGGTCATTTGGGTCCTCTGGGTCATTTGGGTCCTCTGGGTCATTTGGGTCCTCTGGGTCATTTGGGTCCTCTGGGTCATTTGGGTCCTCTGGGTCCTCTGGGTCATTTGGGTCATTTGGGTCATTTGGGTCCTCTGGGTCATTTGGGTCCTCTGGGTCATTTGGGTCCTCTGGGTCATTTGGGTCCTCTGGGTCATTTGGGTCCTCTGGGTCATTTGGGTCATTTGGGTCCTCTGGGTCATTTGGGTCCTCTGGGTCATTTGGGTCCTCTGGGTCATTTGGGTCCTCTGGGTCATTTGGGTCATTTGGGTCCTCTGGGTCATTTGGGTCCTCTGGGTCATTTGGGTCCTCTGGGTCATTTGGGTCCTCTGGGTCATTTGGGTCATTTGGGTCCTCTGGGTCATTTGGGTCCTCTGGGTCATTTGGGTCCTCTGGGTCATTTGGGTCCTCTGGGTCATTTGGGTCCTATATTCCTATCCTATAACATATATATCTCCTATAACCTATCCTATAAATATAGATTTGATGACGTCATGTTTACACATCTGAGCGACAGAAATGAGCGACAGAAATGAGCGACAGAAATGGGTGACAGAAACTAGCTTCACTTTTGAGCGCCCGAAATTCCCAGGCAAACGCTATAACGCACCAGGTTTACAACCTGTGCGTTAATAAACAACCTTTTGTACCTAACGAAATGGCCTCTTCTTATCGTCTTCGGCAACCGCTAAAACGTAATATATAAAGTACACTATTTCCTGACATCGCTTTTCGCTCTACTTTATGACTATGTTGTCATTATCCATCGTGTTAGACTGAAAAAATGAGTTTAATGTTCGTTTTGTACGAATTAACTTCAAGATTCCAGAATGAGTTCACATTCAAACTTTTCAATGGCTTTTTTAGTTAATTTGTTTCTGTCTTGGCGTTTAAGATAACGAATATGATAAGACAGCATGGCGATAACAATTGTGAAGATAAGGACTCGGGCCTTGGGGGGGGTTTGGTTTGACGGTTTGAATGTGAAAGTATTTTGGTTATCTTATCTCCACTTTAGGCCTGATAAGTTGGGTAGTGGGACGGGTAGTGGGACGAGCGTCAGGTCGGTGAGCACGCTATATTGAACGCTTAGCGTTAGCGGTGGCCGATCATCTGCATGTAGGCGGTGTATTTGATTTCATCCCGGTAAATGGAAGCTAAGTCGGAATTTAAGTACTCAACATCAGAAATGAATTTTTTTCATTGTTGTTTAAATATGGTAATGAAATTCCATTATTTCTGAAGCCTTTTTTATTTTATTTTATGTATTACTTTGCCGGGAACCGAGCCGACCCGAGATCCCGTTATGAAAATTGAAAATTTATCGAGACGGTTCCGAGACGGGATTTTGAATCTAGCTAACAGCACTAGAGCATACCTCCGCCTGGTTGGCCATATCACTCAATGGTGACGAATCACTTAATAAATTCTACACGCTGGATCCAGATCCGGCTCCGGATCTTCACCAACATTGAATCGATTCTTCCTCGTCACACACACAAGCTGTCCACCAAGTTTCGTCCAATTCCATCCATAACTTTTTGAGATATCCTGCTATGTATAATTTTTGGCCCTATCTCACAATGGTGAAGAATCGCTTAAAATTAAATAATTTTCATATCCGAATCCATATTCAGATCTTCACCAAAATCGAATTGAATCGTCCTTGTCAGACACCCCAACTAGTCAGACACCAAGTTTTGTCCAAATCCATCCACAACCTTTTGAGATATCCTGCTGTGTATCGTTTTTGGCCCTATCTCCCAATGGTGAAGAATCGCTGAAAAAATTCTCGTTGCCGGATCCGAATCCGGATCTTCACCAAAATCGAATCAGTTCGTCCTTGTCACATACGCTACATCTCTGCCAAGTTTCGACCGAATCCGTCCACAACATTTCGAGATATTTTGTTCACAAACAAACAAATAAACGGACAGATAGGGGTGAAAACATAACCTCCATCCACCTTTGGTGGCGGAGGTAATGATGATGTCATAATTCGACAAGTACAAAACTTCATCCGATCAAGATGGAATTTCTTGAGGGAAATCTAGGGATAAATTGGTTGAGAAAAAAAATTGATGACGTCATCGGTCACGTGGTTTGGCCGCCATATTTGTTTTTAACACAAAAGTCTACAAAACCCACTGAAAACACATCCTGGCGAGGGTCTGCAATCTCTGATTGCTCTTTCTAGTTTAAGATCTCATGGTTATCAAGCTCCCTTAATCAAGTCATACAGTTTCATGTAAGGCTCATGGGGGTACTGTATGTCCTAGGGGCTATGAGAATGACATTTGTAATGTGCAGGAGTAACCTGGGACCCAAGCAGCATGAGATTCGTGTTCAAATGAGAACATTAGACAGGCCAACATGAACCTGTGCAGGACTGGAATGTCCTTAACTGGTGTTCCAACACATCCCACAGGTTCTACCACCAGACTTAAGCAGTGAACCTGAACTGTCCACACCATAAAACTAGTTTTAAGATTTCAAGGCTTTTCAATAACCATCAGTTGCACATTGTTTGTAGCTCAGTGGAGTAGTGCTCTTTGCTATTGGCTGGTGCTTCAGCACCGCATCTGTATCTCCTGGATTCTATGGAATCTAAAGCTCTCAAAATTATTGGAATCTCTTGTGATGAGGCCAAACACAAGGTCTGTTGCTCTCACATCACAGGCAGGTCGGTGGTCTCTCTGTTTTCTATCGTCTATTCTCCAACATTGCTCTCTCCTCTCTCTCAATCCCCGAACCCTCCCTAGTTACTGCAGGATGCATACATTCTTCCAGTAACCCCACCTGGTTAAACTTCCAAAAATCCAGGATGACTGCAAACTTCACCACTTCTTTTATTCCTCACTTGTCCTGTGTGTGGAACTGTCTTCCAGAGACTGTTCCGTCTCACCTTCGCTCCAGAGATTCAAGCAGGCAGTGCACAACCACCCCGTGTCATTCCCCATCCCTGACCCACGATCTTTATTAACCCTTCTAACCCAACCCTCTTATATGCTGATTTTATTGTTTTTGGGAGGGGGGGGGGGGGAGGGTGGGGTTTTCTCTCTTTTCTCTCTCTTTTCTCTCTCTTTTCTCTCTCTCTCTCTCTCTCTCTCTCTCTCTCTCTCTCTCTCTTTCTCTTTCTCTTTCTCTTTCTCTTTCTTTCTCTCTTTCTCTCTTTCTCTCTTTCTCTCTTTCTCTCTTTCTCTCTTTCTCTCTTTCTTTCTTTCTCTCTTTCTCTCTTTCTCTTTCTCTCTTTCTCTTTCTTTCTCTCTCTTTCTCTCTTTCTTTCTTTCTTTCTCTTTCTTTCTCTCTTCCTCTCTTCCTTTTTCTTTCTTTCTCTTTCTTTCTCTCTCTCTCTCTCTCTCTCTCTCTCTCTCTCTCTCTCTCTCTCTCTCTCTCTCTCTCTCTCTCTCTCTCTCACTCACTCACTCACTCACTCTTTTTCTCTTATTTTCCTGTTCGTTTATCGAGTCGTGATATTTATTGGGCAAACCATACTTCTAAGTTGGCGTCAAAAAATAATTGGATCATTGGAAAGGGTCTCCAAAGTTGGCCTCCAAAGGCAATGGGGCATCCTCTGTCTTGTAAAGTCTTTCCTTGGCACACCTGAATATTTTCTCTCCAACAAGGCCTTTATCCACAGCTTAGTGGAGTGATACTGTCCCCTTTGGGCTGGTGCCCCTGCCTCACACCTTGCTCAACTTGAGGCCGTGTCAACTAAGGCCTCCAAGATCATTGGAATCCTCCATGATGAAGCTGAGTCTTTGGGCCGATCACTTTCACATCGCAGACATATCGGTGGTCTCTCTCTCTCCTCTCTCTCTCTCTCTCTCTCTCTCTCTCTCTCTCTCTCTCTCTCTCTCTTCTACCACCTCCTTTCTGGTTTTGCACCATCTGCCCTTTCCATGCTCTGCCCCCCCCCCCCCCCCCCTAGGATTCTGCAAGGTGCACACGATCTGCCAATAACCCCCTTCTGGTGAAACACCCAAATAACTGAATCCATGCTCATCTCCCCTCCCCTCATTATTTTCTCTTTTTTTCCACCTGTGGAACCAACTTCCTCAGTCTCTTCAATCTCATTCATCCCTTTAGGGTTTGAAGACAGCTGTTCACCACCATCTCAGGCCTGAACCCCCTCCCTCCCCCAACAACCATGATCATTGACAACATTGATCTTTTCGAAACACAACCCTCCCCAAGCCCACTATTTCCGAGCTTCCACTTTTTCCTTACTGAGAGTTGGTGGCTGTATCCATCTTGTTCACCCCCATACGTCCTTGGCCCTTACCCTCATCCCTCATTCTCCCCCACATCCCTTATGCATTGAATTCTCCCTCTATTTTGTCCCTCATCTCTGCTGTTAGTGTTCCGCCCCTCTCTTTCTACAGTTCCTTTTTTTTCTTTATGTCCTGCTACATTCTGTGCTCTAGCTCCTGCACAAACCTCGATATTGTATTCAAAATAAAATAAAACCCTTAGCCAATTGTGCCAATTGTTGCGGTGCTACCCCTCTGTCAATTTTACCTTGCTCTTCCATGAGGCTCACTCTTGTAGAAATGCCAAAGTGATGTAGTGCCTTGTCCATATCCATGAAAGGTTTACGTGTTCTGCCAAATTGATGTTCAGGAGTGGTGTTGTCTGTAGTTTTGCACTTCATGATGATTTGCCCACGTCGTCATGGAGTGCAAGGCGACAGACGAAACCATCCTTGGAGATTGGTGGCATTTGTAGATCCATCTTCATAGAGGTGCCCTCTCTCTCTCTAACAGCTGCTATTGATTCATCTTCGGAATGCCATTCCTCCTCTTTTTTCTTTTTTTATTACTAGCAGAAGTACCCGGCGTTGCCGGGCAGGGGAGGGGGGAGGAGGAGAGAAGGGAAGGGGTGGAAGGGAAAGGAGAGGGGGAAGGGTGGGAAGGTTTATGGGGAAGGGAGGGGGAGGGGGAAGGGGGAGGGAGGACAGGGGGGAGAGGGGGAGGCAGGAGAGGAAGGGGGTTCATATATATGCTGGTTTGTGAATGTGGCGTTCATCGCGTTTGAGTCAACTGTGATGCCGATCAGGAAGAACAAGAAGCCACACTACCAACTTCGTGCACTTCCGGAATTGTTTGATTTACTTGCATTCAAATGTCTGGTGATTGTTTTGTATTTATTTATGCGAATGTGTACTTGTATACAACTGTCATTAATTTTAAAAGGCGTAGGCACCATCGAGCAATTTGTTTTTTTTTTAACTCCAAAAAAACGATCTAACTCCAAAAACTCCACTCCAAAAGTGGAGTGAAAAAAAGTGAAAAAACCACTGATTTAACTCCAAAAAACGATTTTTCATAATTTTTTTCTGGCCTAAAACTCTCCCAGGTACTCACTCAGAGGATGAACCTCTGAAAGTTTGACGAAGATCCGTTCAGCCATCTGAGAAAAATGGCAACACACAGACAGACAGACAGACAGACAGGCATCTCTCTTATATAGTAGATTATTATTATTATTATTTTTAGTATATAGCATCGAGGCTCGTGTAAGAGCTAACACATTGAACATGAAAACATGCACAGACACATACAACATGCAATGGAGGGAGCGGGAGACAAGAGTGGGATGGAGAGGGAAGCACACAAGCACAACAACAGTAGAGAACAGGGACGTCGGTAGATCTGTGGAAGGGGGAGGGCTGTGGAAGGGATAAAGCAAATGTGACACTCTTGGACATGATGCTCTGAAACAGAGCAATGAGCCTATTCCCTTTATGCTGCAATTTATAGTCTGTTAATATTCATGGTTATACAATTCAGGTGCACATGTGGACCAATCCTACAACTACAAAAATCTATCCCATGACCTCTGGTGAGACTTGTACTGTAACAAAAGCCTAAATTAGACCAGAAATATCGGATTGTTTGATTTTTATACAGATGAGTACATTATTACGGTATTTGTCTTTGTTCACATTTATTACTTTGAAGGGTACTGTCGGTTCCTGTGATGGAACCGAAAAGCAGTAGCTTGTTGAGCTGTCTGTTGAGGTTTACTGTGGTGGCCATTCAGGTTACAATGTCACCGTTTAGGAAAAAAAAGAGACGATTCAACTCCGATCACCACCACTCCAAGATTGATGCCTGAATGAGGCAGCATTTGTTTTGTACCTGACAAGTTCTCATGAGCAGTTGGTACGAGTAGCATGAATGATGTCCACACCAACTACTGGACTTGTTTGAGTCCACTGAACTTTCTCAAAATAAATGTCTGTAATTACTCCGCGCATGCAAAACAAAAAGCAGGGTTAAGCAATTGGTTCACTTTGTCTGTTTACAAACGTCAATTTATGATCGAGGAACTACTTAATTTCAATTGAATGTTGTATTTTGAACACGAATCAGAACAGGGATTGGAAAAAACAACCTGTAGTTTAGCATTACTTTAGTTCTGAATTTGTCCAGATCACGTCCGGCGGTTAGGGTGCCGGCTTGGGATCCTAGGATCCTGGGTTCGGATCCCGGTCGATCACTGAATTAACGCCAGGGGGGTTGACTCAGCCTGTCATCCTTCCGAGGTCCGCAAATTGAGTACCAGTAGCCTGGTAATTCCCTGTGTGTCGCAAGAGGCGACTAACAGGGTTGGTGGCAGGAAGAGCATCCGGCTGTAAAAATTGCTTCAAAAAAGGGGACCACGGTGCTCGAAAAAGGCCAACCCCTGCTCTGCGGGGAAAAATGGCCTCTAAAGGTGGTTCAGTTTGCCTGTCTGGAAATTAAAGAAAATGGAAAATCATTCCAAACAGGAAGCTTCCTTTTTTTTTTAAGGACGTCATAAAGGACACAACCAACAGGCCCGAATAACTAATGTAACGTGTTAGATAATGTGGTGTAAAAGACGCTGCATCAATGGCGGTAAACTTCCGAAATTGTTTTTTTCTATAACTTTTAAAATCTTTATTTTACTTCAATTGAATTATATACTTGAACATTGTGGGATGCAAATCTCCTTTTTACTACTTTCAAAACCCTTCTGTTTAGCAGCAGTTGGACAAAACATTATGGCACTTTGCGTCATCACAACCAATCAAATTTGCCGCTCAAAGACCCCGCCCATGTAATTATTTGTGAAGACGTCAGTTTATGATGAACTCTATAGTTTTCTACCGAACTTTCATTTTCTATTGTTTTGAGAAGTATTATTATCGGATATATAATTTTGTGTGCTCCTGTCTCACCATGTTCCTGTTGTTGTACTGAACAAGTCTTAGGCATTTGTAAATAGCAACGGCCATTTTGGCAATAAAATACATTCAGTGTGTAGTCAAGTTTGACCTACAAGGTGGCGGATAAACAAAGGCACATGATCTAGTGAGCCACATGACAAACTATATTCCCAGATAGGTTTAAAATAATAAAAATCTGGGGGCACAGAGGTTCCATAAATTCAATGATCTGAGACTTTGTGAAGGGCCAAACTCCTCTGACAATGGCAGCCACGAACTGTCTGAAAATGCATCTCTTATCGAAGAAATGCAAGAAAAAAAAAAGTAGTCATAAAACTTCTTCGCAGAAAGTCATGAATGTTGGTACATGGGGTACTGAAAGATAAGAAGGTATGCTCAGCCACCGAAATAAACAACCCTTGCGACAACTTCAGTGCAAACGCCTCAAATCATGGGAATGGAATCCTGAAATCCTGAAAAATGAATCCTGAAAGGTCCCGGTGATCCTGTCTCGTGAATCATGATACTTGTCGATCGCTTTGCCAACAGCTTGATTTGTGATTATTGAAAATGTGGAATTAAAAATTCGTTTTGTTGAAGGTTAGTGTCGACCTGCATCGAAGGACAGGGAGAACAAGGTATGAGATGAACAAGACGATGATATGTTAACACCTGAAATGTTGGCTTCTTGATTCCCATGGCGGTTGACATACTGCTTGTTGATTTCATCCATTATTAGTACAAAGCGGACGCGGATGAGATTTGCAATTTGAGATGCTTTCTAGTTTACAAATCATTATATTGCGATATTCATGATTGTTTCGTCGTGATCAGATCGCAGGTATAAAAGAAGTGTAGACAACTCTTTACCTGTCTGATAACACATTCTTCTTGCTATCTTATTATCTTCCCCATGCAGGCATGTGACCTTTGATTTGTACGAGGTCGTTTCTGCAGAAATTGCACCGCAGATGAAAGTCTTGTTTGGAGGTGTACCCTGAAAGGCAATGGCTTGATCAGATTTCATGTACAGTATGGTCTCTTACATCTCTACTCATAACAAGGCCTGATTCCTATGGAACTAATATTGCTCCGAACGAGAACCCTAAAAAAAAAATCATGGAGTACAACCGACAGTCCCAAAAGCTGCCATATATATTTTTGTGTTCAGTCGGGTCTTAGTAGTGCGAAAATGCATGATGCCACCCTGGCATTTCAGTACATCATTACTAATTTCCATAAATCCAGTATGGCTGCCAATCTGAGTGTTTTTTTTTTTACTATTTTGGCCAAAATTCTGCCTCATCAACATTTTTGAGTGATTTTAAAGACTAACATGTTTTATTTTGTAAACAATGCATGTGCATACATCTGGAACACAAAGAGACAATGCCTTTTTTCCTTTTTTCTTTTTTTGTATACAAGATCGAGGCTCATGTGAGAGCTAACATTGATCACAAAAAAAAACTGACACATAAAACATATGATAAAGGGAGCAGGAGACAAGATGGGGAGAGAGAGGGAAGCACACAAGTACAACAGCAGAGAACAGGGACATCAGGAGATCTGTGGGAGGGAGAGGGCTTGCGGGAGGATGCACGGGAAGGGGGGGGGGGGGTGGGGTGGGAGAGGTATAAAACACATGGACACTGCTCAGACATCCAGGAAAGAAGTCGGTATTTCAAAAAATGGATCTGGGGTGAATTAATGGGGGTAGAAGAGATCAAGGTTTTGGATGGGGGAAGATAAGAGATGGTGGTGAAGAGCTGTTTTAAAGACCTGGAGGGAGGAGTGGGATTGAAGAGAGTGAGGGAGTTTGTTCCAGAGGCGGGAGAGAAGAGGAATGAAGGAGTGAAGGTGAGCAGAGAATGAGCCTTATTTGCATAAATCCAATACGGCTGCCAATTTGACCTGTTTTACACTATTTTGGCCCTAATTCTGCTTCTAATCAACGTTTTTTAGTGATTCCAAAGACTAAATTACATTTCATTTAAGTGTGTAAGAGTTATATTTCCAGTAAAATTCTTGGAAAGGGCTCCGAGTTCTCATCCTAGGTAAACTAATGCTACTGCTAGTACGACTACACCCTTCACCCACTGCACCATCACCACAGACACCTGACGTTTCTTTTTTTGACAAAGTTATTTTGATGGGGTACTTACTGGCAAATGTGCTTCTGCAGTGCCTGTGATATCTGAGAGAAACATGGCCATCGGCAATGCTGTTGCTCTTGAGACAAGACTTTTTCCCCTGAATATCATCTTATCTTTGGCTGGATGCTGTAAACAGGGAATGGAGTTTTAATGTGTCTGGTGTTAGAGCGGGAAGTTGTCTGTAAAAGTCCAATTGCAAAATATGTATCACTTCAAGTTTAAAACATCAGTTTTGGATTTATTGGCACAAGGACCTTGGAGTTCAAATTCTCCTGTCACATTAATAATAATAATAATAATACTGTTACGGACACGGTTTTTGGATGTTATTTTACCGAGCGGTGGTGTATTTAACCGCGTCCGAACAGTTACTCCCCGATTAGAACCCGATTCCACCCGAACGTTGACTAATCGCGCTACAGATATTCAATTGGGAAACCTCTAAAGCGACCGAAAGAGAAGAAGAGAGAAGAAAGACAGAGTTTGGAGGAAGAACAGATTTATTATACACACACAAGCAATATTTTAGAGCGACCAATATTATTTACAGCAATAGATGGAAAAGAGCAGTCACACAGTGCATTGTTAACTTATCCTATTTCATTTACTTAATCCCCAAGACAAACGAGTAGGACAGGACGTTCACACTCACACGGTGGATATTGCAGGCAGGTAATGGCTCGAGGTTGATTGCTTGAGAGGAAGGCAAGGTCGGAGGCAGCAGCTTTCAACCCCTCGCGGTTTTGGCGGGAAAACCTCCGTCGCGTATCCGCGGCCGTCACGCGCTGGCTCGGCACACCTGCTCCTCTTCCTGGGGTGGAGCCGTCTCCCTCCGTTCAGCGCGTCTCTCCAACGACAGGGGATATTGCAGGCAGGTAGGTAGGGCTTGCGGTGGATTGCGCTCCTCTTCCAGGTCATCCCCCAGCGTATCTCTCAAGGCCTCTCCTTGGTGCAGCCTCGTTGCTCCTCTCCAGCTCATCTCCAGTCATCTTTTAAAGCAGTCCCTTACAGTCGCTTTTATCACCTCGGCCGAAATCAAGCCGCCGGCTCCGAGGGCACGCCTACCGGGTCGATCACCGCGGTGTTGATTGGCTGTTAGGGCCGGTTCACTCCTTCCCTCTTCTGACGAGGTGGAGACACGCCTTTCTTCTCCAACCTTACCTCGTGGCCAATGGTGGTTGAAGAGAAAAACCGACCAAAATGCGGAAGGCAAATGGAAGGGAGGTTTTGGGGAAATTGAATAGGGCCTACGCTTCTTTTGTTTGATACAATGCAAAGTCAATCTGGTGGAAAACACATACTTAGCCTACATGGAATAAGGAAATACACTATTTAAAAGATATATCGTGACCTGCGTGTATGTTCTATGAAATTAATTAGGAGGACGGCTGCGACCATTATTTACATTACCAGGATGTTACCATACCAAAACCATACTCTTCACATCCGTTACCCTTCCTCCAAAATTGTTACACTCCTCAAAACCCGTTACACTTCTCAAAACCCGTTACACTGCACCCTCCTTTCTTCAGGCACGTCCTCGGGCCTACTAGACTTAACTGAGTGTGACATGTAGGTGTAATTCCCTCTACAATTAACCTGACCCTGAGTGTGACAATTTTAAAACACAAATAAGTATGTCCCCCTATTGCATTGCATCCTGTCTAACAGACTCAAGCCCACAGCTAACCGAATTACGGAATTATTCTGAAACTATACATTTACGGTGGGGAGCATTATTTACAATGACGTGATTTCTTATTTACAACGCAACCCAGGACCTGTGTGTTTTTTTCTTTTCTTTTTAGGGAACAAGAGAAAGAAATTCCTGTTGGGAGGGAGGAGACAGCACGCATTGCATCGATGCACCAGTACCAATACCACCAAAGCACCCAAAAGCACCCAAAAGCACCACAAAGCACCACTCGGTGCGCAGTCACCATGGTTCATAATAAACACAACAAAACAACTGGTGGTGGTCTTCTCCTTGTCTGCTGGGCCGATGTTCTTCCTGACGTCTTCTGGCTTCATGCGGCCTATTTGGACATAATAAAAAGCACAACTTGTGTTCGTTTTTTATTATTATTTAGGGCCTCAGGGGCCAACTAAGGGTGGTCCACCTGTTTGGCATAGGTGCCACCTTACCGAGGTCCGCAAGCAAGATTCCCTGGCCACTATGGCCGGTCTCCAACAGAGGTGCTCTGCCCCAGAACCTGGGGTCCATCAAGTGGTACTTGGCCGCCGAACAGCGGTCCATGAAGTGGTACATCAACGCAATGCGTGCTGGTTCTGGGAATCTCGGGCGCACAATGGCCACCTCACGCACGCTCCCCTCGGCACCCAATGGCGCACAGGTCATGTGGGAGACAAAAGAAAGACAATTGAGCGAGGGGTAAGGTCACAAGGGTACACGTCAAACAAGGCAATGCAAGGTGAAATGCGTACGGAGGGCGAAGTGAGAAAGCTCGTCCCTACCGTACGTCACCCCCCTGTCACCTACACTACCCTTGCTCTTACCCCATATTTACAAAATCTACCCATTTACAAATTCGTCACTACTGTCACGTCTTCCCCATATTTCCCTTATACCAAATTCGTCACCACAATCCCTCTACTTCAAAATTTGCCATCATCAATTCATCATCAATCCTCAAAAGGAGGGAGAGATGGAATTACGCACAATGTCACACCCACGTCATGATGCGTCTCACAACCCAAACATTTGCACAGTAAAAAATAATCAAACATGGCATGGTGTGGAGTACCTGTCACCTCAGGTGAGTGGATGCAGATGGTGTGAGGAGATCCTTCATCCTACCTATCCTCTAAATGATTTTAACACACTTTACACTACCCGGGGTCTTTCCCTGCCAATCCATTGGCAATCTTACTCTATGTGGTTTTAAAAACCAATTCCCATTGACCAAACTGTGGTGCTTCTCAATTTGGGGTCTCACTCCCCCGATTCATCTCCCTGTGCCCTCGCACAATTTCTGGGCTGCGACGTGTAGCTCTCCCAGCAGGTCTACCCACCTGCACACCTCCACCACTGTAGTTGCCACCCGAGCTTACCTGCTCCTCACCCTAACCTAACTAACTGGGGAAGACCCCTCTTGGATCTGTCACCCCACTGGTGCCCTCTGGCACTGGGCTACCCGGGTCCGTCCTCCGGATCCTCGGGCCCCATCCACAACAACTACTACCGGCTCCCAGAGCCCACCTGCGGCCTCACCTGGCCGACATCCTCAC
This sequence comes from Myxine glutinosa, assembly GCF_964187855.1. Classification (NCBI taxonomy): domain Eukaryota; kingdom Metazoa; phylum Chordata; class Myxini; order Myxiniformes; family Myxinidae; genus Myxine; species Myxine glutinosa. The sequence goes on along the minus strand of NC_136267.1, from coordinate 28,297,949 downwards.
AGTGGTGGAGTGCCCAAACCAACTACACACACTAACAGGCTACACGCCCAGCCATTTCCACAACACTAATGCACCCATCCAAAGACCATTCTTCCACTCGCACCACAGATGCCAATATCCAACCACAATTTACCTATACCCTCTACCTAACACTTACACTACCCGCCCCGGGTATCCGTGATGGGGGTCCACTCTTCCCCCATTCACACCTTCGCACCATCCACTCCACTCCACAATTTCCACCATACTCACTCCACGACCATCCATTCCAATACTCCATACCATTTATTCCATACACCTGTCTTTCATTCACCTGTCGTTGCACACCTGTGCAATCATACCTGGTGCCACCTGCACCCTCCTTTCTTCCTGGACCATTTGGTCAACACAACACGCAATCACCACTACTCCCTCATACACTGCTCCACACACCTGTTCAGTTGCACACCTGTGCAATCACACCTGTTCCATTCTCACCTGTTCAATCCTCACACACACGGCATCATCTCAGCTAACTACTCCCCTCTGAAACTTGCGCTTCCCAGTCGTCCCTTTAAACTATTGCGCTCCCACGTCATTATCAACCACACTAATCTACCTGCGTCCCCACTACAGGTATCAGTCACTAACTAAACTTAACGTTACCTAATGTCATCTTCGCTAGATCCCTACACACCATATCCTAACCCACCCGGGCTAGTTTTCCACTGCCATACACCCCCTAAGCTAGTGCTCCTTTGCCCCCACTGTGAGGGATGGTGGATTTGCCATCCCACCACCTCGGGGGTCTCTCACTACCAATTTCGCTCGTCCAAATTCCAACAATTCAAAAATTTTCCATTTACTGCCAATTCTATTCACTTTTCTAAATTTCGTTTTAAATCACTATCACTATCACCATCACCCGTCTACTTATTACATCCTCTCGGTGCGCCAATTCACATCTACAGCCCGGCTTCGTACAGCCGAGCAGTGAACGCGGGTCGTTTTGTGCCAGCGGCTGGATACGTCCCGCATTCGGGGCAGGGACGGAGGCTTACCCGGGCCGAGATCCCATGCACCACTTCGGCGTGGAGCCATCCAATGTCCCGATCTCGACCTGCCGGCACGTCTCAATAGAAAGTGGTCGCCATGACGACCCTTCCTATCGAGCTGCCCGCTCCGCCTTGTGGAGCCCGGACGCGGCCGCTCCACGCGAGGCCCAGCGTGGATCGCGCACGGCGGTCCTTTCGAACCCGCCGTGGCTCGGATCTCCGCTGGTTCTCGCGGCACGCGAAGCCCGGCACGCACCGAGGGCCCGATCCGGCTAAAAGTCGACCTAACCTTTAACCCGGTTACCGTCGACGCTTCACCTGCAGGCTTACATGCATACGCTACCTCTTTCTTGCTCATACATGCAGCCGTTCCCATTCTCCTCGTACCTTTTCTTTCACACCTCGGTACACTCACTCCGCTCACCGACTTGGTCACACACCTGACCACCGAACACTTTGGCACACATTCGTTGCTCGCACACCTCACCAATACACCGCTTCGCGCCCCCTCCTCGGTCACCTCCTCTGTGACAATCACAGGTGTGCCCTCATTCGCACACCCAACCACGTGCCTCACCACCAACTCAAATGTGCCTTCCCACACACGCTCTACCATTCCAGGTGTGCATCCTTCCATCCCAGGTGTACATCCTCGCTCACCTGTCACAACCAGCTCACTCTCCTTGTCACTCTCACTACTCTCACCTCCACTCTCGGTCGCGCACTCACCCTTACTTTCGACGGCACACTCTTTCCTCATGCACCCGTCCGTTACACACCTTTCTCGCGCACACTCTCCCGTTACACCCTCTGTAACACTCACCACAGGCGTACACTTCCTCGTTACATCCTCTGTAACACTCACCACAGGTGTACACTTCCTCGTTACATCCTCTGTAACACTCACCACAGGTGTACACTCTCTCGTTACTTCCTCCGTAACACTCACCACAGGTGTACACTCTTTCGTTACTTCCTCCGTAACACTCACCACACCGCGCTTCCATGTACCCCCTCGCACACGCGCTTCGACCGGCTCACTCCTGACGGCACACTCACTCCTCGGCGTGCACTTTTTCCTCACACACCCCATGGTCGGACATTCTCGCACACCTCTTTTTTCGCACACCTGTCCTGTCACACACTTCACCAACGGCCTTTCACGAACACCCGGATCCAAACCAATCCCCAAGCCGACTGAAGCTTTCCTCACATCATGTACATTGCCACTCACCTCCGTACTTCGTCTCCGCACCTTCTTTGCCACCTGCAAACTCTTTATTTGGTTAGTGAGCATCACATCATGATTTGAACACAGACCTTGTACACATTCCATCACCTCCTCCTGGATTTCTCTTTTAGTTTCTGTTCGTCCCTTCTTAATTTCACTCACCTTTTCTCCCACTTCCTCTAATTTTTGTTTAACCTCTTTTATTTCTCGGTGCGTCCCCTCAAGTTCGTCCTCTAAGGCTACCGTGACCGTCTCTATGTGCATCCTCACCTGCCGGTCCTTTGTCTCCATTATCTCTGTCACCTCCTCCACCCTCATTGTCAGTTCCTCCCGTACCATCTGACATTGCCTCTGCGTCGCTATTAATTCGTTTTTAATTTCTTTTTGTGTCGCCTTTAACCCTCCTATGATTGCTGTGTTCTTTTCCACTTGGTCCGTTAGTTCCTTTTGTCCCACTGTCAGCTGTTCTACTCCTTTCGTCAGATCTTCTATTCCCCCCTGTAACTTTGCCGTATTATTTCTCACCTCTTTCTCTATACGCTTTTCGCCTCGCTTTACCTCCTCGCGCAGCCCCGAGACCTCCTCACTCATCCCTCTTCGTATTTCCTCCATCTGGTTCCCCATCTGTTCGATTTCCCGGGCGGATTGTTCCCCCATTTCCCGCAATTTGTCCTCCATCCTATTTTCTAACCCCATTAACCCATTTTTCACCCCCTCTAACTGATTCTCTTGAGCGGCCATTCTGTTTTCTACCCCCATTAACCCATTTTTCACCCCTTCTATCCCGTTGTCTAACCCCCCAAATTTCTTGTCTAACTCCTCAAAATTATTGTCTAACTTCCCAAATTTAGCTTCTAGCCGTTCCCCCATTTCCCCCATTTTGCCCCCCATTGCCCCCATTTGGCCCTCTAATCGCTCACTATTAGCCCTCGCTTCGTCCCTCATTTTGTCCATAAGGGCCCCGATTTGTAGCAACAAAAGGTTTGAATCCACCAGGGGCGCTACCACGGTCGCGGGCGTGGCAAAATTTGGTGCCGCTACACCCACGTGCGCGAGGACGCCATTTTGCGCGTCTGACACCCCCTCAACCGCCTCCTCATTGCTCTCCTCCTCCCTTTCTTCCACATACATTTCCCCTGGTTCCTGGGTTACCCCTAACCCGTCTATCTCCCCCACCGACATCCGATCGCCTTGATTGTCCATGGCGCGATCTCAAAATTCGGGTTTTATAAAACAACACAATTTCGTCCGCTTTATAATTTTGAGCGCGTGCAGCGCGCTCCGGGTCGATCTCACTCCCCGACACCAATTGTTACTCTAATAGTACAATTGGTGTTCCAAAATTTGGGCCTAACAAATTTAGTCCCAGGTTCGAATCCAACTCCTCGACACCAATTGTTACAGTACTAACACAATTGGTGTCCACAATTTGGGCTAAATAAATTTAGTCCCAGGTTCGAATCCAACTCCTCGACACCAATTGTTACAGTACTAACACAATTGGTGTCCACAATTTGGGCTAAATAAATTTAGTCCCAGGTTCGAATCCCACCTCCTGACTACCAATTGTTACGGACACGGTTTTTGGATGTTATTTTACCGAGCGGTGGTGTATTTAACCGCGTCCGAACAGTTACTCCCCGATTAGAACCCGATTCCACCCGAACGTTGACTAATCGCGCTACAGATATTCAATTGGGAAACCTCTAAAGCGACCGAAAGAGAAGAAGAGAGAAGAAAGACAGAGTTTGGAGGAAGAACAGATTTATTATACACACACAAGCAATATTTTAGAGCGACCAATATTATTTACAGCAATAGATGGAAAAGAGCAGTCACACAGTGCATTGTTAACTTATCCTATTTCATTTACTTAATCCCCAAGACAAACGAGTAGGACAGGACGTTCACACTCACACGGTGGATATTGCAGGCAGGTAATGGCTCGAGGTTGATTGGTTGAGAGGAAGGCAAGGTCGGAGGCAGCAGCTTTCAACCCCTCGCGGTTTTGGCGGGAAAACCTCCGTCGCGTATCCGCGGCCGTCACGCGCTGGCTCGGCACACCTGCTCCTCTTCCTGGGGTGGAGCCGTCTCCCTCCGTTCAGCGCGTCTCTCCAACGACAGGGGATATTGCAGGCAGGTAGGTAGGGCTTGCGGTGGATTGCGCTCCTCTTCCAGGTCATCCCCCAGCGTATCTCTCAAGGCCTCTCCTTGGTGCAGCCTCGTTGCTCCTCTCCAGCTCATCTCCAGTCATCTTTTAAAGCAGTCCCTTACAGTCGCTTTTATCACCTCGGCCGAAATCAAGCCGCCGGCTCCGAGGGCACGCCTACCGGGTCGATCACCGCGGTGTTGATTGGCTGTTAGGGCCGGTTCACTCCTTCCCTCTTCTGACGAGGTGGAGACACGCCTTTCTTCTCCAACCTTACCTCGTGGCCAATGGTGGTTGAAGAGAAAAACCGACCAAAATGCGGAAGGCAAATGGAAGGGAGGTTTTGGGGAAATTGAATAGGGCCTACGCTTCTTTTGTTTGATACAATGCAAAGTCAATCTAGTGGAAAACACATACTTAGCCTACATGGAATAAGGAAATACACTATTTAAAAGATATATCGTGACCTGCGTGTATGTTCTATGAAATTAATTAGGAGGACGGCTGCGACCATTATTTACATTACCAGGATGTTACCATACCAAAACCATACTCTTCACATCCGTTACCCTTCCTCCAAAATTGTTACACTCCTCAAAACCCGTTACACTTCTCAAAACCCGTTACACTTCTCAAAATCGTTACAATACTAATAGCTTTCTGATGCATTACATATGTCTGCCAAGCTGTGATGCAAAAAATACACAATACCGTAGCTTAGATTATCATAAGCATATAAAATAAAAGCTAATAGTCTTTGAAACCACTCAAAAATGTTGATTAGAAGCAGAATTATGGCCAAAATCCTCTCTATCTCTTTGCTGATGGCTCCACTATCTGCCGCTCCATTCCTCATTCCTCAGATCGGCAGTCTGCAGCCTCCTCACTCTCTGCAGACCTGGACAAAATCACAGACTTGTCAAACAAGTGGAACATGTCTTTCAATCCTGACAAATCTCACACTCTTACTATGTCTCTCCGAAAGGACCGATTGGAAAACCCTCCCATCTACTTTCTCAACAATCCTCTCTAAGAAGTTCTGTCGCTCAAGCTTTTGGGTCTCACTATCTGCCATGATCTTTCCTGGGAAAACCACATTTCAAATCTGGCCTCCAAAGCCAGTCGCCGACTGGGCATCCTCCGTCGTGCGAAGTCCTTCCTTGGCACACCTGAGCTCCTCACCACATACAAGGCTTTCATCCGCAGCTCAATGGAATACTGTTCCCCCCTCTGGGCCGGTGCTCCTGCGTCACACCTAGCTCGGCTTCACACTGTTGAAACCAAAGCTTTCAGAATCATTGGAATCTCCTGCGATGAAGTTAACTCCGAGGGCCTTTCACTCACTCACCGCAGGCAGGTTGGTCGTCTTTCTGTCTTCTACCGACTCCTCTCCGGCCTTGCTCCCCCAGCTCTGTCCCCCCAATATTCTTTCAGGTCGCACAAGATCTGCCTGCAACCTTCTTATGGTTAAACTGCTAAAATCTAGGCTCTGCTCACCTTCACTCTTTCATTCCCCTTTTCTCCCGCCTCTGGAACAAACTCCCCCACTCCCTTCAATCCCACTCCTCCCTCCAGGTCTTTAAAACAGCTGCTCACCACCATCTCTTATCTTCCCCCATCCAAATCCTTGATCTTTTCTACCCCTGCTAATTCACCCCAGATACACTTTTTTTTTTGGAAATTCCACCTTCTTTCCTGGAAGTCCTTGCAGTGTTCATATGTTTTATACCTATCCCACCTCTCCCCAAGCCCTCCCCCTCCCACATTTCTCCCAATGTCCCTGCTCTCAAATGTTGTGTTTGTGTCCTTCCCTCTCTCTCCCCATCTTGTCTACCGCTCCCCTTATTTTGTGTTTTCTGTGTCAGTTTGACTTTTTGTGTGATTAATGTTCGCTCTTTCACGAGCCTCGATCTTGTATACAAAAAAAAAATACAAAAAAAATAGTGAAAACCCAGTCAGATTGGCAGCCATATTGAATTTATGCAAATGAAGCATTCTTCCTTTGTGTTCCAGACTTATGCACATGTTTTGTTCATACATAATAAAATATTTGTCTTTGAAATCACTCAAAATGTGGATTAGAATCAGAATTATGGCCAAAATAGTGAAAACCTGGTCAGATTGGCAGCCATATTGGATTTATGTAAATTAGTAATGACGTAATTACGTACTGTGATGGCATTGCGCATTTTCGCATCCTGTGACCCGATTGAACACAAAAACACATTTATGGCTGATTTTTGTACCGCCAGTTGCACCGCCTTGAAAAATATAGTACTTTGGTTTGGGCCTCGTTTGAATCACTCGTTATGAGAATGAAGTACTTATTGATTACTGTCGATTATAAAACCGTGCGCAGCATTATTAATTTTAAAACGAAGTAAATTAATTATTGTCATTCAGATGAAATCGTCGGATCCGGGGGTGGTTGTAAATAAAACAAGATTATCTCACCGCAGTTATTTCCACTTTTCTTTCAGCTGAAATATTCACCTCACCGCTCTTCTTCTTCCTCTTACACTTTACATCCTTCGAGGTTCTTCTTCGCCCTCTCAATCTCTTCTTCATTCGCGGTTCTTCTTCTTCCTCCACTATATGCGATTATACGACGGCAGGGGGAGAATCTGAGTTCAGTCTGTTCTTGTGAATCTCCTTTGAGAGAAGAGGTTAATGGTTCAGGGAGGAAGTCAGAGGGATATGAAAGAAATGTAGACAGACAGGTGGGCCCAGCGTGCTGTGGTGAGAGTTGGGGTTTAACGGGAGGAAAGGTAGTTGGAGACGAGCGAGGTGCACGGCCACACGTATGGACGAAGGATTTTGGGGACGGAGGAGTGGTGGTGGTGGTGGTGCTGCGGGTTGGGAAGGTGAGAGGGGAAGTAAAGAGGATGAGGCCTGCACGTTGAAGGAAACTTCGGAAGAAGATTCGATATCGAGTGAAAAATGCGATGAAGAGGAAAGCGAGGCTGAGGAAGAGAGAGATTATGAGGACGCTTTCGGCCAAAATGGCCTTTGTGCTTTGGCACGGTTGGCAAAAGTGGCTGAACCTCCATCTAAGAGACCCAGCTGCCTTCGGTGCAGGTGAGGTAAGATATTAGACATGGTCCTTCTTCACGAAAATGAGTAATTTTATTTGTATCGTTTTAAAAAATCTTGGGAAGCATGAGTTTGAAAGTTGCGTGAGCCGGAAGTACGTCATCGCGCTGAGCGAGATGGAGGGAAGGACCATCTGAGCTTATGTACTGTATTCAACTCATTATATCGGTTATTCAAAACCATTTGTTTATTCACCTTTTGGGCTCAAATTTGAATTGCGTCTTTGAAGTAGCATTGCATTCAATAGATATATATATATATATATATATATATATATATATATATATATATATATATATATATATATATATATATATATATATATATATATATATATATATATATATATATATATAATATGTATATATATATATGTATATATATATATGTATATATATATATGTATATATATATATATGTGTATATATATATATATATATATATATATATATATATATATATATATATATATATAATATCTATCTATAATTCCAGCAATCTCTGTGTGTGTGTGTGTATGTCTGTGTCGCTTTGGCTTTGCGAATGGACCAAACCATTTCATGGACCAAACCATTTCATGTAAATAGAGGGGGGGGGGGGGATTGTCACCGTACTCGCACCCACGTACCCACGTACCCACGTACGGGCATTGCACCCACGTACGGGCATGCCCTAGTCTATCTATAATTCCAGTAATCTCTGTGTGTATGTATGTCTGTATGTTTGTCTGTGACCGCTGTTTCTCGACAACCACGGGTCCGATATACTTGAAACTTGCCAGGTATATTGCTGGGGACCCGAGGATGTGCCTTTTCAAGGTTTCATATTAATCGGAGAAGTAGTTACCGAGCTATGGCGATTTCTTTACCAAACTCCGCAAGCCGTTCGCTTTGGACCAAACCATTTCATGTAAATAGAGGGGGGGGATTGTCACCGTACTCGCAAGCCGTTCGCTTTGGACCAAACCATTCCATGTAAATAGAGGGGGGGGGGGGGTATTGTCACCGTACTCGCAAGCCGTTCGCTTTGGACCAAACCATTTCATGTAAATAGAGGGGGGGGATTGTCACCGTACTCGCAAGCCGTCCGCTTTGGCTTTGCGAATGGACCAAACCATTTCATGTAAATAGAGGGGGGGGATATAATTTTAGATATATATATAGTACGGGCATGCCCTAGTAATATTAAAGCGCGGTGCTGCGCGCGCGACTTGCTACCAAGGAGGAAGCGGACAACGCGGTTAAACAAAAGGGTCTTTCTTCACAAGAGGTCACTGTAGCACTGGCGCGCTCCGGGCTGCGCGCCCGGTGTATATCCTGAGGCCACGCCTACCCCTCGGGCGTGGCCGCCGCCCACTTGGTGCGCAGAATGATGTCACCACGCCAGTGGGCTTTCGTGTCCGCCACACGCGCCCCCCCAGAATTCCCGTGCACCTGGAGGGCCAGTTTGCGGGGCAAACGGATGACCCGGCCGAAGCGCCCTCTGGCGACCGGCGGCGTCCGGGGTGCAGGGATGCCAGCTGGGATGCCCCCGGCTGTACCCGGGATGGGTGCCGGACCGGGGGGCGGTGTGCCGTCGGTGCTGGGCGGTGCCGGGGGTCCGCCCACCGGGGGGCGGCCCCGACGCGGGGGCCGAGCCACCGGCGGTAGGTGGTCCACGTCGAGGTGGGCCGGCTTGAGTCGATCCACCGAGACGTGGTCGGGAGTACCGCCGATGTCCAAGGTGAAGTATTTCACCCCGGTCTCCAGCACGCGGAAAGGCCCGTCGTACGGGGGCCGCAGTTGTGTCCGGTGGGCGTCGTGCTGGACGAAGACATACTCCGCGGTGCGAAGCTCCGGGGCGACGTGCGTGGGTGGGTGCCCGTGGTGCGCCGTCGGCACCGGGGTGAACCTCCGGGCGGTCTCCTGCAGCTGCAGAGCGCTCCTGCGCCGCGGACCAAGGTGCCGTGGGGTCGGGGAGGAACTCGCCCGGCACCCGCAGCGGTTGTCCAAAGACCAACTCCGCCGCGGATGCGCGCAGGTCCTCCTTGGGCGCCGTCCGGAGGCCCAGCAGGACCCAGGAGAGCCTGTCGACCCAGCCGCCATCGCGGAGGGTGGCCCGGAGCGCGGCCTTCAACGAGCGGTGGAACCGCTCGCACAGGCCGTTGGCCTGGGGGTGGTAGGCCGTTGTTCGGTGCAGCTGGACCCCGAGCCCCCGCGCGACCGCAGCCCAGAGCTCCGAGGTGAACTGGGGGCCGCGGTCGGACGAGATGTCCGAGGGGGCACCGAACCGGGCGACCCAGGTGGCGATGAACGCCTGCGCGACGTCTGCCGCCGTCGTCGCCGCCAAAGGCACGGCCTCCGGCCACCGGGTGGTGCGGTCCACCACGGTAAGGACATGGGTGAAACCCCGCGAGGGGGGCAGAGGTCCCACCAGGTCCACGTGCACGTGGTCGAACCTACGTGCCGGCACCGTAAACGGAGCCAATGGGGCCTGGGTATGCCGGTGCACCTTCGCGCGCTGGCACGCGAGGCACGTCCTGGTCCAGCCGCGGACGGCCTTCCCGAGGCCATGCCAGACAAACTTGTCGGCGACCAACCTCTGGGAGGCCTTCGTGCCTGGGTGGGACAGGCCGTGGATGGCGTCAAAAACCTGGCGCTGCCAGCCTGCGGGCACGATGGGCCGAGGGAGATGTCGCAAACGAGGGCCGTGCCCGCGCCGTCGAAGGGCACCTCGGTGACGCGGAGGCCCGTGACGGCGGTCCGCAGGGCCTGGACCCCGGGGTCGGCGGCCTGGTCCACCGCCATCCGGGCATAGTCGATGCCAAGGTGGATTGCGTGGGCGACGGCCCGGGAAAGGCAATCGGCCACCGGGTTGTCCTTTCCCGCGACGTGCCGGATGTCTGTCGTGTACTCGGACACGGCCGCGAAGTGATGCTGTTGCCGGGCCGACCACGGCTCGGCGACCTTGCCCATTGCGAAAACCAGCGGCTTGTGGTCGACGAAGGCCGTGAACGCACGGCCCTCGAGCAGATGGCGAAAGTGCCTGACCGCCAGGTGAAGCCCAAGCAACCAACTCGCGGTCGAAGGTACTGTAACGGCGTTCGGGCGGGCGAAGCTGCCGGCTGAAGAACGCCAGCGGTTGCCAGGCACCACGCACCCATTGCTCGTACACCGCGTAGTCCGAGGCGTCGGAGGTGAGGGCGATCGGTGCATCGGGCGCCGGGTGCGCAAGCATGGTGGCGTTGGCCAAGGCGAGCTTCGCACCCGAGAACGCCACGTCCATCTGCTCTGTCCAGGTAACGTCACCTTTGCCCGGCTTCCCTCGAAGGGCCTCGTGTAAGGGGCGCAGGAGCTGGGCGATGCGGGGCAGGAACCGATGGTAAAAGTTTACCATGCCCAGGAACTCTTGGAGCCCCTTGATCGTGCGGGGGCGCGGAAACCCCTTCACCGCCTCCACCTTGGCCGGTAGGGGGACGGCCCCGTGCCTGGTGACACGGTGCCCCATAAAGTCGATGCCGGTGACGCCGAACCGGCACTTGGCGGGGTTCACGATGAGGCCATGCTGGCCCATGCGTTCGAAGAGCGTGCGGAGGTGATGAAGGTGCTCTTCACGGGACGCGCTGGCGACGCGTCGCGTCGTCGCGACGAGGATGTCGTCCAGGTAGACGTAGAAAAAATCCAAGCCGTGCAAGACGCTGTCCATTAGGCGCTGGAACACCTGAGCCGCATTTTCCAAACCGAAGGGCATCCGAAGAAATTTGAAATGCCCGAATGGCGTGATGACAGCCGTCTTCGGGATGTCCTCCGGCCTGACAGGGACCTGATGGTAGCCGCGTACGAGGTCCACCTTTGAAAAGAAGGACATCCCCGCCAACCGGGCAGAGAAGTCCTGGATGTGGGGGATGGGGTAGCGGTCGGGGGTGGTGGTGTCGTTGAGGCGCCGGTAGTCCCCGCACGGTCACCATCCCCTGCCGGGCTTGGGCACGATGTGGAGCGGGGACGCCCACGCGCTCTCGGAGCGCCGCACGATGCCGAGCCGCTCCAGCGTAGCGAACTCCGCTTTAGCTACGGCGAGCTTCGTCGGCTCGAGGCGGCGTGCCCGGGCGTAGACCGGTGGCCCGGCGGTGGGGATGTGCCCCGTGTTTGACGGCCCCCGCCGAGAAAGTGGGCCGCGTGAGGGCCGGGAAACCCGCGAGGAGGCGGGCGAATTCGTCCGCTGCCGGAAGCGTACAGATGTACCTGGCCGGAACTGAACCGCTCAGCAAGCCGCTCGATGAGCCGCTCTGTGAGCTGCTCAATGAGCCGGGCAGCGCGCACGCGAGCGAGCTGAACGTCTCAGCCTGGACAAGCCTTCTGCGCTTTACATCCACCAGTAATCCATTAGCACATAAGAAGTCCGCGCCGAGCAGTGCCAAGGGCACGTCGGCCGTAACGAACGACCAACGGAAAACCTGCCCTCCGAACCGCAGAGAGAGACAGCGTTTTCCGTACGTGCGTATAGACGTACCATTGGCCGCAAGCAGCGCGGGACCTCGGCCCGCGGTTTGCTTGTCGGACGTACCGGCAGGAACGACACTCACCTGCGCTCCCGTGTCGCACAGGTAACGGCGCCCGGACAAGGTGTCCATTATGTACAGGAGGCTGTTCGAATTGCCGACGCTCAAAGCCGCCACCGAGCGTCGGCTCGCCCGTTTCCCGACCTGCCGAATGAGCACGGCGGGCGACATTGCCGAGCCTCGTGGCCGAACCTAGCGTGGAAATGGCACCAGGTTTGCGGCGAAGCCGGAGGCCGCGGTTTCCGCGGTGGTGGTGGGCAGGGCGTGGCGGCCGCCACGAGGCGCCCCTCGGAGCAGGGGTGGGCACCCGCAGGAGGTTCTGACTCGGGAGCCGCTACGGCCGCACCGAAACTCGCCTGCATGTCCAAAGCCGCGTAGTACTTGTCGGCCTCGGCCGCGAACGCACGGGGTTCCGTCGTCGCGGAACCGGCCAACGCGAGGCGGACTCGTGCTGGCAGCTGGCGTCGAAATAACGCCCGGAATAGAGCGTTCGGGGTTTCGTCGCCCATGAGCGACAGCATATGGTCCATTCGGACCGACGGTCGCGTGTCACCGAGCTCGGGGATGTCCAAGAGGCAATCGGCCCGTGCGTCCACTGTGAGGCCGAACGTGGCGAGGAGGAGGCGCTTGATCGCCTCGTACTTGTCGTGGGCCGGTGGGTTCCTCAGGACCGACACGACGCGGACGGCCGCGCCGGCCCCGAGGGAGGCGACCACGTGGCAGTAGCGTGTCTCATCCGCCGTGATGCATCGAAGCCTGAACTAGGCTTCGGCCTGCAGGAACCAGATCTCCGCCTGAGCTTCCCAGAACTCGGGGAGCTTCATTGCTACCGCGTTGGTTGCCATGTCGGGTGGTCAGCGACGGCTGACCAGAACATCGGAGGTCACCAATTAAAGTGCGGTGCTACGCGCGCTTACTTGCTACCAAGGAGGAAGTGGACAACGCGGTTAAACAAAAGGGTCTTTATTCACAACAGGTCACTGTAGCACTGGCGCGCTCCGGGCTGCGCGCCCGGTGTATATCCTGAGGCCTACCCCTCGGGCGTGGCCGCCGCCCACTTGGTGCGCGGAATGATGTCACCACGCCAGTGGGCTTTCGTGTCCGCCACAATATATATATATATATATATATATATATATATATATACATATATATACATATATATATATATATATATATATATATATATATATATATATATATATATACACACACACAGTGATCCCTCGTTTATCGCGGGGGGTTCGAAAATCCGCGAAGTAGCGACCATATTTTTATTTTATTATTTATATATATTTTAAAGCTTTATGACCCTCCCCACACTCCTATTAACCTTTCCCACACTCTTATTAACCTTTCCCATACTCTTATAAACACTTCCTATACTCTTAAACACTTTTTACACTCTTAAACATACGTAATTTTAACAACATATAAAATTCTAATGGGTACTCACCATTGAAGATACTGTAGCGACCCATGGGTTCCCCAAGCAAGACCAGCATCAGAATCTCCTTGCTCCAGCCGGTGACGTCACCGGCGGGGATCCGCGGCGCAAGAGTGGCTGGTCACGTGACCACCAAAGCGTGTCGCGCGTGCGGGTATAATCAGCTACACCTGTTGATCACGTGACCACCGAAGCACGCTACGCTTGAGAGGCGTGGCTTTCGGTTTCGGTTTCTGGTTGTGCTTTATAATGCAGCCCGATAAATGGGCTTTTCAGTGTTCCCGAGTTGGTTTTGAGAATAAATATCTTCTCGGACGAGTTTGTGTCTTGCCCGTCATTTCGTCCGTATCAAGCAAGAGCCCCGGCTCTTCAATACTACAACTTGCGTGATGAAGATGATGATGAATTAGCTGTGCAGTACTGATGACGATGAAGGTGATGACGATGATGAATGTACTGCACAGCCAGAAAGAGCATTACAGTTACCCATTACGTGGGTAACTAGCGCAAGTGGAAGCTGCCGCATCTGCGTTTTCCATACGCACGACTCTTTGTCTCTCCTTCTACTGTACACTATGTACAGTATTTTATTTCTTGTAATGTGTTTTAATAACTGTATTTTTCTTATTTTTTTACGTTTTTTTATTTTTTAGGCTAGAAAATGCTTATTTTACCACAAAAATATTTAAAGTAATAGTATATAAAAATACATTTATACCGCAAAATCCCGCGATATAGCGAAAAATCCGCGATATAATTTTACATATACTAGCGAGAAAAACCCGCGATGTACCGAAGCCGCGAAAAGTGAACCGCGATATAGCGAGGGACGACTGTATATATATATATTTATTGTGGTTTTTAGAACCCTCCACTTTGTAAATATCTGTAATATTCCCTTATAAATAATCCCCTGTAAATATTCCCATTTTTTGGGGTAAAGGTCAAAGGTCGCACCCTAGTTAGGCCACGAGCAACACGTAGCACATCATAGGCTTCTTTAGTTTTTTCATTAGTATGTGTTTCAGGTAAGGATCTGTTTCCAATAGTTGAATCTGCGTTGTATTAATCAAATAACCTAGGCCCCTTCTCAAATTCCCATTCCATTCATATTGCGGCGTAATCTGCCCTCCAAATCATATTGCGATACTCTACCAGCCGCAGCCGCCTCAGCGGTCGCTGCCTTTGAGCTGAAGCTAGCCCCAAGCCGCCATAAGCCACGTGGCAGAGTGGGAGAAGAAGGGAGGAGCGGCCAGGAACATAGGCGTGGCCCCATCAACACGTCATGAGGGGAGGTACCGATGAACCCTCACGACCAATCCGAGGCGTGTTCACCGGTAGGCGGAGCAAAGCGGACACGGCCTGATACGCGAGGCTTGTAATAAAAGCGCGAGCGCGAAGCCCTTTTGCGCAGATGCGGGGGAGATGATCGGCAGAGAGGAGAGAAGATCGGCAGATGATCGGCAAACTTGAGGGAACAGCGCAGAGGCGGCGAATGTTAAGAACATTGCACGGAGGATCGCTTGGGACGATCGTTTTGATACGAACTGCCGTTGGTTTTGAGAGCGTTCGGCACGCTATACGTACACAGATTCCAGCCCCTCGCATATGTAAGGTCCGGTCGCGCGCCAACGATACGCGAAGCTGCCTGCCGTTCTTCGCCCGCGGACCCGGAGCCTGGACGGATCCCATCGCCTGGAACCATCTGCCTGGACCTTCCTCCCCTACCAGCTACCATTCCGTGTGAGTGTCTGTTTGTCCTGGGGTCGTGATAAGTTAAGACTGTTTAGATAAGCTTGCCCTATGTCCTTTTATTAACTTCTTCTTGTATATTCCCTTCTTTCGTTTCCTCTTTTAGTGTAGTAAATAAACCATATTTGTTCTTCCTTCACCCTTCTTATTCTTTGGTTCCTCTCATCCGATCGGTTGCGTCCTGTCCCAAATTGAGTACCTGTGGCACGATTTGGCCAACCGCTTTAAATCTGGTTTAGTCCTTTTGTTAACGGCTCGGATCGTGGATTGCTAAACCGCTCGGCAATTACCATCACATCTACGGTTCGAGCAGGGACTCATCTCCCTGCTTTGCGGAGAGATTGGTGAAGGTATTTGGGAAACCTTTGACCAATCACCCTAGCCAATCTCACCCCGCAAAGGAGCGGGATAGTTCCAGGACCGGAGACGGCCAGCTTAACAAGACAAGGGGATTAACCCCCCCCCCCCCCCCCCCCTAGCTAACAGGAGTGCCGTACTTCGAGATCCCTAACAATATATATATCCAAATACAATTTCAGTTCTCCAGCTTTCAATGAGCGCACGTAATGACGTCACTGCCATGACGTACGCTCTGCCTGTCAAACTCTCAAGCTCATACCATCAGTGGTGAAATTGAATAGTAACTGGTATATAATCGAAAGATTTTCAGTCATGAGTGTATTAGTCAGGTTCAGTATGTCCAGATTTAAAGTTTCGTTGGATTTTTTGGGGGATTTGGAAAACTATATATTTTTGGAAACTATATTGTGTCGTCAGTCAGAAAACCAATGTTGCTATTTGCACAGACTCCTGTATGGCGGCCATCTTGGATTTTCAAAATTGCCGCCGTAGAACTAATTTTTCTCAATATCTCAGCTTCTAAATAACATAGAGCTTTGAATCTAACGGCTAAACATACATTTTCAAGGGCCCTGAATCCAATGGTAGCAAGTTCGATAAGCTAGACATGACCATAGAGCTCCTATGTGGCGGCCATCTTGGATTTTTCAAACTGGCCGCCGTAAAATTGATGTTTCTCAATATCTCAGCTTCTAAACAACATAAAGCTTTGATTCTAACGGCTAAACATACATTTTCAAGGGCCCCGAATCCAATGGTAACAAGTTCGATAAGCTAGACATGACCATAGAGCTCCTATATGGCGGCCATCTTGGATTTTTCAGAACTGATGTTTCTCAATATCTCAGCTTCTAAACAACATAAAGTTTTGATTCTAACAGCTAAACATACATTTTCAAGGGCCCCGAATCCAATGGTAACAAGTTCGATACGCTAGACATGACCATAGAGCTCCTATGTGGAGCTCCGATACATCGTAGACATGTATGACCTAAGAACCAATCACCCTAGGACCTGGGAAGAACTCGGAGCTGGCAATCTATCAGTAACCAAGAATGACATCCCGTTTGTATCCATTGGACCAGATCATGCATGTGAACATCTGAACAAGCTGATGAAGATTCACTCTGGACTGATTGGCATCTCTAACAATGCCAATGCTAGACAGAGATTCTTCATGGTTACACCAGAATTATCACGCCTGTCAAAAGACTTCAAGAGTCAGTTTGGCCTGGAAGGTGACAAGATCACAGAACATCATGACCTTGGTCCAAGTGCAGTCAAGAGGGAGCATGAAGCAATCGACAAGATCAAGGCTGCGATACTGAGTCACGGGAATCCATTTGACACTGAAGGTGACAAGCTGCACAATGTGATAACGAATGCTTACATCCCAGACGAGTATGTACCACAGATCTTGAACATTGATGTCACTGGTCAGAAGTTGTATGAAGACTACGTGTCGGAGCGTATCAATGAAGATGTTAGCCTCTGGGCACCAGTCAAGAAGGAGAACAACAAGATGTTCACGTCTGGGAACAAGAGAACCACAGTGAAACAGAGACAGGACTGTGGATCTGAAGGAGACTAAGGAACTGTACGGAAGGCTCATGGTCCTTGCCAAGTCAAACAGAGACGTCAACCAGAAATATGCCATCGGAAATTACGAGTTCACTGTGACACCAAGAGCACTGTTCGCTCCAGATGGGACAATTCTTCCATGCACTGAGAAGTCGAAGTTAATTCATCTCCTCGACAAGTTAGCAAGAGCAGAAATTCACCCCGAAGATCAGCAGCAGACACCAGCTGCAAGTGTTCTATAAGAAGATCCAATGGACACAAGAACTATGGCATCCACATCTAGTAAACCTACAAGTCGGAAGATTGCACTGGTGGATGGGATGGTGCTTGTGCATAAGCTGACAAAGAAACCAGCCACTGTAGTGAAAGTCAACGATCTGGGTGAATGCTTCAATGACAGACTCATGTCTCCAACAAAAGATTGTGATGAGATCATACTGGTCTTTGACACGTACAAAAACGATTCTCTGAAGAGTGCTACCAGGGCTAAAAGAAGGCAAGGAAAGGATGCAGTACAGTATCAAGTCAGAGATGACACCAACATCAAACACATCCCAATGAGCACATTCCTTTCTCATGACAAAACAAAGGCTGATCTGACTGACTATCTGGCAGCGAAAACTCTAGAATACAACAGTCACTCATCCAAGTTGATCATCACGTCTGCTTCAGGGCGTACTAGGAGCAACAGTGACCTGCTCTTCGAGGACAACAACCATGAAGAAGCTGACACCCTGTTTATCCACCAGGCCGTGCTGGCATCCCAGCGAAACCCACATGATGCGCAGTTGGTGTTCTTCTCTCCCGACACATGTCCTGGTACTAGTCATAGCAAACTATGACCTACTGCTGAGGAATACATCCATTTCCATGGCCTCTGGAATACTTCAAATAGACCCACTGTGGACAGCTCTAGGGGTCGAAAGAGCAAAGGCGTTGCCAGCCTTTCATGCTTTCACAGGGGCAGACAACACTGGGAGGTTCTCTCGAATAGGCAAAGCAACCTGGCTGCATGTCTACCTCAAAGCAAGTGAAGATGTCAGACACCGTGCGAATGCTTTCAGATGCAACTGAAGTGACGGAGGACATGTTGTCCACACTAGCTAACTTTGTATGCGCTGCTTACTCTCCAAATGGCATCCACATCGACAGCATCCCCGAACTACGATGGTATCTCTTTTGCAAACACATGGCAGAAAGTGACAGGCTTCCTCCTACTCTTGGAGCTCTCAAGCAGCACATCCTTAGAGTCCATATCCAAGCCAGAGTGTGGGGTCAGGCAAGCATTGCTCAACAGGATCCTCAGCTGAATCCCCTGCAAAACGGCTTTTACAAAGACACGGATGGACAAGTGAAACCAACCACAACTGAGGAGCCTCCAGCCCCCAAGGCCATCATTCAAATGGTTAGATGTCAGTGCAAAACAGACTGTTCTTCATGGAGATGTTCCTGCAGAACAAACAACTTGGCTTGTACAGACCTTTGTCAGTGTGACATCCAGTGCCAAAATGATGAGGACTCAAGATGTGATGAACGAAAGCGATGATGAGGATGATGATGACTTTACTCAATGATGAATCAAAGCTCTGTGCTCTTTAGAAGGTGAGTTACATCAGTTTTACGGTGGCCAGTTTGAAAAATCCAAGATGGCCGCCACATAGGAGCTCTATGGTCATGTCTAGCTTATCGAACTTGTTACCATTGGATTCAGGGCCTTTGAAAATGTATGTTTAGCCATTAGAATCAAAGCTTTATGTTGTTTAGAAGCTGAGATATTGAGAAACATCAAGTTTACGTCGGCTAGTTTGAAAAATCCAAGATGGCCGCCACATAGGAGCTCTATGGTCATGTCTAGCTTATCGAACTTGTTACCATTGGATTCGGGGCCCTTGAAAATGTATGTTTAGCCGTTAGAATCAAAGCTCTATGTTATTTAGAAGCTGAGACATTGAGAAAAATTAGTTCTAGGGCGGCAATTTTGAAAATCCAAGATGGCCGCCATACAGGAGTCTGTGCAAATAGCAACATTGGTTTTCTGACTGACTATACAATATAGTTTCCAAAAATATATAGTTTTCCAAATCCCCCAAAAATTCCAACGAAATTACATAGTGGACCTGACTATATGCAGGACTCACTGCGTTGCCTTGATGAGCCCCAAAAGGGCGAAACCAGTTCGGTAACTGAGTTTTACATACACTTATGACAGTATCTGAACTAAGATCAAAAATTATGCTCTGTCGGAGGGTTCTCTTGTGAGCTCGACAGGAGCTATCTATCTATAGAAGATATATATCTATCACACGGCTGACTCCGCACGTGAAAAAGCTGAATGCCTCAACTCTGTGTTTGCCTCTAAATCTTGTGTCCCAAACCCATCCCTCTCTGTACCCACCGTACCCAGTCGTACCCAGCTGCTCCTGGACTCTGTGTGCTTTCCTCCTGACAAGGTGGAAAAGTTTCTGTCGACCCTCGACTCGGATTCTGCAACTGGACCTGACGGCATCAGCCCACGGGTCCTAAAATCCTGTTCTTCCGCTCTTTCACTCCCTCTCTCTGTTCTCTTCACCCTCTCTTTTGCTCAAGGTCATCTTCCATCTGCTTGGAAATCTGCCAACATCACCGCTTTGCGCAAAAAAGGTGCAAAAACAGATCCCAGCAACTACAGACCAATCAGCCTTCTCCCAATTATCAGCAAAGTCATGGAATCCATCATTGCTTCAGATATGAAATCTTTCCTCTTCTCCAATGGCTTGATCTCTGATCATCAATTTGGTTTCAGACCTGGACACTCTACTCTGGACATGCTGCTTCTGCTTTCTCAACAATGGATGGAGGTCCTCAATGCCAAACAGGAAATTAGAGCAGTCCCTCTTGACATATCACGTGCCTTCGATACGGTCTGGCACCCCGCTCTGCTCACCAAACTCTCCTCTTTTGGTATCCATGGAAATCTCCACGCATGGCTGGTGGACTTCCTCTCTAGTCGTAGTCAACGTGTGGCCCTGAATGGGTTTCTCTCATCTCCTCTTCCTGTTCAGGCTGGAGTTCCACAAGGCAGTGTTCTGGGCCCTGTGCTTTTTCTGGTCTTCATCAATGATCTCTCTGACTCTCTTGAAAATCCTCTGTATCTCTTTGCTGATGACTCTACTCTCTGTCGCTCCATTCTTCATCCCTCAGATCGGCAGTCTGCTGCCTCCTCACCTCACTCTCTGCAGACCTGGACAAAATCACAGACTGGGCAAACAAGTGGAACATGTCTTTCAATCCTGACAAATCTCACACTCTTACGATGTCTCCGAAAAGACCGACTGGACAACCCTCCCATCCACCTCTGAATAATCCTCTCCAAGAAGTTCTGTCACTCAAGCTTTTGGGTCTCACTATCTGCCATGATCTTTCCTGGGAAAACCACATTTCAAATCTGGCCTCCAAAGCCAGTCGCCGACTGGGCATCCTCCGTCGTGCGAAGTCCTTCCTTGGCACACCCGAGCTCCTCACCACATACAAGGCTTTCATCCGCAGCTCAATGGAATACTGCTCTCCCCTCTGGGCTGATGCTCCTGCCTCACACCTAGCTCGTCTTCACGCTGTTGAAACCAAAGCATTCAGAATCATTGGAATCTCCCGCGATGAAGCTAACTCCAAGGGCCTCTCACTCACTCACCGCAGGCAGGTTGGTGGTCTTTCCATCTTCTACCGACTCCTCTCTGGCCTTGCCCCCCCAGCTCTCTCTGGGCTCTGTCCCGCAAATATTCCTACAGATCGCACAAGATCTGCCTGCAACCCTCTTATGGTCAAACTGCCAAAATCAAGACTCTCTGCTCACCTTCACTCCTTCATTCCTCTTTTCTCCCGCCTCTGGAACAAACTCCCTCACTCTCTTCAATCCCACTCCACCCTCCAGGTCTTTAAAACAGCTGTTCACCACCATCTCTTATCTTCCCCCATCCAAAACCTTGATCTTTTCTACCCCCGCTAATTTCACCCAAATTCCACTTTTTTGAAATACCAACTTCTGTCCTGGAAGTCCTTGGTGTCATTGTGTTTATACTTCTCCCTCCACCCCCCCCCCCCCAAGCCCTCTCCCTTCCACACATCTCCCTCCACCCCCCCCCCCCCCCCCAAGCCCTCTCCCTTCCACACATCTCCCTGCTGTCAAATGTTGTGTTTGTGTGCTTCCCCTTCTCTCCCCATCTTGTTTTCCGCTCCCTCTTTTTATATATTTTGTTTGTCTGGTTGATTTGTTTGTGAAGTAAATGTTAGCTCTTTCACGAGCCTCGATTCAGTATCCAAAAAAAAAAAAAAAAATCGATAGAAGATTTGATTGTTGCGGATTTGAGAATCCGGTTTTTTATTTTTTGTATTGTTGTAAGTGTCATGAGAATTGTTGTAAATATCACCCTCCGTATATAAAGGTAATAGGTCGTCCTCCTAGTTACTCCATATACATACACGTAGCCAATCATATACCCTCTTAAGTAGTTATCTCCTTATTCTATGTAGTTGAAGGCTCTGTTCCCACTAGTTGACACTGCATTGCATCAGATGACATAAGGTAGTTCCCTTTCATATCCCAAAGCCTCCGTTGCCAACTGCATTGGGCGGTTTTCTGCATTTTGCCGCCATTGCCATGTGCTGTACCTCGGAGAAGAAAGGCGTGTCTCCACCTCGTCATCAAAGGATGGAGCCAGGAGAGCCCGAGCGACCAACCAAGGCTCAGTGGTTTGGCTTGAGAGGGCAGAAAGAGAACGATCGGGGAGGTTCGCGAAGGTTCGAGGGTGTGGCCGAAATAACCCGCGGCGGGCGCCCCCAGAAAGATGAGTCCTTGGAAAGCAAGCGACGCACCCCACCTGAGCCGAGTTGAGGAGGGAGATAGAAGCACCCATGAGCTTTAAACCACCGCAGCTCTGAAACCATCGCAGCTTTGGGGACCATCGAAGCTTTGAGACAACCGCAGTGGTGACCACGGCAGCTTTGAGCTTTTGCGAAGCGACGCCGCCGGGCGAACACGATTGAGGAAGGGCGGCGGCTGCTCACTCCCGGCCCGGCCGTCCTCCCGTGTCCAGCCGCACCTTCCTCCCCTTCCAGTCATCCGTGCCTGGCCTCATCCATCCATTCGTGTGAGTTTAATTGTCGTCTGTTTTGTGTGTCTTGTCCTGGGGTTAAGTAAGACTGTTTAGGTAAGTTAACAATTGCTCTGTGTCTTCTGGTCCTTCCATCCTTTCTGTAAATTATTTTATTATCTTTCCTTCTCCTTGGTTTCTTTGATTTGTGTAAATATTAGTAATAAATTATATTTGTATTTCCTACCTTTGTTCTTCTTCTTCATGCTCGTCCGGTTCGCTTTAGTGATTTCCCCATTGGACACCTGTGGCACGATTTGGCCAACGAATAGGAATCGGGTCTAGTTCTTGTTAATAGTTCGTGCCGCGGTTGCAAAACCACTCGGCAATTAACATCTGTCCGCGGTCGCGAACGGGGTTGCGCCCCTGCCTCTCCGGAGGGAGCTGTGCAGCGTCAGGACTCACGTCGGTCAGTCACAAACAAGGGGACTAATCCCCCCTTCTTAAGGGGAAGAAGGCCGACGTAGAGATCCGTTACAATATATCTATATATATATATATTTGTGCAGCGTCTGTCCTGTCCTGTGTTGTCACTGAACTACTTTCTCAAACTTTTGTGAAATCGTACCAAACTTCTGGAATGCACATATCTCTCCCGTCGGTATGTCCTAAGGGTATTGTTTTTGAAAAAAATTCCATTTTTTTTTTTTTTTTGGGGAATATTTTGGGGAAATGTTTTTTTCAACTTCAATTGTGTCGACGCTTGGTGAGGCGAGCGTAGCGAGCCGAGCCAAGCTAGTATATATATATATATATATATATATATATATATATATATATATATATATATATATATATATATATATATAGATAGATAGATAGATAGATAGATAGATATATATATATATATATATATATATATAGATAGATAGATAGATAGATAGATAGATAGATAGATAGATAGATAGATATATAGATAGATAGATAGATAGATAGATAGATAGATAGATAGATATATAGATAGATAGATAGATATATATATATATAGATAGATATAGATAGATATATATAGATATATATATATATATATATATATATATATATATATATATATATATATATATATATATATATATATATATATATATACATATATATATATACAGACTTGGCATTTAATATGGAATATTTTTTTTGTGGTGGTGAACTTACTTATCAAGATGTCTTAGAACCAAAAGTCCATTGGAATTATGTTGAAATTATTCTAGATTTTGTTAATGTGACTTTTAAAAGAAACAAAAACCACATATTGACATTTCAAAACAAATAAATTGATCCTTAAAAGTGATGTAAACTGATATCGAACTCAATTCATGGACAGTACTGTGTTAAACTTCTGTACGTTTTCCAGAAGTATCTCTTTATTTTGCACATTAGCCAATTTTTTTTTTAACAAAAACAAAAGTTAAATTACGACTGGGATTACGGACAGTAAAATTACAGTTCAGTACTCCGTGTAACCCCCATGAGCATTCAGAAGAGCACGTACACGTCGAGGCATGCTGTTCACGAGATTTGCCAAGGTTTGGACAGGAATCGCTTGCCATGCAGTGACAATAGCCTGCTGCAATTCACGCACAGAGGTCGGCTGCTGGTCCAAGTGGTCAATTTGACGCGTTAATTCTGCCCACAAGTTCTCTATCGGATTCATATCCGGGGACATGGCAGGCCACTCCATATGCTCTACACCACGGTCAGCAAGAAAGTGTTGGATCATGCGAGCACGATGAGGCCGTGCATTGTCATCTTGGAAGACAAAGTTTCCTCGAAAGGCTGCACGAGCAAATGGAAGCAATGTTTCTTCCAGAATGGCCCTGTACTTGAACTGGTTCAGGTTTCCATTCAGAACAACCAGGTCAGTTTTGCCCCCTGCATGAAAAGCAGCCCAAACGGTCACCCCACCACCTCCAGCTTGGACTCTTGGCACTATACAATCTTTGTTGTAGGCTTCATGCACTTGTCTGCGCACTCGGACGTGGCCATCTTGACGATAGACCAGAAATCTAGACTCGTCACTGAAGATCACGTGATTCCAGTGTCCTGGCTGCCATTGATGGTGCTCTCTGGCCCACTGCAATCGGCGCTGGCGGTGTTGTCTGGTCAGGCGTGGCTTTCTCAGAGGACGCCTGGCACGATAGCCTGCTTGAACCAGTTGTTGGTTGACTAGCCTTCTGGATACAGGCACATTTGTCAGTTGCTGCCACTCAGCCCTAAGCCGATTAGCTGACTTGGTACGGTCATTGCGGACTAACCGATGCAGCTGCCGATCATCCCTCCTTGTGGTTCTGCGCGGACGTCCTGGCCTCGGCATTGGAGTAGGGACACCCCTCTGAGCATTTCGTTTCAGGATCTTTGACACCTGACCTTGAGTGATACCATACTGCTGAGCAATAGCACGCTCTTTCATGCCGTAATTTCGTAAAGCCACCACTACATGACAAACAGCATTGTCGAGTTCACGGACCATCTCCAGCGGAAGCGGCAATAACTTTTGGAGACGTGCAGCAGTTGTTTTCCACTAATACAGAACGCAACAACCCTTGTATACCTGACTGTGAACCCAATCGTCAAATGCACCTGTCCATACATTTTGCCACGCCACCTGTGATATAATCCTGTTGTTGACTTCTTGCTGCGAGAGACAATCAGTGACATGGTTCTTTTAACAAATAAATCACCAAAGTGTAAAAGAAGCTCACCAGATTGATATCCTGAGTTAAGAAAGTAAACCCAAGTCAAGAAAAAAAAAATATTCCATATTAAATGCCAAGTCTGTTTTTATGTATGTATGACTGTATGTATGTATGTATATATATATATATATATATATATATATATATATATATATATATATATATATATATATATATATATATATATAGATAGATATATGTATATGTATATATATGTATATGTATATGTATATATATGTATATGTATATATATGTATATGTATATGTATATATATGTATATGTATATATATATATATATATATATATATATATATATATATATATATATATATATATATATATATATATATATATATATATATATATATATATATATATATATATATATATTGTTACGGACACGGCTAAAGATGTTGCTTGACCGAGCGGAATGGCCGCCGTGTTCGTACAGTTTACCCGATTACCCCCAACTCACCCGATTCCACTCGAACATTGGCCAAATCGCGCTACGCTAAATCAATGATTGGAAAGGACACAACGACTGGGATAAATGAAACGACGCAAGGGGTACAGTTCTCAAGACCTCCGGAGGAGGATATAATTAGTGGTGGAGAAAAGGGGTAGATTACAAGGTAGAGTGAGGTAAAAGACACAGAAGAGATAGGCACTTAGATACAACCTTATCCAGCCCAGACAGACCACAGACAAACGGAACAAGACTGACTTACACAGGGATTGATGGCAGGGAAGGACAGGTCGGTTGATAGCACAAGGTGCACCTTGGCTCGGGAACAGGATCAAGCACGGTCCAAAAGATGCAGGGAGGTGTCACAGCGCTCGGAGGTGGCGTCTTTCTTCTCCAAGCTCAGCGCGCATCTGACGTCACCTCCCTCTTCCTGCGCATGCTCAGCGGGGAGTCACACGCCCTCGGCTCATTGGCTCCGCCCCAGATGGGACCGGTCCGCCGCTTCTATTGGGTGCGGGGGTTACCGGGCTCCGCCCTGGACGAGGAGCTGACAGCGAGCCCCTACTTGGTAACCCCGTCGAGCACATGTTCGATGGCGGCTCGTTGGAAAGGCCTGGTGCCCTCCCAACACCCCCTACCAACCAAGCCGGAGTGAGGACGCGCACTCCCCGCGCCGCCGCCGTTGTTGTTGTTGTTGTTGTTGTTGTTGTTGTTGTTGAACCGTGAGGAAGAGCTGCGGGGAGGTATTGGGAGGTCCTAAACTTCCTAACGGTGCCATACAATCACATTCTGGTGCAACGAAGAGTCAGAATTAATGGAAACGAGTCCTTAACTGACATAGACTAAGAATAACTAGCAAGATGTCCTATAGTTGTCTACGTGAGATGCGGTGGACCTGGATGCGACATTTAATGGGGGAAATAGGGGAAGGTCGGGTCTACAGAGTGTTGTTTACAGAAAATGGGACTAGGGAATGGGGGATTGGGGATAGTTGGGAAGTATTGAGGAAATAGGGGAATATTTACAAGCGGATATGGATGGATGCCAATCCCATATCCGCAACATTGCACCCTTCTCTACCTCGGGGCGTCCCGACCCGATAAATTTTTACCTACGTTAGTGTGGCACTCAGATGTAGTTCCCTCTACTATTAACTCAACCCTGAGTGCGACAGTTTTACAGATGTTCACAAATGAGTAAATATGTCCCCCTGCGACGTTGCACCCTTCTCCTAACAGAAACACACCCACAGGATAACCGAATCGCGGAAAGAATCCTCAAACTAAACATACAGCCGGTAGGGAGCATCATTTATACAAGACTACACTGATACTTACACTACGATCCAGGACCTGTTCTTTGAGGAACACATGCAGATGTTATGCATAGAGAGAGCACGCATGCCAGCATCGATACACCAACCCACGAGTGCCCTGTGGCCCTACGGCCTTTAATAATGTGCAGAGCACCCCGTCCAAGCACCAAAAGCACCACCCCATACACACAGTCAGCACCATCCGGTGCACCATTAAAGTGTTCAGAAAAATGCACAATTAAGTGTCCATGGTCACCGGTGGTGTCGCAGCCGGCCGATGTTCTGCCGCTGGTCTTGCCTTGGAGCCCACTTGGCCTTCTGGCTTCTTTAGAAATTAAGAAAGGCGCCAACCGCGTCCATTTCTAAATTGTGGCCGTCAGGGGGGCCAACTAAAAGTGGTTCACCTGTATGGCATAGGTGCCACGTTGAACCAGAGGTCCATCAACGGGTGGTGCTTGCCCGCAAAAGAACTGCGGTCCATTGTGGGCGGCCACCAAAATTGCGGTCCATATGGTGTATCGATCCAGGCAGCAAGCAGCGGAAGTACAGGCCCACAACTGCGGAGCCAGCACCTCTCTCTCCTCTCTCTCCTCTCTCTCTGCCCCAAAGCCAGATCCTCGGAGGTGGGAGACAAAAGAAGACAAGTGAGTAAGGTGGTAAGGGCGCAAAAGTGCATGCAATATAAGGTAATGCACACTGGGGGCACATGGGAACCAGGTGAGACAGGTACGTTCCTACCGTACGCCCCCCCCCCCCCCCCCCCACCAGGTAACCTACATTGCCCCTCCCTTACCCCTTACTGTATCCACAAAACACAACACTACCCATAAACATCTACTTTACACATCAACAAACGTCCCTACTGTCTTCCCCGTTCCTCCCATAAACCAAATTCGTCTTCTCTCCCTCCTAACCAATCAAATTTGCCATTTCCAACTCTCATCAAAATTTGCCATCTCCAACTCAACATCAAAATTTGCCATCACCAATTCATCATCAGTCCCTCCTAAGGAGGGAGAGATGGAATCACCCCAATGTCTCATCCACGTCGTGATGCGTCTCACAAATCCACACAGCAATTCTCCTTTCCTGCAACACAGAACAAAGGAACACAGGTGTGGAGTCATCATCATCACCTCAGGTAAGTGGCTGCGTATGGTGCGACAGGTTCATCAATCCTAACTATTTCCTAAATGACTTTAACAACTTTACATTACCCGGGGTCTTTCCCTGCCAATCCATTGGCCAATTTACACTATGGGTTCTAAAAACCAATTCCCATTGACCAAACTGTGGTGCTTCTCAAGTTGGGGTCTCACTCCCCCGATTCATCACTCGGTGCCCCCGCACAATTTCGGTGGCTGGGTCGTGTGACGCTCCCAGCTGGTCCGCCCACCTGCACACCTCCACCACTGTTGTTGCCTACCGAGCTCACCTGCTCCTCACCCTAACCTAACTAACTGGGGAAGGCCCTCTCGCACTCTCACCCCCTCAGTGCCCTCTCTGGCACGGGCTGCCCGATCCACACCCGGGATCCTCAGGCACCCACTGACACTAACGGCTCCCAGAGCCCACCTGCGGCCTCACCTGGCCGACATCTAACAGTGGCGGAGTGCCCAACCATTCACACTCATACTAACAGGCCACACGACCAGCCAATTTCACCACACCAATGCACCCATCCACAATACCATTCTGCATCCGCACCACAAATGCCAATATCCAACCACAATTTACCTATACCTTCTAACTATTCTTTAAACTACCCGCCCTCTCCGGGTACTCGTGAAAAGGGGTCCACTCTTCCCCCATCCACACCTTCACACCATGCACACCACTCCGTACCACTTACTCCAACTCTCTCCACACCACTCATTCCAATACTCCATGTATTCCACACACCTGTACTTGCACACCTGTGCTCTCATACTTGGTGCCGCCTGCACCCTTCTCTCCCCCAAGCGCATTCGCGCTGATCCACAACACTCACTACTCATACACTGCTCCACACACCTGTCCAGTTCTCACACAGCATCATCTACTCTGTCTACTCCCTTCTAAAACTCGCGCTCCTCCGTCTTTATCAAACACTAAGCTACTACGTCCCCACTACAGGTATCATTGTCACTATCTAACCTTAACGTCACCTAATGTCATCTTCTAGGTCCCTACACACAATATCCTAACCCACCCGGGCTAGTTTTCACTGCCATCAACCCCATAATCTATAGCGCATTTGCCCCCACTTTTGTGAGGGATGATAGAGTTGCCATCCCACCACATCGGGCATCTCCCACTACCAATTTTGCACATCAAATTTCAACAAATCAAAAATTTGCCAATCATTACTGCCAATCCTTTGCCAATCATCAAATTTTGTTTTTTTCTAATTTTGGGTCCAAAACACTAACCTCATCACCCGTCTACTTATTAGATCCTCTCGGTGCGCCAATTTACTTCTAAAGCTCGGCTTCGTACAGCCAAGCCATGAATGCGGGTTGTTTGGTGCCAGCGGCTGGATACGTCCCGCATTCGGGGCAGGGACGGGGGCTTACCCGGGCCGAGATCCCACGCACCACCTCGGCGTGGAGCCATCCAATGTCCCGATCTCGACCTGCCGGCACGTCTCAACAAAAAGTGGTCGCCATGACGACCCTTCCTATCGAGCTGCCCGCTCCGCCTAGTGGAGCACGGACGCGGCTGTTCCAAGCGAGGCCCAGCGTGGATCGCGTACGGCGGTCCTTTCGAACCCGCCGTGGCTCGGATCCCCGCTGGTTCTCGCGGCACGCGAAGCCCGGCACGCACCGAGGGCCCGATTCGGCTAAAAGTCGCTCTAACCGCTAACCCGGTTACCGTCGATGCCTCACCTGCATGCTTACACGCATATGCTACCCCTTTCTTGCTCATACATCCAGCCGTTTCCCTGCTCTTGGTCATTGCACCTTCTCTTACACACCCAGGTACACTCATTCCACTCACAGACTTGGTCACACACCTGACCACCGAACACCTTGGCACACATTCGTCGCTCGCACACCTCACCAACACACCTCTTCGCGCCCCCTCCTCGGTCACCTCCTCTGTGACTATCACAGGGGTGCTCTCACTCGCACACCCAACCACGTGCCTCACGACCAATTCCAGCGTGCATTCCCACACACGCTCTACCATTCCAGGTGTGCTTCCTTCCATTCCAGGTGTACATCCTCGCTCACCTGTCACAACCAACTCACGCTCCGTGTCACTCTCACTACTCTCACCTCCACTCTTGACAACGCACTCACCCTTACTCTCGACAGCGCACTCTTTCCTCCTGTCCCCGTCCGTTACACACCTTGCTCGCGCATCCTCTCCCGTTACATCCTCTGTAACACTCACCACAGGTGTACACTCTTCCTTACTTTTGACAGCGCACGCTTTCCTCATGCACCCCAGAGTCGGACTTTCTCGCACACCTCCTTTTTCGCACACCAGACCTGTCGCACACTTCACCAACGGCCTCTCACGAGCACCCAGGTCCATCTCGACCCCCAAGCTTATTAAATCACCTGGCGCATCATACGCACGACCATATTGGTCACCACTTACACCAGGTCCTCTTTCTCTTCGCTTCTCCTCCATCACCTGCGAATCCCTCATCCGGTTAATGAGCACATCATCACGATCCGAACACAGACTTTGGACCAATTCTTTTACTTCCTCCTTTATCTCTTTCTTATCCTCTCTCCGTCGCTTCTTAATTTCGCTCACCCCTTCTTCCACTTCTTCTAATTTCTGCTTCACCTCCTTCATCGCCTCGTGCGCCCCCTTAAGTTCTTCCTCTAACTCCACCTTATTTTTTTCTATATGCTCCCGCACCTCCCGCTCTTTAACCTCCATCACCTCTACCACCTTGTTCATTTTCCTCGTCAGGTCCTCATGTACCGTCTGACACTCTTTTTTAATTACCCCTACGTCCTTTTTCATCTCCTTCTGTGTCGATTTTAAACCCTCTATTACCGCTGTGTTCTTCTTTACCTGGTCCCCCAACTCCTTTTGTCCCACTGTCAGTTGTTCTACTCCCAGCGTCAACTCCTCTATACCACCTTGCAATTTTACAGTCCCCTTTCTCACCTCCTTCTCCATGCGCTCCTTACAGTGCCTCACCTCCTCGCGCACTCCTCCGACCTCCTCACTCATACCTCTTCTGATCTCTTCTCCCATCACTTGCATCTCCTGCCCAGATGCCACCCTCATCTGCTCCATTTCCTCCCTGTGAGCATCCAATTTAGTTTCTACCCCCATTCTGACCCCCTCTATCTGCTGCCCCATTTTTTTAACTTCCCTTTCCGCTTGGTCCCTCATGTCCCTCAATTTGCCTTCCATACTGTTTTCTAACCCCTCTAACCCCTTTTTCATCCCTTCCATTTGATTCTCTTGAGCGGCCATTCTGTTTTCTACCCCCATTAACCCATGTTTCACCCCTTCTATCCCATTGTCTAACCCCTCTAATTTCTTGTCTAATCCCTCACCGGTACCCCTCGCTTCGTCCCTCATTACCCCCAATTGCTCACTCTGAGCATCCATCCGGTTCCCCATTCTTAAAATTTGGTTTCTCATCCCCCTGTTCTCTTCCCTCTCCTCATCCGCCTTGACCATGAAGGCCTGCATCTGCTGCATGAATAGGCCCCAGTTCATTGGTGCTGGGGCCGCTGCTACGGTCACGGGCGCGGCAAAATTTGGTGCTGCTACACCCACGTGCGCGAGGACGCCATTTTGCGCGCCTGAAGCCTCGTGCGCGAGGACGCCATTTTGCGAACCTGCCGCCCTCACTGCTTCGCTCTCCTCTTGTCCCTCAATTTGGTCCTGGATCGACCCTGCCTCACTCTCCTCTACCGGAACCCAGCCGTCTTGATCTGCCATAGCGCGACTTTCAAAATTCGGGTTTTTATTTTAAAACAAAACAAATTTCGGTAACTTGTAATTTTGAGCGCGTTAAGCGCGCTTCGGGTCCGTATCTCACTCCTCGACACCAATTGTTACGGACACGGCTAAAGGTGTTGCTTGACCGAGCGGAATGGCCGCCGTGTTCGTACAGTTTACCCGATTACCCCCAACTCACCCGATTCCACTCGAACGTTGGCCAAATCGCGCTACGCTAAATCAATGATTGGAAAGGACACAACGACTGGGATAAATGAAATGACGCAAGGGGTACAGTTCTCAAGACCTCCGGAGGAGGATATAATTAGTGGTGGAGAAAAGGAGTAGATTACAAGGTAGAGTGAGGTAAAAGACACAGAAGAGATAGGCACTAAGATACAACCTTATCCAGCCCAGACAGACCACAGACAAACGGAACAAGACTGACTTACACAGGGATTGATGGCAGGGAAGGACAGGTCGGTTGATAGCACAAGGTGCACCTTGGCTCGGGGACAGGATCAAGCACGGTCCAAAAGATGCAGGGAGGTGTCACAGCCCTCGGAGGTGGCGTCTTTCTTCTCCAAGCTCAGCGCGCATCTG
Organism: Myxine glutinosa; assembly: GCF_964187855.1. NCBI lineage: Eukaryota > Metazoa > Chordata > Myxini > Myxiniformes > Myxinidae > Myxine > Myxine glutinosa. The sequence goes on along the minus strand of NC_136267.1, from coordinate 28,265,659 downwards.
ACGTCACCTCCCTCTTCCTGCGCATGCTCAGCGGGGAGTCACACGCCCTCGGCTCGTTGGCTCCGCCCCAGATGGGACCGGTCCGCCGCTTCTATTGGGTGCGGGGGTTACCGGGCTCCGCCCTTGACGAGGAGCTGACAGCGAGCCCCTACTTGGTAACCCCGTCGAGCACATGTTCGATGGCGGCTCGTTGGAAAGGCCTGGTGCCCTCCCAACACCCCCTACCAACCAAGCCGGAGTGAGGACGCGCACTCCCCGCGCCGCCGCCGTTGTTGTTGTTGTTGTTGTTGAACCGTGAGGAAGAGCTGCGGGGAGGTATTGGGAGGTCCTAAACTTCCTAACGGTGCCATACAGTCACATTCTGGTGCAACGAAGAGTCAGAATTAATGGAAACGAGTCCTTAACTGACATAGACTAAGAATAACTAGCAAGATGTCCTATAGTTGTCTACGTGAGATGCGGTGGACCTGGATGCGACATTTAATGGGGGAAATAGGGGAAGGTCGGGTCTACAGAGTGTTGTTTACAGAAAATGGGACTAGGGAATGGGGGATTGGGTATAGTTGGGAAGTATTGAGGAAATAGGGGAATATTTACAAGCGGATATGGATGGATGCCAATCCCATATCCGCAACAATATATATATATACATACAGCATATATATATATATATATAGTAGATCATCTTGGTCATTTTGTTCACAGTTAATTCACATTAAAACCCCAAATGCATGGCATATTTGACCACCTTCTCCAACAAACTTAAGACCAGGTTCGAATCTGTACCTCCAGAAATACATTTTACAAATTGTGATGTGATGATCTCAGGCCTCTTTTGGAGAGAAAAATCAACAACAAAGCCGGCTGTCAGTAGCACCTGGTCCAGGTTACATCTTCCATTGTGCTGGAACCGCTTGTTGTAAGAAAGCAAGTGAAGAAACTCAGATTTAAATCACTGCAGGGTTGTTGAGCCCCTATCAGTGGCTTTTCACATGATGGCTATGACGTCTAATGGGACTGATAAAAGTGGAAACTCCATACACACTTCGTGCATAACCGAAATACAAGTTGGGATCACGCTGGGATTTTCTCGCACGCATCGTCACCTGCCACCACTCGCCTGTTTTACCACAAGTTCTTGGCATCCTCTGGTCCTGTGATTCTAAAGGATGAAAATTACTTTTTCACTTTTTGTGTATCATTTGAAGAGGTACGAGGGAGTTTTGTATGGTTTCTTGTCTCTTGTTTCTGTTTATTTGGCCAATCTTGCCTTTGTCATATCAATTAACTTGCTCTGTCAATTTACTTGTCCATTAATGCAGACAGAGGAGATCGAGCAATTTCAACACCAATATATACATAATAAATAGATGGACCTTGCAGTATTTTTATGTTGCAGGTTGTCTGTCCTTCAATGTTGACAATTATCCACGTTATTCTATCACCTTCCAGTAATTTTGTACCCTGTCGCACTAAAAGCCGTGGTTGACAAAACGATTGAGCCATCTTGTTTTCAACGTACTATTCATTACGTTTGACCGACTTCACACGTATAAACATTGGAAGACAAATGAATATCGTAGATGAATCTACACACCCTAATTGTAACGGCAGAGGCTTAATATACTCTTCAGGTCTGCGAGCTAAACAGGACAAGTGGAATCAAGCATGCATTTATATCGAGCACGATGCGACGAGTATACCTACCTGTCGCGCACGATCCTTACCAACCTGGATGACAATTTTGCAGACGCTGAACCTGATAAGCCTTTCGAACGAGTAACGAAAATTTTGCCAATTGAGAAACTGTTTTGTACCATATGGTCGTATCACACAGCATGCTTACTTCGAAGGTTGTTCGAGTTGCGGATCAAATGGCAGGGAGCGTTTAGAAAGCAGCGGGAAAACGGGTGAGGCCAATGCAATCAACACAGATGCTGATTCCTCCAGTACAGCATCGATGAGTGTTAGAATGCATGAGTAATTAGTAGGCTGTTCATACTATTAGGATTATTCCAACTAAACCCTAAATTATCCACACAAAGTCAAGAGGAACTGCTTAAATCTGATAAGCTTGAGATACCTGAAGAGCCCAGGTGATAGAAAGCTATCGCTCAAAACATGACATGATGAAGGACAGATAACATTCTGTACTATTTCATAAGGTCATTGCAGTCACAACAAAGTGCTTCAATGTACAAATGTGATAATTCCATAAAATTACCTTGTATTGGGAGCGCTTGTTGATTGCAGTCGATTCTCCTACTCACCCCTACTCACCCCGTCCCCGCTGCCCTCTACCAGTGTTCTCTTATTGTGCTTCCCCTTTCTAACCGTCTGGTCCACCAATGTCAGAGGCATGCACTCTAACTCAGATCTATTTATCCATATGCTGCTGTTGCCAATCCAGGTATTGTGTGTCTCGTGGAAACATTTATTTCACAGGATGTCACCGGCTCGTCTGTGTGTGTCTTCCTGGTTATTGTCTCCTCCTTTCAAACAAACCTGATTCCTGCACTTCTGGTATCACTGTGTACAGTCACGTGAAAAAGTAAGTACACCCCATGTAAAGTTTTGAATTTTTCAACATATTTCAACATAGTTATTTGATCTTCATTTCAACAATATCGATAGATAAAGGTGATATAATATAACAAATATCATTAAACATTTACATTTTGTAGTCCATTGTATAATTTAAATAAACATAAATGCAAATTTCGCATGTGGAAAAAGTAAGCACACCCCATGAAATGTTTTTTAAAATCTTTTTAACATATGTGGACATATCAATATTTGATCTTCATTTAAACAAATTATTTAAATAATTTAGTCCTGGTGTTGGCTTAGCGGCTAGGGTGCCAGCTTAGGATTCCTAGGATCCTGGGTTTGAATCCCGGTCGATCGCTGAATTAACGCCAGGGGGGTTGACTCAGCCTGTCATCCGTCCGAGGTCGGCAAATTGAGTACCAGTTCACTGGTAATTCCCTGTGTGTCGTAAAAGGCGACAAACAGGGTTGGCGGCAGGAAGGGCATCCGGCCGTAAAATATTGCTTCAAAAAGGGGACCAACAAAAACAACAACAACCACAGTGCCCGAAAAAGGCCAACCCCCGCTTTGCGGGGGAAAATGGCCTCTAAAGGTGGTTTTTAATTTTTTTTAAATTTAAACTATCTATAGGTAAAGGTGATCTAATTGAACAAAAACAATGAAAAATTGACTTTTCAATAATTTATTCAACAAAAAATTAACAGATGCCATTTCCTTCTGTGGAAAAAGTAAGTACACACTCTAATAGGTGGTATTGCCCCCTTTGGCAGAAACAACCTCAAGTAGGCGTTTCTTATAACTGTGTACCAGTCTCTGACATCGACTGGGAGAAATTTTTTCCCACTCCTTCATCCAGAATTTTTTCAGCTGTGCGATGTTTGAGGGGTTTCATGCATGCACACCTCGTTTCAAATCCCCCCACAACATCTCGATGGGATTTAGATCCGGGCTTTGACTTGGCCATTCCAGAACCCTCCATTTCTTTCTTTTCAGCCATTCCTTGGTGGATTTACTGGTATGTTTAGTGTCATTGTCATGTTGCAAGGTCCACCTTCGGTTGAGCTTCAACTTTCCGACAGATGGCCTCACATTATCCTCAAGCAGCCTCTGGTACAATGAATAATTCATAGTGGATTCTATGATGGTGAGCTGCCCAGGCCCGGATGCAGCAAAGCCACCCCAAACCATAATATTTCCACCACCATGCTTTATAGTTGGTATCAGGTTCTTGTGGTCAAATGCTGTCTTTGGTTTTCGCCAAACATGTCTTCTGGTACTGTGGCCAAATAGCTCTACCTTTGACTCATCTGTCCAGCGCACATTGTTCCAGAAGTGCTGGCCTTTGCCCAGGTGTTCATTGGCAAACTTTAGTCTTGCCCTGATGTTCTTTCTGGACAGCAAAGGTTTCCTCCTGGCACACCTCCCATGTAGATCTAATTTGTGCAGCCTCTTTCTAATGGTGGACTCGTGCACTTTGACATCAACAGTGGCAAGAGCTACCTGTAGGTCCCGTGATGACATTCTCGGGTTCTTAAAGACTTTTTTCCCGTTCTTTCCCGTTGTAGGTCCCGTGATGACATTCTGGGGTTCTTAAAGACTTCTTTCAGCATCTTGCGGTCTGCTCTCGGGCTGAACTTGCTGTGGCGGCCTGGCCTGAACAAGTTGGCAGTTGTTTGGAATCTTCTCCACTTGTAGATGATCTTCCAGACAGTCGAATGATTGTTTTCAAATTGTTTGGAGATCTTTTAAAATCTCTTCCCAGACTGGTAGGCATCTATAACCTTCTTTCTGAAGGCCTCAGAGAGATCTTTTGATCTAGGCATGGTGATGCCGCACACTTCAACAACAAGGAGCAAACCAAACTAAATATCTGAGGTTTAAACAAGACAGGTTCCTTCAAGATCCTCTCTCACGATGTTCTCATCATTTGCACCTGAGGTGGTGCACCTGATTCTAATTTTAGGTATTTGAAGTAGTGATAAATGTAGGGGTGTACTTACTTTTTCCACATGCAAAATTTTAATTTATGTTTATTTAAATTATACAATGGACTACAAAATGAAAATGTTTCATGATATTTGTTATATTATATAACTTTTATCTATCAATATTGTTGAAATGAAGATCAAATCGCTGTATGTTGAAATATGTAGAAAAAGTCAAAACTTTACATGGGGTGTACTTACTTTTTCACGTGACTGTGTGTTCGTTCCTTCCTTTCTCACAATCCCTGCCTCTCAATGGCTGCCCCAAACACTGTGGATTATGTTTGCCTTTGTGTGCCTCTCCGTAACAGTGTATTGGTTAATTGGTGTGCTACCATGTCCCCTCAACTTCAATGACTTCATATACAAGACTCCCTCCACAAACGTTGACATTCTCAATATGAGTGCTCTTCTTCACTTCCTAATCTGTGGATACTTTAATGTCGCAAAGCCCAGCTGTCTTGGTGTTGGTTCGTATACATCAGTACATGGTCGACCAGCTGGGTAATTCCATGAAGTGACTGCCCTTTTGTTTTTTATGGATGCAGTTGAGGCTCGATCTTGTAAACTGATCAGGACGTAACAGACAAAAATAAAACAGGACACAAAACATGCATGCATGGGGCGGACAAGTTGGTCACAGAGGATGTATAGGTTGGACAAGATGGATACAGAAGGAAACTCTAAGGTGGGAAAACTGGAAAATTAGGAGTCATTTGGGTGTGGTTAACGGGGTGGGAAAAGATCATGGTTTTGGATGTGGGATGATCTGAGACGGTGGTAAACAGCTGTGTTGCAGACCTGGAGTGATGAATAAGATTGAAGAGGATGTTGAAGGTGATTCCACAGGTTTTTTTTTGGGGGGGGGTTTTTTATGGAAGTCGCTCCAAACAAGGCATAAAGCTAATCTCAGTAAGGGGCTTCGGAAAGGTTAGAAAAAGGTATGGATAAAACGAAACAAAATAAAGAAAAATTAAGCAAAGAAAACACCCAGGACACAGGAAGTTGCAGAAGTCAGGTAAAATGTGATTAAACCTCAAAGATGTAGGAAGTATGAATTGACATTCCTCTTGAAGCTGATTAGATTGTAGGATAATGGTAGTGAATTCCAGAGTGAAATAGCATGAGGGATAAAACTGTCGGCATGGCCTTTCGTTCTGCACTTTGCATCAGCTGTAGTGTATGGGTATGCAGAGATGGCAAACCGAGTCTTGCATCCAAACACTCGTATGGGAGGAACCAAGTTAGAAAGTCCATTCACATTTGCCATGAAAATATCTGTAGAACAAACTAAGAGTGGCAACTGACCTACGGTGAGAGAGCGGTTGAAGAGTTGAACCCATCTCCGCAACAACCAGGTTGGCTACGCGTTTCTGGAGCCTATCAAGTAAATATAAGTGGCAGGCTCGTGCTCCAGTGCAAATGTGGCAACAGTACTCCATGAAAGGACGTATAGTTGCCTTATACAGGTACAAAATGGCCTCGGGAGGTAAATAACTCTGTGCTTGATAAAGACAACCAACTCGTTTGGAAGCACTCTTAGCAATACCAAAAATGTACTTATCCCAACGGAGGTTAGAGGAGATGTCCAGATGAAGAAGCCAAAGCTCAGATGATTCTGATAAGGGTGAGAAAAAAAAGAGTGGAGGTGAGCAGTGATCCTAGATTTAAGTAATTTCACCAGAAGGTGGTTGATGGTGGACTGTGTGTGCCCTGCAGACCCTGCAGAAACCTGGGGGGCACATCAATAACAAAGGATGCAAGACCAGAAAGGAAGCGGTTGAAGAAAGAGAGGCCACCATCCTGTCTTTGATGAGAAAGTGATGACCCACAGACTCGGCTTCATTGCGGAATATCCCAATGATCTTGAAGGCCTTGGTTTCCATGGCGTCAAGCTGAGCAAGATGTCAGGCAGGGGAGCCAGCCCCAAGGGGAGAGCAGTACTCCATTAAACTGAGGATGAAGGCCTTGTAGGTGGATATGAATTCAGGTGTGCCAAGGAAGGACTTTGTACAACAGAGGATGCCTAGTCGGTGACTGGCTTTGGAGGCCAACCCTGAAATGTGGTTTGCCCTAGAAAGATCATGGTTGATCGTGAGACCCAGGTGTATGAATGACTGAATTTTCTCAAGAGGATTGTTAAGAAAGTAGATGTGAGGTTTTGCCAGACGGTCTTCCGGAGAGAGATAGGGTGTGAGATTTGTCAGGATTGAAAGTGTTTGACCTGTGTGTAATTTGTTTTTTCAAGGTATGAAGAGCATGAAGAGGCTGCAGCATGCATGTCTGTCTAAAGGATGAGGGATGTCACGGCAGAAGGTAGAGTCATCAGCAAAGAGATAAATAGGATTTTCCAGAGATATTGTAAGATCATTGATGAAGAGCAGGAATAGGATTGGGCCGAGAACACTGCCTTGAGACCCTCGTACTCAATCTGTTTCTTTTCCAACACACAACTCCCCAAATGCCAACCATTCGTTCCTTGACCTTGTCATGTCAAACCTTTCCTCAAACTTGTCATGCTCCCAAGCTCCTCATGGCTGTTTAGATCATAAGGCGTATCTCTAGACTTGCAGCTATGAAAGAATCCCCAAGGCACAGACATGTAAAATAAAAAGGTTACCTGAACACCCTGCTATTCTGGCCCACAAACCCGTATCATCCATGCATCCCATTATGGCCCACATACAGTCATGTGAAAAAGTAAGTACACCCCATGTGACGTTTTGACTTTTTCAACATATTTCAACATACAGCTATTTGATCGTCATTTCAACAATATTGATAGATAAAGGTGATACAATACAACAAATATCATGAAACATTTACATTTTGTAGTCCATTGTATAATTTAAATAAACATAAATGCAAATTTTGCTTGTGGAAAAAGTAAGTACACCCCTACAATCCTACATTTATCACTACTTCATTTACCTAAAATTAGAATCGGGTGCATCAGCTCAGGTGCAAATGATTAGAACATCGTTAGAGAGGATCTTGGAGGAACATGTCTTATTTCATTGAACCTCAGACATTTAGGTTGGTTTGCTCTTTGTTGTTGAAGTGTGTGGCGTCACCATGCCTATATCAAAATAGCTCTCTGAGGCCTTCAGAGAGAAGGTTATAGATGCCTACGAGTCTGGGAAGGGATTTAAAAAGATCTCCAAGCAATTTTAAATCAATCATTCGACTGTCCGGAAGATCATCTACAAGTGGAGAAGATTCCAAACAACTGCCAACTTGTCCAGGCCAGGCCGTCCCAGCAAGTTCAGCCCGAGAGCAGACCGCAAGATGCTGAAATAAGTCTCTAAGAACCACAGAATGTCATCAGGGGACCTCCAGGTATCTCTTGCCACTGTTGATAACAAAGTGCATGAGTTTACCATAAGAAAGAGGCTGCACAAATTTGATCTACATGGGAGGTGTGCCAGGAGGAAACCTTTGCTGTCCAGAAAGAACATCAGGGCAAGACTAAAGTTTGCCAATGAACACCTCTGCAAAGACCAGCACTTCTGGAACAATGTGCTCTGGACAGACGAGTCAAAGGTGGAGCTATTTGGCCACAGTACCAGAAGACATGTTTGGCAAAAACCAAAGACAGTATTTGACCATAACAACCTGATACCAACTGGAAAGCATGGTGGTGGAAATATTATGGTTTGGGGCAGCTTTGCTGCATCAGGGCCTGGGCAGCTCACCATCATAGAATCCACTATGAATTCTTCATTGTGCCAGAGGGTGCTTGAGGATAATGTGAGGCCATCTGTCGGAAAGTTGAAGCTCAACCGAAGGTGGACCTTTGCAACATGACAATGACCCTAAACATACCAGTAAATCCACCAAGGAATGGCTGAAAAGAAAGAAATGGAGGGTTCTGGAATGGCCAAGTCAAAGCCCGGATCTAAATCCCATCGAGATGTTGTGGGGCGATTTGAAAGGGGCTGTGATTGCAAGAAACCCCTCAAACATCGCACAGCTAAAAGAATTCTGCATGGAGGAGTGGGCAAAAATGTCTCCCAGTCAATGTCAGAGACTGGTAGACAGTTATAAGAAATGCCTCCTTGCGGTTGTTTTTGCCAAAGGGGCAATACCACCTATTAGAGCCAAGGGTGTACTTACTTTTTCCACATGCGAAATTTGCATTTATGTTTATTTAAATTATACAATGGACTACAAAATGTAAATGTTTCATAATATTTGTTGTATTATATCACCTTTATCTGTCAATATTGTTGAAATGAAGATCAAATAGCTGTATGTTGAAATATGTTGAAAAGGTCAAAACGTTAAATGGGGTGTACTTACTTTTTCACGTGACTGTACCCGTATCGTCCATGCATCCTATTGTTGCCCACATACCCATATCGTCCATGTGCCCTATTATGGCCCACATACCCGTATCGTCCATGCATCCTATTATTGCCCACATACCTGTGTCGTCCATGTGTCCTATTATGGCCCACATACCTGTATTATCCATGTGCCCTATTATGGCCCACATACCCGTATCGTCCATGTGCCCTATTATGGCCCACATACCCGTATCGTCCATGCATCCTATTATGGCCCACATACCTGTATCATCCATGCATCCTATTATGGCCCACATACCCGTATCATCCATGCATCCCATTACGGCCCACAAAACCTTATCATCCATGCTTCCTATTATGGCCCACATACCTGTATCGTCCATGCATACTATTTTGTCATATACGTTGCCATTATCCGTGGCTTTATTGATTGATTATGAGGATATTTAGCAACCACTTTTGTGCACATCAAAGCTAAATTGCATTAATATGAATGAATGAATGAATGATCGTTTTAAGGCCATTTTTTCCCCGCTACAGCGGGGGTTAGCCTTGCGGGCCCCTTGACGATCATGGTTCCCTGTTTGAGGCAATGTTTTTATGGCCGGATGCCCTTCCTGACGCCAACCCTTAGTCACCTCTTACGATGCGCAGGTATACGGTGTACCTATTCTAAATCGGGTACACATTTATTCTAAATCGGGTACATCAATCAGATCATTCATCCCAGGAAGCTGGTACTCAATTGCATTTTCTTTGCATCAATTGCAATCATCGGTGGAGCCTATGCAACTGTTTGGCAAGAAGACCCTTTTTAGGTTATTTCAAATTTCTTCGCCTCAAATTTCTTTGAAATAACGTCATAGAGTTGGTCCCGATGTCCGGCTGTCTGTACGAACGTATGTCCGTTAACAACAAACGCAACAACAACAACAACAACAACAACAGGCATTTTAAGGCCATTTTCCCTGCAAGAGCGGGGGTTAGCCTTGCGGTCCCCATGACAATGTTCTCCATTTTGCCCTATTTTCTGCATCTCCCCTTGTTAACCCCCTTGCCCGCATTTCTTCTTCGACCATCTTTAGCCAAGTCTTTCTCGGTCTTCCCCGTCCTCTACTTCCTTCTACATTCATTCCCATCACTCTTTTCAACCAGTCACTTTCATCCTTCCTCAACACATGACCAAACCATCTCAACCTGTTTCTCTTCACAGCATCCATCACAGGCTCTATTCCCATCATCTTCCTCTCTCTCAACGATACTCCACACATCCACCGAACCATTCGCATTTCCACCCTTTCCAGCCTTCGTTGCTGCTCTACGTTCATTATCCATGTCTCACTCCCATAAATCATAACACTTCTCACACATGCAGCATACACCTTTCCCTTCAGCTTCAATGACACTCCCCTCCTCGTCAGCACGCCACTCAGTTCCCGAAACTTCTTCCATGCACACCTCACTCGAGCAACCGTTGCCGAGTCTGATCCACCTTCTCCATTCAGCATGTCTCCAAGGTAACAAAATGTTTTCACACCTTCCAGCTTGATGCCATCTCCAAGATCCAAATCAACATCTCCTCCATCTGCAGCTCCCTCTGTGCACACCTTACACTTGAATGTAGCTGCCACATTGGTTAATGACCCTCTCAAACCACTACATTTTTGATGAACCCACTCAGCGCACATTGTACATTGAATGGAATTCACTCCGACACCCTTCCTGCACACAGCACACGGCCACTTCCCAGTTCTTTCCACCTCACCACATGCTTTACCACTTGCCATCACTTTACCACTTGCACTCCCACCTTCACCTCAAACTCGCAACTATTCCCGTCCTTCGTCCTTACAGCTGTGCGCGCTCTTTTGTACATTGCCATCACGACTCTGATCAACCATTCCTCCACTCCTAACTTCCTCAATGCCCATGTCACTACTTCACGTGGAACCCTATCGAATGCTTTCTCCAGATCAACAAACCCAACGACAACAACAACGCAACAACAACAATTTGACTAAAACTTCTTCTCACAAACTACCTGACCGATTATGGACCAAATTTGGTTCCATGCATCAGGACAGCAAGGTCTCATTAGGGTTATGTTCCCCATCCGGTGGTGCCCCCTTTAAGAGGCTGAAAAGCAGAATTTCACCTCAAATTCAATTTGGTCATTTTTAAACCTTTTCAAAAACTGTTGAAACCTTCTTTTTTAAACCTTCTTTCAAACTAGATGGTATTCATAGAATACTTACCCTGCGCAGTCAACTTGTTGCGAGCCAACTCTTCTGTTTTTGAACATTTTTTTTCTTTGATCCAATATGGCTGCCAGACCTCATGAGCGATGACATCATAAATTTATATTCTCTAATATAATTGTTGCATCGATCACGCTCAATACATTTCAAACTGATCAGACTAAGCGTTGTCCCTGTCGAATTATGACGTCATAATAATGGCACCAATGATGTCATCGTTAACAACACATTCCTCATATGGAGTTCTTTACAATGAGCCATGTTTCAATTTTTTCCATGCAGCGGTTTTGGAGATATAGAGGTGTAACATTTTTTTGGTTTCTCCAAGATGGCGCCTGTACCACATGACCTATGACATCATGATTATCTTAAAAATATTCTACAGGAGGACGCGCTCCTATGGTGAAAATTTCGTGCCCATCAGACCAACAGTTGCTGAAAAAAATTTCATAATGATCGGATAAGTGTTGTACTTGTCGAATTATGACGTCATAACGAAGGCACCGATGACGTCATTATTAACATAACTTATTCCACAAGGGCAGTACTTGACAATGAGCCAGGTCTCAATTTTTCCCATGGAGCGGTTTCGGAGATATATAGGTGTAACCTTTTTCGATTTTTTTCCCAAGGTGGCGTCTGTACCACGTGACCTATGACGTTGTAATTATCGTGAAAAAATGATACAGGAGCCGCACATATTCTGAATATTTCGTTTCCATCGGACTAACAGTTGCAGAGGAATTTTTGTTTTATTCATACTGATCAGATCAAGCAATGTACTTGTCGAATTATGACGTCATAATTAAGGCACTGATGACATCAACGTATTTTATTCCCCATGGTGAGTACTTGACAATGAGCCATGTTTCCCATGTTTCAATATTTTCCATTGCGCGGTTTGGGAGATATAGAGGTGTAACGTTTTTCCAAGATGGCGTCCATACCACGTGACATATGACATCATAATCTATCTATCGATCTATCTTCTATTACTTAGGCAGTTAAGACCGAAAAATAGGGCGTATCGTTCATTTTTTCAGGAAAGCACCAAATTTGACACAGATGTAGTATGGACCGATACAATTGTTTTCCTGAGGGACGCCCAAAAATTCAGAACCCCTGGTGGCCGCCATATTGAATTTCAACATGACCGCCCTCTGTGACCTATTTCCCTCAATAACTTCTATACTATGAGCGATAACACCACAGTTCCAGTGTCTTACCCCATGTTTTCATAGTCTCTGAATCCAATGGGATCAATTGCATGAAGATTGGCATCCACCATCTTTAATTTCAAGATGGCCACCATGGTGTTTCCATTTTCCTTGAATCTCTCATAGTATTTTAGGTAAAATTTCAATTCCAAGTGATACACATTGTTTTATTGGTCTCTGATAACAATGGAATGGTATTAATTAATCAAAGTTACACACAGTTGCAGTTTTAACTTAAAATATTGTGGGCACTTGAAAGGTGGAGGCTCTCGCACAGACGCGTAGTACTACAAGCACTGTCCATCGCAGTCACACAGTGATGTGCAGGGCAGATTTGCCCTGGAGCATTTACAGTTGCCTTTACAGGCCGACTTACAATGGCAGCTTGTAAGCTCTGAACATGCCTCCTGTATCAGTTGTATTGTGGTCCAAATTGGTGTCCAAGAAGTCCCTGTTTTCATCCAGCCCCAATCAGCTGGTGATGGAAGTTCTGGGTAGGGCACAAGTGCCTGACTCCATACGTGTCCAGCCTGAAAACATGCACGTTTTAGGTGTTGTTCGAAGGCGTCTGCTGTTGGGGGAATGTGATCAATTGTTCTTGCCTTCTTCGTGAACAAGTGTCGGCGCATGTCATTCACTGTCTTTATCTCGGTAGTCCAGTCATAGAGGATGGCAACATATCTTTCTATGCTCTGTAGTTCCATAGTAATAGCGTCCACAGATGGCCTATAAGCGAGAGCATGAAAGGTCTGCGTGATGCTGGGGTATGCCTCCCAAGCCTTCCAGGCTGTCTTTTTCCAAATTTGGGCAAAAAATGACACTGTGTCGCAGCCAGTGAAGGCATGAAATAATGGCAAAGACTCGGACTTCCTGCGGCCAAGGCCGGTGGCAATTTTATGGATGGCAAGGTAGCGGTAGCTTTTACCAGTGCCAATGGCAATCCAGAGTTCCTCCACACCATGTGACTGGTAGGTAAAGTAGTGTGCTATTGCCAAGATCACAATATCAGAATCTACAGTTCGAATCAATACCCGTTTTCTCCCCTTTTTCACAGCATCCAGGACATTTTTTTGGATTTTTTGAATTTTCTGAATTTTTGGGCGCCCCTCAGGAAAACAATTGTATAGGTCCATACTACATCTGTGCCAAATTTGGTGCTTTCCTGAAAAAATGAACGATGCTTCCTCTTAACTGCCTAACTATATATATATATATATATATATCTATATATATATATATATATATATATATATATATATATATATTGTTGTGGATATGAGAATGTTTTTTTTATTTTGTTGTTGTGGTAAAATGTTGTTGTAAAAGGTTGTTGTAAAATATCACCCCTCCTCCCTCCGTTTGTGGTTGTATAAAGGTCAAAGGGCGTTTCCGTAGTTAGTCCATAAAACATACATGCAGGACACGATATATCTTTTTTTGACAGTTATATCCTTATTATGTGTATTAGTGTAAGGCTGTGTCTTCCATTAATTGAAATACTCCATTGCACCAGTGAAAGAGAATAGATTCCCTTTCCTTCCCATCCCCAAAACCTCCATTTCCATATTACATCCCCTCTCGTCACTGCTGAGCCCTCGATTCCCAATCACCTCCCCTCCAATAACCGCCATTGACCCTGTGCTTTGAGTCGGAGAAGAAAGGCGTGTCTCCACCTCGTCAGAGGGGAGGAGGGGCGTGCCCGCCCGTCGTCATCCAAGGCGGAGCCCGAGGGTCGCGCGACCAACCAGGGCCGAGGTGAGCACCCCGATGGGCGTGTCCAAAACGCCGGGGGCGTAATCGCTGGAGGCGCTATAAAAGGCGCAAAAACGGAAGTGGTCAGGAGGAGTTGGTGAGAGATGCACTCTGAGTTGGTTGCCAGTAGAGGGTCTGAGTCGGTTGGTCACAAAGGGTTGGTCTTGGTGAGAGAGGTCTGAGTTGGTCTGAGTTGGTCGTCAAGAGAGTGGTGGTAAAGAGTGAGGGACCAAGAAAGAGTTGAGGTTGAGGGTTTAGACGAGTGGGACAAGGCCTGGCAAGGCAAGTGGAGGCGGCAGCAGCAGCGACACCCGGCAGCCGCTTGGGGCCTGGGCGGCGGTTTGGAGCAGGGCCGAAAAGGAACGGCGGCTGCTAAACGCGCCGATCGTGCTGCATGACCCCCCTTTGGACCTCCCTCTCCCTCCAGCCCTCCACATCCTGCGATTCCTGCAATTCCCCGCGTGAGTCAGTGTCTTTTGTTTGTTCTGTCCTGGGATAAGTTAAGCCTGTAGATAAGCTAGTATTTGCACTGTGTCACCTGCGTCTTATGTGTTGTAAATAAACTTAATTGCTCCTTTTTGCTTGTGTGTGTAAATAATAAACCCCATTACTCGTCTGTACGTCTTCTCGTTTTAATTCCTTTTTCCTCTTGCATTGCGTCGTTTTTGTCTTTTCCCTCATTGAGCAGCTACGGTGCGATACGGCCAAAGTTCTGGGTGAATCGGGTGAGTTTTGTTAGGTCGCGGTCTTACACCACCGCTCGGTCTATAACATCCGTCCGCGACCTGTAACAATTGGTGTCGGGGAGTGAGATCGATCCAGAGCGCGCTTCACGCGCTCAAAATTATAAAGTACCGAAATTTATTTTGTTTTATAAAGTAAAACCCGAATTTTGAAATCGCGCCATGGCTGTTCAAGGCGACGGGATGCCGGTGGGAGAGATAGAGGGGTTAGAAGTAACCCAGGACTTCGGGGAAGAAAGGGAAGAGGAGAGCAATGAGGTGGTTGAGGGTGTATCAGGTGCACAAAATGGCGCTCTCGCGCACGTGGTTACAGCGGCACCAAATTTAGCCACGCCCATGGTCGCGGTAGTCGAACCCGAGATGCCAATGGATTTGAACCTGTTTATGAAACAGATGATGGCCTTTATGGTAAAAACAGACGATAATTTCAAAGGGATGGAAAACAGGATAGGGGGCCAAATGGGGGTAATGGGGAACCGGATGGATGCTCAGGGTGAGCGATTGGAGGGCCAAATGGGGGTAATGAGGGACGGAGCGAGGGCTGATAGTGAGCGATTGGGGGGCGAAATGGGGGGCAAAATGGGAGAAATGGGGGAACGGCTAGAAGCTAAATTTGAGGGGTTAGACAATGGGTTAGAGGGGGTGAAAAATGGGTTAATGGGGTTAGAAAATAGGATGGAAGACAAATTGCGGGAAATAGGGGAGCAATCCGCCCGGGAAATCGAACAGATGGGGAACCAGATGGAGGAGATACGACGAGGTGTAAGTGAGGAGGTCTCGGGGCTACGCGAGGAGGTAAAGCGAGGCGAAAAGCGTATAGAGAAAGAGGTGAGAAATAATACGGCAAAGTTACAGGGGGGAATAGAAGATCTGACGAAAGGAGTAGAACAGCTGACAGTGGGACAAAAGGAACTAGCGGACCAAGTGGAAAAGAACACTGCAATCATCGGGGGTTTAAAAGCGACACAAAAGGACATTAAAAATGAATTAATAGCGACACAAAAGGAATGTCAAATGGTACATGAGGGATTGACGAAGAGGTTGGAAGAGGTGACAGAAGTAATGGAGACGAAGGACCGGGAGGTAAGGAAGCACATAGAAACGGTTAAAGTAGCGATGGAGGAAGAAATAGAGGGGGCGCACCGGGAGCTGAAGGAGGTAAAGGAAAAATTAGAGGAGGTGGAAGAGGGGGTGAGTGAAATTAAGAAGAGACGGAGGGAAACTAAGAGGGAGATAAAGGAGGAAGTCATGGAATATGTACAAGGTCTGTGTTCAAATCATGATGAGATGCTCACTGACCAAATAAAAAGTTTGCAGGTGGCAAAGGAGGTGCGGAGACAAGGTACGGAGGTGAGTGGCAATGTACATGATGTGAGGGGAGATTCAGTCGGCTTGGGGGGTGGTGTAGACCCGGGTGTTCGTGAGGGACCAATGGTAAGATGTATGACTGGTCCGGAGTGTATGGACAGAGGAGGTGTGCAAGGAGGGTTGGCTATGGGGAGTGAGGGGGGTGCTGGTGAGCAAGGCTGTGGGGGTATGGCGTGGGTAGCGGGTTGCGGAGGGGTGACCCAGGCATCGACACCAGGAGGGGTAGTGTTTGGAGGGACGGGGGACGCGCGGGAGCCCCCCGGGAATAGCGTACTGTGGGAGCCCGAACGGTTTGGTCCCGCGTTGATCCCGCAAGGAGTGACGCGCGGGGTCCGACCTTCGGGCGCCCACAAGGTCCCACTCGCGCCGTATGACGGCAAGAGTGATTTGAGGGCGTACCTGGCGCAGTTTGAGTACGTGTGTAAAGGCAACGGTTGGAATCCGGACGAAGGTGGAGTACACCTGGTGGGGGCACTGCGCGGCGCGGCGGCGGAGGTGCTGACGGCTTTACCACCGGGTGCTCTCACCCTGTCAGCCCTCCGTGCGGCATTAATTAATCGGTTCGGCATTGAACAGCAAAGCGAGCTTGTTAAAGCCCAACTTGCGCAGCGAAAACGCAAGCCCCAGGAGACCATCGGGGAACTTGCTCACGATATTCGCCGCGCGGTCGGGATTGCACACGCGGACATGGCAGCGAGTTCCCAGGAAAGCCTGGCGCTGGATCACTTTATTCAGGCCCTTCCGGATCTGGAGCTCCGGCAACAGCTCGCCATGTGGCGCCCGCAAACCATGAGTCAGGCGGCCGACGCTGCAGCCCGTTGGGAAGCAGCGAGGCCCCTGGCCCGGGGAGGCGAGCGCCATGCAGTGGCGGTGCGTCAGATGGGGCCCGTGATGGGGGGCGGCCCCCCAAGGGGGCCCGCCCCCGACGGGGGCCCTGACCTGGAGAGCATGGTCCGGAGGTTAGTGGATCGGCGCCTGGCGGGACCTGGACCATGGCAGGCGGCCCCAGCGGTGGCACCCGGTAGTCCCCGACAGAGTACCCCAATTCGGACATACAGGGGGGGGGGAATTTGGAATACCGGAGGCAAGCACCTTACCAGGTGAGGTGCTATAATTGTGCTCGGATGGGTCACCGTGCATGGGAGTGTCGAGCTCCGCGCCGGGACGTTCCCCGCCAGCCGATGCCCTCAACTCCGCCCAGTATCGATCGGCCTAGCCGACCTCAGACACCCCCCCGCCAGGGCCCGGGAAACTAGAACGTGCCGGGCATGCAGGGCGGTGTTCGGCAGTAGAGGATGGGGAGAAGCCCTCGTTGACGCGACAGGTCATTCATTGTGGCCGAATTGGGACGTGTAGTTTGACAATTCGGTGCAAAATTGCCGGCGTGGGGGTAGACGCCGTGGTGGACACGGGAGCCAGCGCCACGATCATCAGCCCCGTGGTCCTTAATTCGAGTGCAGACGGCTGGGGTAAAATCCAGCGTCTGGAAAATCATAGTTTGCAGTTGGCTACCGGGGCAACGGCTCCGATCATAGGGCGTGGTTTTGTGACCCTCAAGTTGGGATCGGTGAAGCAAGAGATAGAGGTTTGGGT
The DNA here is from genome assembly GCF_964187855.1 of Myxine glutinosa. Lineage (NCBI taxonomy): Eukaryota > Metazoa > Chordata > Myxini > Myxiniformes > Myxinidae > Myxine > Myxine glutinosa. The sequence continues at coordinate 28,247,883 of NC_136267.1, read as the reverse complement.
GGCGGAGGTGTGCGACCCATGCTTAATAGGGTTGGATTTGTTGACTGCCAGCGGTTGTAAAATCGACTTGAGTCGGGGGATCCTGCGATGGGGAGTGGAAGAGCTACCATTGGAGGGGGTGAGCACGGCCGAGAGGGTGGAGCTGGAGGCTCCTGAGGCCGTGACCATCCCTCCAGGGGCCGAGGCCATAGTGCCGGCCCGATGGTCAGCTCGCCCGACATGGCAGGAATCCTGCGGCCTGGTCGAACCGGTGGCAGCTCTATCCATACCTGGTTTAATCGTGGGCCGTACCCTTGTAAAAACGGACGGGCCGGTGGTGGCCGTCCGAGTAATTAATATTAGCACAGAACCACGCACTATAGTGAGGGGCACGAAGGTAGCTGGCTGCACCCCAGTTAGAGAAGTCGCGTCAGTGAGGGGCGAGAACGTCCAGCCGAGCCGGCCCCAGGGGGAGCCTTCAATAAGTTCTAGGAATTGGCCCGATCCCATTTGCGAGATGGTAAATCGTAGTAGTGTAGAGTTGGGAGGTACCCAGAGGGAGGCCTTACACAAACTGGTTGGGTCCCATTTGGACCTCTTCTCCTTGTCCACCGAGGATATTGGACGTACGGGCCTGGTGAAACATCAGATCCACACCGGTGAGGCCCGGCCTATTCGTCAGGCCGCCCGACGGCTCCCTTGGAGCAAGAGGGCGGAAGCTGACGAGCAGGTTGAAAAAATGCTCGACGCAGGTGTGATCGAGCCCTCCGGAAGTCCTTGGATGTCACCTGTTGTGCTGGTCAAAAAGAAAGATGGGACCACGCGGTTCTGCGTGGACTATCGCCAGCTAAACAACGTGACACTCAAGGACTCATATCCCCTGCCAAGGATTGATGACACCCTCGATGCCGTTGCGGGCTCAAATTGGTTCTCAACTTTGGACCTCAAGAGTGGGTATTGGCAGGTGGAGATGGATAGGGCAGGGAAGGAGAAAACGGCATTTTCCACAGGTAAGGGACTGTATCAGTTTACTGTGATGCTGTTTGGTTTGTGTAACGCCCCCGCTACCTTTGAAAGATTGATGGAGCATGTACTGGGCGGCATGCCATGGCAATCATGCCTGGTGTACCTGGATGACGTCCTGGTACATGCCCAAACGTTCCCCCAGGCAGTAGCTAATTTGGACCAGGTGTTCGGGTGCCTCAGACAGGCAGGGTTGAAGCTGAACCTGAGTAAGTGCACTTTGTTTGCAAGAGAGGTGGCCTATCTAGGTCACGTGATCGGCCGCGAGGGGGTAAAAACGGACCCAGACAAAATTAAAGCGGTAGAGGAGTGGCCCGCACCACGTACCATCAAGGAGGTGCGGGGATTTTTGGGACTCTGCTCCTACTACCGGCGCTTTGTGGCGAAATTTGCGGAGTTGGCCCGTCCCCTCCACCGGCTTACGGAGAAGGGGACGCGATTTAATTGGACACGGGAGTGCCACGAGGCCTTCCAAAAATTGAAGGGGTGTCTAACATCCGCACCCCTTCTAGCTTACCCCACTAGTGACGGGGCATTTACCCTGGACACGGATGCGAGCCAGGAAGGATTGGGCGCAGTTTTGTCTCAGACACAGGAGGGCGTGGAGAGAGTGATTGGTTACTATAGTCGGGCCTTAAGTAGGCCCGAGCGAAATTATTGCGTCACTCGCAAAGATTTATTGGCCATGCTGGCTGCCATGAACCATTTCCACCCGTACCTGTACGGGCGGAAATTTTTGGTTAGAACTGACCATTCCTCCTTGCAATGGCTCCTTCGGTTCAAGGAACCGGAGGGCCAAATTGCAAGGTGGTTGGAAAAGTTGCAGCAGTACGATTTTGATGTGGCCCATAGGGCCGGGAAGGCCCATGGTAATGCGGACGCACTCTCTCGGCGTCCTTGTCTGGGGGAAAACTGTAAATTTTGTGCGAGACACGAGGAGAGGGAGCAATTGGGCGATTCCGCCCCGATTCTCGTCGTCCGGGCAACCCGGGTGAGAGGGCCAATTTTGCCACTAACCGCGGACGAGGAATTTGGAGAGTTGGCTTGGAGCACGGCCCAGCAGGAGGATCCTGTTCTGGGGCCGGTGTTCCAATGGGTCAAATTGGGGCAAAGACCAAAGGGGGAAGAGGTCACCCCCCTCGGGGCGCAAACAAAGGCGTATTGGGCTCAGTGGCAGACCCTGGAATTGAAAGGCAACATCTTGTATCGCAAGTGGGTGGAGGTTCCCTCTGATAGAACTTCCTGGCTGGTGATAGTCCCTGACAAATTCAAGAACGTCATATTGCAACAGGTGCATGGTACCCGCTCCGGCGGCCATTTGGGCAGGACAAAGACAATATCTCGGGTCCGCCGGAGGTTCTATTGGGTGAATATGGGGCGCGACATACAGGACTGGTGTCGGAGATGCGACGCCTGTTCTGCCAAAAAGGGACCAGCACGGAGGATGAGGGCCCCCCTTCAATTACATCAGGTGGGGGCCCCCCTTGAGCGGGTGGCTATGGATATTCTAGGACTGCTGCCCCGCACCCGCCAAGGTAATAAGTATATCCTCGTTGTAATGGACTATTTCACCAAGTGGCCGGAGGCCTACGCCCTCCCCAACCAAGAAGCAGGGGTGGTAGCACAGGCCTTCGTGGAAGGATTTGTATGTCGGCACGGGATTCCACAGGAGCTGCACACCGATCAGGGACGAAATTTTGAGAGCCAATTACTAAAAGATGTGTGCAGACTCCTGTCAATTCGGAAAACAAGAACCACGCCCTTGCGGCCACAATCTGACGGGATGGTGGAACGGTTCAACAGAACATTGATACAACAACTGGCATTGTTCACCACCACCCGTCAGGATGACTGGGACGAACATCTCCCGTACCTGTTGATGGCCTACCGAACTAGCCAGCACGGGGCCACCGCATGCAGTCCAGCGTTGCTTATGTATGGGCGGGAGTTACGGGCTCCCGCCGACTTGCTATGCGGTCCCGTGCCAGACACCACGGATACACCGCCGAGGGAGGGTTACGCACGTCACCTGGAGGAAGGCATGGAGCGGGTCCATGCCTTCGCCCGCCGCCAGCTCCATCTGGCGGGGGCCAAGATGAAGCGCAGGTACGACGACCGGAGCCAGGGGAGTCAATACGCTCCGGGGATGAAGATTTGGTTCTTTAATCCCCGGAGGCGGAAGGGAAGGTGCCCAAAACTCACCTCCCCCTGGCAAGGCCCAGGTGTCGTCCTGTCGCAAATCTGTGACGTGGTCATTAAGATCAAAATGGGGCCACGGACCCCCCCTCGGATCGTCCATGCCGACCGGATAAGACCTTATGCCGGCGAGCAGGCGCCCTCATGGATCGCCTCGGCTCTAGATGCCGAGGCAGGACCCAGTACCTCTTGCGACGGGGGCTCGTAGCGTCAGAGGACTGGGGGGATGGTAGTGAGAGATGCCCCGATGTGGTGGGATGGCAACTCTGTCATCCCTCACGAGGTGGGGGCAAAGGAGCTATAGCTTATGGGGTGTATGGCAGTGAAAACTAGCCCGGGTGGGTTAGGATATATCGTGGATAGGGCCCTAGAAGATGACATTAGGTGACGTTAAGTTTAGTTAGTGACTGCTACCTGTAGTGGGGACGCAGGTAGTTTAGTGTGGATGATAATGACGTGGGAGCGCAATAGTTTAAAGGGACGACTGGGAAGCGCAAGTTTCAGAAGGGAGTAGTTAGCTGAGATGATGCCGTGTGTGTGAGGATTGGACAGGTGAGAATGGAACAGGTGTGATTGCACAGGTGTGCAACTGAATAGGTGTGTGGAGCCGTGTATGAGGGAGTAGTGGTGATTGCGTGTTGTGTTGACCAAATGGTCCAGGAAGAGGAGGAGGGTGCAGGTGGCACCAGGTAGGATTGCACAGGTGTGCAACGACAGGTGAATGAAAGACAGGTGTATGGAATAAATGGTATGGAGTATTGGAATGGATGGTCGTGGAGTGAGTATGGTGGAAATTGTGGAGTGGAGTGGATGGTGCGAAGGTGTGAATGGGGGAAGAGTGGACCCCCATCACGGATACCCGGGGCGGGTAGTGCAAGTGTTAGGTAGAGGGTACAGGTAAATTGTGGTTGGATATTGGCATCTGTGGTGCGGGTGGCAGAAAGGTATGTGGATGGGTGCATTGGTGTTGTGGAAATGGCTGGGCGTGTAGCCTGTTAGTGTGTGTAGTTGGTTTGGGCACTCCACCACTGTGAGGATGTCGGCCAGGTGAGGCCGCAGGTGGGCTCTGGGAGCCGGTAGTAGTTGTTGTGGATGGGGCCCGAGGATCCGGAGGACGGACCCGGGTAGCCCAGTGCCAGAGGGCACCATGGGGTGACAGAGCCAGGAGAGGGGCTGTCCCCAGTTAGTTAGGTTAGGGTGTGGAGCTGGGTAAGCTCGGGTGGCAACTGCAGTGGTGGAGGTGTGCAGGTGGGTAGACCCGCTGGGAGAGGTACACGCCACAGCCCGGAAATTGTGCGAGGGCACCGGGAGATGAATCGGGGGAATGAGACCCCAAATTGAAAAGCACCACAGTTTGCTCAATGGGAATTGGTTTTTAGAACCCATAGTGTAAGTTGGCCAATGGATTGGCAGGGAGAGACCCCGGGTAGTGTAAAGTGTGTTAAAATCATTTAGAGGATAGTTAGTATGAAGGATCTCCTCGCACCATCTGCATCCACTCACCTGAGGTGACAGGTACTCCGCACCATGCCATGTCTTATTATTTTTGCTGTGCAAATGTTTGGATTGTGAGACGCATCATGACGTGGGTGTGACATTGTGCGTAATTCCATCTCTCCCTCCTTATGAGGATTGATGATGAATTGGTGATGGCAAATTTTGAAGTAGAGGGATTGTGGAGACGAATTTGGTATAGGGGAAATATGGGGAAGACGTGACAGTAGTGACGAATTTGTAAATGTGTAGATTTTTGTACATATGGGGTAAGGGCAAGGGTAGTGTAGGTGACAGGGGGGTGACGTACGGTAGGGACGAGCTTTCTCACTTCGCCCTCCGTACGCATTTCGCCTTGCATTGCCGTATTGACGTGTACCCTTGTGACCTTACCCCTCGCTCAATTGTCTTTCCCCTTTTGTCTCCCACATGACCTGTGCGCCATTGGGTGCCGAGGGGAGCGTGCGTGGGTCGGCCATTGTGCGCCCGAAATTCCCAGAACCAGCTGTCTGCATCGATGCACCACATTATGGACCACATGCCTGTGGCCGAGCACCACTTATGGACCCCATGGGTTGGGGCAGGGCCCCTCTGCTGGAACCGGCCATGAGGGCCCGACATCTTGCTGGCGGACCTTGGCCACAGGGCACCGATGCCCCACAGGTGAACCACACTAGTCGGCCCTGTGGGCTATAAATAAAAGCAAATAAAAAGGACACATTGGGCACACTTTATTGAAAATAGGCCGCCAGTAAGCAAAGCAAAATGAAAATGACAACATCTGGAAGACAAATAATAATCACCAGCAGAGGGAGCCGAAGAGCAAGAGACCACCTGCAGGGTTAGGGGTTGTTGATTTTATTTTATTGTTGAACATTGATGAACAATGGTGACTGCACCGATTGGTGCTTGAGCTTGTATTGGTGCGTTTTTGGGTGCGTTCATGGTGCGTCGATGCAGAGCAGACTGTCTCCCCCCCCCAGAAAGAACAATCACAGGTCCTGGGTTAGTTTTGTAAATAAAAATAGCGTCATTGTAAATAATGCTTCCCACCGTCAGTGTATAGTTTGAAGACCATTCCGCAATTCGGTTAACTGTGGGCGTAAGTCTGTTAGGCAGGGTGCAATGGAGCAGCGGGACACATTTATTTATGTTTTAAAACTGTCGCACTCAGGGTCAGGTTAAAAGTAGAGGGAACTACACCTACGTGCCACACTAAGGTAAAAGTAATAGGCCCGGGACGTGCCTAAGGGGAGGAGGGTGCAGTGTTGTGGATATGAGAATGTTTTTTTTATTTTGTTGTTGTGGTAAAATGTTGTTGTAAAAGGTTGTTGTAAAATATCACCCCTCCTCCCTCCGTTTGTGGTTGTATAAAGGTCAAAGGGCGTTTCCGTAGTTAGTCCATAAAACATACATGCAGGACACGATATATCTTTTTTTGACAGTTATATCCTTATTATGTGTATTAGTGTAAGGCTGTGTCTTCCATTAATTGAAATACTCCATTGCACCAGTGAAAGAGAATAGATTCCCTTTCCTTCCCATCCCCAAAACCTCCATTTCCATATTACATCCCCTCTCGTCACTGCTGAGCCCTCGATTCCCAATCACCTCCCCTCCAATAACCGCCATTGACCCTGTGCTTTGAGTCGGAGAAGAAAGGCGTGTCTCCACCTCGTCAGAGGGGAGGAGGGGCGTGCCCGCCCGTCGTCATCCAAGGCGGAGCCCGAGGGTCGCGCGACCAACCAGGGCCGAGGTGAGCACCCCGATGGGCGTGTCCAAAACGCCGGGGGCGTAATCGCTGGAGGCGCTATAAAAGGCGCAAAAACGGAAGTGGTCAGGAGGAGTTGGTGAGAGATGCACTCTGAGTTGGTTGCCAGTAGAGGGTCTGAGTCGGTTGGTCACAAAGGGTTGGTCTTGGTGAGAGAGGTCTGAGTTGGTCTGAGTTGGTCGTCAAGAGAGTGGTGGTAAAGAGTGAGGGACCAAGAAAGAGTTGAGGTTGAGGGTTTAGACGAGTGGGACAAGGCCTGGCAAGGCAAGTGGAGGCGGCAGCAGCAGCGACACCCGGCAGCCGCTTGGGGCCTGGGCGGCGGTTTGGAGCAGGGCCGAAAAGGAACGGCGGCTGCTAAACGCGCCGATCGTGCTGCATGACCCCCCTTTGGACCTCCCTCTCCCTCCAGCCCTCCACATCCTGCGATTCCTGCAATTCCCCGCGTGAGTCAGTGTCTTTTGTTTGTTCTGTCCTGGGATAAGTTAAGCCTGTAGATAAGCTAGTATTTGCACTGTGTCACCTGCGTCTTATGTGTTGTAAATAAACTTAATTGCTCCTTTTTGCTTGTGTGTGTAAATAATAAACCCCATTACTCGTCTGTACGTCTTCTCGTTTTAATTCCTTTTTCCTCTTGCATTGCGTCGTTTTTGTCTTTTCCCTCATTGAGCAGCTACGGTGCGATACGGCCAAAGTTCTGGGTGAATCGGGTGAGTTTTGTTAGGTCGCGGTCTTACACCACCGCTCGGTCTATAACATCTGTCCGCGACCTGTAACAATATATATATATATATAACTGTAAGAAATAGTAGAAACTCCAAAGTACGAGCAGGGCGTCTCATTTGTATTGAATAAATAATCGTTAGATTAAATAAGACGCGGACGTAGCTTCAGGACGTCGATCTTTAATTGTCGACAAGCTTTCGACCAACAAAGGTCTTCTTCTGAGTCTACAAAAACAGCAGGCATGTATATCAGTCAAGTATGTATGGTGATATGTGTGTGAGATGTGTGATGTGTGTATAAAATGCATACAGAAGGAAGAGCCACGCCAAAGTTCACTCACCAGCCCCAAGTTCAACGGAAGTGACCGTTTGCGTTAGTTAGGGTGCACGTGCATATACAAATATAGAGATATACATACATAAACACACAAGCATATATTCATATCCCATTTATATTCATATAATATATTTATATATTTATATAAATGACATTTAAAGGTAGAATGAATGAATGAATGATGAATGATTAATGAATGAATGAATGGGTTACGGTTAACAATTTGATTGGGTTGATGTGGGAACATGCTTTAGTCATCAAAATTTATGCCATGAGGGACTTTTGTCCGAAGTTTGTGTATCCAAAAGGACTCACGTTTCAGAATCGTGGTGTGTGATCGATTTGTGATTGATTCAATGGCAGAGATCTGAATGTCATTTATAGAGTGATCCGGTTGATTAAAGTGTATCGTGTAAGGTAGAGATTTGCCCTGACTGGTGTGGAAGTTATTGATTTCTGACCAGGTGTTATTAAATCGTGTGTAGAGTGTATTTTCAGTTTTTCCAACATATTGTTTGGTGCACTTTTGGCAAGTGATTAGGTATATGACCCATGTAGATTTGCAGTTCATATAGGAGGTGATGGGGAATTTTTGTCCAGTGCTAGAACTACAGAATTTGTTTCCTTCTAGTAAATGCTTGTGAATAATGCATTTGTTTGCTGTGCATTTATAGAAGCCAGGGATCCTAGTTTCTTTGTTGTGGGGCTGTGGGTGCTTTGCTTTTACCAAGAGGTCCCTGAGTGTCCGACCAGAAGAGAGGAGAAGCAGAAGAGAGGAGAGAAGAGAAACAAGCAGAGGAAAGGAGAGTGGAACGAGAACTCCAGGAAAGGTTAAAAGAAGAAGAAAGGAAAGCAGAAAAGGAAAGAGCAGAAGAAGAAAGGAAAGCAGAAAAGCTAGGATATATATATATATATATATTGTCATCCCTCGCTATATCGCACTTCACTTTTCGCGGCTTCGGTACATCGCGGGTTTTTCTCGCTAGTATATGTAAAATTATATATCGGATTTTTCATTATATCGCGGGATTCTGCGGCCTATAGGTATTTTTATTTTTTTAGATTTTGCAGGAGGTCACGCGCTCGACCTGTCGTATGATGGCGTACAAAGAGAGTTCTTACCGCCAAACACCACATCGCTGATACAGCCCATGGATCAAGGCGTCATTCGCGCATTTAAGGCACTTTATACGCGAAACACCCTGCAGCACCTGGTCGAGGCTATGGACTCGGACGAAAACTTCTCGCTGAAGGCGTACTGGCGTGAGTACACCATTGCAACGTGTCTGCCAAATATTCAGATGGCCATAAAGGAGATGAAGACAGAAACTTTGAATGCCTGCTGGAAAAAATTGTGGCCAGAAGTAGTCCACGATTACGTGTACAAGGGTTTCTCTCCTGACGAAGTCCACCACTCTGCAGTAGATAAGGCAGTGAAGCTGGCAAAATTACTAGGAGGAGATGGCTTCAACGATATGACTCCCGATGATGTTGAGGAGCTGCTCGAGACCCACTCAGATCCGTTAACGGACGAAGACCTGGCGGAGATGACGAAGTCAGCAAGTGAGGAAGAAGAAGAGGAAGAAGAGGGTCCAGGGGATGAAGAAGAAGAAGGCCTATCACTGGAACGCCTCGCAACCCTAGTGAGAATGGCAAAATAACTTAAGGAAAGGGCTGAAGAATGGGACCCCCAGATGATTCGTTCGTTTAAGTTCAGAAATGTAATCGACGGAGGCATTGAAGTCTATAAAAACCTCCTCGCCCAGAAGAAAAGGCAGCGCCAGCAACTGCCCATCACTATGTTCCTCACCCGAAAAAAGAAAGAAGACACGCCTACGTCTTAAGCACGAAAAGAAGTTCTGGACGACGACGAAGATACTGCACAACCTGACGAGGCGCCTGCTGAAGTGGCGCCTTCAGAAGAGCTGTAATGCTCTTCTTTGCTGTGCAGTACAGTAAAAACTATTATTGATATACTTACCCAGTATCTATTACAGTATTTTCAAATATACTGTACAGCTATATATACACGTACAAATATTTTTCTAATACATAAGGATGGGTCTCAAAAGTGTGTTTAAGAGTGTAGAAAGGGTTTATAAGAGCGTGGGAAAGGTTTATAAGAGTATGGGGAGGGTTTTTAAAGGCTTAAAATATATAAAAATAATAAAATTAATATATGGTTTCTACTTCGTGGATTTTCACCTATCACGGGGGGTTCTGGAACGTAACCCCCGCGATAAACGAGGGATCACTGTATATATATAACCCTAACCCTAACCCTAACCCTATATATATATATATATATATATATATATATATATATATATATATATATATATATATATATATATATATATATATATATACATACATATATATATATATACATATATCTATATATATATATATATATATATATATATATATATATATATATATATATATATATATATATACAGTGGAACCTTGACTTACGAGTGCCCCAACTTACGAGTTTTTCGAGATACGAGCCGTCGCTCGGGCGGTTTATTGCTTTGAGATGCGAGCCGAGATCCGAGTTACGAGCTTTCGCCACCCGGTCACGTGGTTATCTTGCCGTGCAAGTACAGTATCTCTGTCGTATAGCGCTGCATTTTTGTTTTCGCATTTTGGTTATTTCGAGTTTACGCCGCCAGGTGGGTTCTGGTCACGTGGTTATCTTGCCGTGCAAGTACAGTACGTATCTCTGTCGTATAGCGCTGCATTTTTGTTTTCGCATTTTGGTTATTTCGAGTTTACGCCGCCAGGTGGGTTCTGGTCACGTGGTTATCTTGCCGTGCAAGTACAGTACGTATCTCTGTCGTATAGCGCTGCATTTTTGTTTTCGCATTTTGGTTATTTCGGAAAATTTCTTAGTTTTAACCATGGGGCCTAAGAAAGTGAGTGGCAAGTGCAGTGCTGAGAAGAAGAAGAGGATGATGTGCTTGGATATAAAACACGCAATCGTCGAAAAACATGAGCGAGGTGTCGAGGAGGACGTATATAACGGCAGAGGAGAAGAGCATGCCAGGCCACAACTTGTGGATATAAAACACGCAATCGTCGTGTTTTATATAAAACTTGTGCTTGGATATAAAACACGCAATCGTCGAAAAACATGAGCGAGGTGCCGAGGAGGACGTATATAACGGCAGAGGAGAAGAGCATGCCAGGCCACAACTTGTTCAGAATGCCGGCGATAGCTCGCCTTCTCTTTGTGGAAAACACGGTACTGAGAAGAAGAAGAGGATGATGTGCTTGGATATAAAACACGCAATCGTCGAAAAACATGAGCGAGGTGTCGAGGAGGACGTATATAACGGCAGAGGAGAAGAGCATGCCAGGCCACAACTTGTGGATATAAAACACGCAATCATCGTGTTTTATATAAAACTTGTGCTTGGATATAAAACACGCAATCGTCGAAAAACATGAGCGAGGTGCCGAGGAGGACGTATATAACGGCAGAGGAGAAGAGCATGCCAGGCCACAACTTGTTCAGAGTGCCGGCGATAGCTCGCCTTCTCTTTGTGGAAAACACGGTGAGATCCTTAACATCCAACAACTAATGGGACGCAAACGGGGCGCCCAGTTTAGCGGTACACACATTGATGAATCACCCTGCCTGTGATTCACCCATGACAGGTTATAGCTGAGTCGGGATTCAAACCCAGGCTGGACAGTTTAGACTTTAGAGTCAAGTGTGCGTACCTCCAGTCCAGGCCATCCTGCCAACTTGTATGCTGCATACAGGTGAAATATAAAGCGCGAGATATTTTTATATATACTGTATATTTTTTTAAAAATTGGTGTGGTTTTTGGCGGGCTGGAACGGATTAATAGCATTTCAATGCATTTCAATGGGGAAATTTGATTTGAGAAACGAGCAAATTGAGTTACGAGCTCGGTCACAGAACGAATTAAACTCCTAAGTTCAAGGTTCCACTGTATATATATATATACATATATATATATATATGTTTTTGTTTGTTTGTTTGTTTGTCTGCACGCGCTAATCTCCTGAACGGTGAAAGATAGGAGGAAACCTCTGAAACAAAAAATGTCAGGACGGGCCCTGGGAAGGTTATAGGCGAGGTGGTGAGGTCGGTCGAGGCCGCCTCGGCCGGGCTGGGCCCATTTCGCCATTAAAAGCTGAGCTGAATTATAGTAGTCAATCTTCTACGGCCGCAAGTAAAAGCTGAATTATAGTAGTAAATGAGGCCGCGGCCGGATAGTCAAGCTTCGCAAGGCCGCATTTTGTTCCTTTTTTTAGTGCAGAAGATTAAATTAATTCAAAAAGAACCCGGGCAACGCCGGGTGCATTCAACTAGTTATGAATAAAAATTTTTACAGGCGGAGGCACTTCTATGGTAAAATTTTGTCCCAATCGGACCAACGGTTGCCAAGAAAATGAATTTTTAAAATGCAGACACGTACGGCACACGTATGCAACTGAATGTTTAACCCCGCTTTTCACTTCGCGAGCGCAGGGTGATAATCGTCAGTCCCCCACGGGGCTATTTTTTATTTAAACTTCCTGGCTGCTGCTATTTTGTGCACTACAGACAGGTTAGTGTGTGGCTGGCAATCGCTGTTGGTCAGGATGCATGCAGCAATAGCTTATGTTGCACTTGCTTCCTGGTACCCACGACAGTAATGGGGTCTGATCTCGATTATATTTATATATACGTACACTATGTGTATATATGAAAAACAAAGACCCACCCACATCTCACATATGAATGGAGGGAATAACCAATCAGCTTTCACCTAATCATTTACCCCAGATGGCTGGGATTAAATAAATAAATAGACTACTCCCATGCTCTTCAAGCCGAAGAAAGCTGCATAACATCGCTTGAAAGCGACGAAACCAGTTTTTACGGTGTATCTATGGTAAATAAGGTTATATAATTTATACACACATGTACGCTCCTGCTTTTTAAGTTTAGCTTCTTCACATGGCTTTCTGTAGATATGATTGACATGTATAAAGTTGATGTGTCTCACCTAAGAAGCACCATTGCATCTTCTTTTGACCAATTTTGGCATGTACCCACAATTGCTTCATTCTCACTTTTTTGTCTTGTGATAAATATTTGATGAACCTTTTCATGTATTTTTATACTCTTCTGCTTCATTCCTTTGCTTTGCCATGCACAGTGCATGTCATGAATGCATCTTTGAGCAGGATTCAGCTCTTAATTTGGTCTGCTGGTTACATCATTACTGAGGCAGTATGATTTGGAGCAGCAGGAATTTGGAAATTGACCAATTTGCTGGCACAAAATGGCCTACTCTTTTCAAAAGAAACCTTGGAATCTTTGTTCAACCGTGAGTGAGTGCTCTCAGTTCATTGCCCCCACTGGTAGGATGGCATACTCTATGATGCAGCACCCTTAAGGCTACAGTACTTAACAGTTTATTGTCTGATCAGGAATCGAACCCTGATGCGGTGGCAATTGCACGAGGCGAGGATTTCATCTCAAGTGCTAAATCTACCATGATGAATGAAAATTCATTCATTCATTCATTTTATTCATTCATTACCCGTATTAATGTTCCAGTGTAAGCTTGAGTTGTATACACACCTGTGAATATGATGACCCTGTGTTCCAGACGTCCACTTAAAGTCTGCCTCTGTCCGTTCCTGCCCGCTAAGCCGCTCACCGTTTCATCTCACATCTACATCCTTCAGCACCCTGCCGAGGTGACCTCACCTGCACATCCTCCAAGTCTCCTATTGGCGCCCTTAAATTGGATGTTAATTTTTTTTCACATTGTATCATCATTGCTGTGTTTCCTTTATATTAACGACATTTTCTGCATCATATAACTTCGTTTTGACTCTCTCTTCTCTTCCTTGTGCTTTACCAGGAGAGCCGCGTGTTGCGCACGGTGCCGTTGCTTGCCGCGTGCCTGCCACGGGACCACTGCTCTGTGTTGGTTGGCCGCCGTTTTCCCGAGGATAAGTACGTACACGCTAATCTGGGCCGTTCCTCAATATTCAATTTGGTAATTGAACATTAGTACGAGCTGAACATTATTACCACTTGCAAACCTCATTTTTGTCGCATGCATGGTTTAAATCCACGAGGGGCTGCAAAAGTTATTGTTTTTAATTTGCTCCTTTCGCCGTATCTTTTGTCAATATCCTTGTTCGTTTTTATTAATCCAAGGTGAGTGCTAAGGATTCTGTACTTTCATCAGTTTGTTTTTAAGTATTTTGTCAGAGGGATTAAAACGTTCAAGCCCGTTTTGTAACTCTCATGTGGAAACTACAGTAGCATCAGGTCTTTGTGGGTCAGCTGACCCATCGAAGCTGCCGATCTTGACGGATTTTCGGTGATTTCTCTCACTCTCAACAAGTCCCTCTGTCCCTAACGATCCGTGGCCATAGCGGGGAGGTATTCTGACCTCTGTTATTATTACTTGCGTGCGTGTTCCGTGTGGTCTTGCTGTTGGGATTTGGCTGGAATACCATTTGGAATACAAGTCTTGTTTTTTGCTCTGAAACTTTTCAAAAGTGGGGAAAAAAAAAATTAGCTTCTCCAACCACTCCACCCCCTCCTCCCCCAAACCCCACCCACCTTGCTCCTCACATCTCGTTTGAAGTAGCGAAAAATAATCTCTTTTCAAATATAATGTTCGATAACTGTCGGCGCATGTTGGTTAATTCGCTGCTCTCATCAGTCTCCTGCCTTATTCACCGGTAAATACACAAAGTTAGTAACCTGAAACGAGACCAGATGGATATATTCACCATTTCCTGGTGCGAGTATGAACCGTGGCACCACTGCGTTTGTTATTCCAAAGCATCTTTTGCCTTTGATTTACTCTGGCATGTTCATTTTGCACAAGTTCCATTTTTGTATATGTGCTGTATTTTGTCACATTATTTTATCCTCACAGGTGTTCCAGTTTCCATAAACTAATAACAACTGAGCTCAATACACTTGAGGCCAAATAGTCGTCTCTGACTGAAGTGATGGTGGGTGTTCATAAAATTCCTGCTGTGTTGTAGGTACTGTTTGTAACTGGCAAACCGTTGCTGAAGACTCCCACCGAGTGCTGCCTTACCTTCAGATGACCTTTTGTTGTTCCTCACTGTAATAATTGGAATTTTACTTTCATTCGTTTTCTGGTTCACCGGTTTGTTTTATTATTGTTGCTCGGAAATATTTGTCTGATCGTTGAAGGATGCTCTCATTATCAAGAAGTGTGAAACTGCATTTTAGAGTTACCCAGGCTGTTGGACCACAGATAGCGGGCGACGGAAAGAAGAAAGGAAAGCGAGTTACCTGGGTTATCGAACCAAAACTGGAAAATTGACTTTTTTCTGCAATGATGGGACAGAGGACGGTGGGTGTGGCAGGGACGGCGACCAGGGGGAAGTGAGGGGTGGTGGGTGAAGTGAGCTGTGGTGTAGGGGGTTGGGGGGAGGGTAGTGGGGAGGAAGGGAGGGACAGAGCATGCATCTTCTAAGAGAACGATTAACATTTTTTATTTTGTCAGAACGATTAACCATATTGTCAGAGGGGGGGCCTAAAACACTTTAATCTAAAAAAAACATCAAAAGATTTGGCTGGAAAAAGTAGCCCCAATGTGTGTGCATTCGTGCGTGGTTGACTTTCCTGGAGAACTCCGTGCTATATATCTGAAAGTTTTAATTTTCCCTTTTCTGCCCTGCATTTATCTCTTTGATTGAGAGAGCCGTAAAACTTCATCAGCAGTGGCTGTCTTGTGTGTAATGCTCACGGCCCTTTTGATTAAAATCCGAAGTTAACACCTTACCAGGCTTAAAATATTGTTAAGCTGTCGATAATAATCAGCCACTAATAGATATCTCATTCCCCCCAGCCTCTCAAAGTGTATGGATATAGAATTGGGAAACAACAGAGAAATGCAAAGTTTTTTTTTCTATTTTCTTTTTTAAAGAATATTATTCTTTTTTTTTCTTTTTTTCTTTTTTTAAAGAATATCATTCTTTTTTTTCTTTTTCTTTTTTTAAAGAATATCATTCTTTTTTTCTTTTCCTTTTTAAAAAGAATATCATTCTTTTTTTTCTTTCTTTTTTTTAAAGAATATCATTCTTTTTTTTTCTTTTTTCTTTTTTTAAAGAATATTCATTCTTTTTTTCTTTTTTCTTTTTTTAAAGAATATCATTCTTTTTTTTCTTTTTCTTTAAAGAATATTCTTTTTTTCTTTTTTAAAGAATATCATTCTTTTTTTTCCCTTTCTTTTTTAAAGAATATCATTCTTTTTTTCTTTTTTAAAGAATATCGTTCTTTTTTTTCTTTTCTTTTTTAAAGAATATCATTCTTTTTTCCTTTTTTAAAGAATATTCTTTTTTTCTTTTTCTTTTTTTAAAGAACATCATTCTTTTTCTTTTTTTAAAGAACATCATTCTTTTTTCTTTGTTTTTAAAGGATATCATTCTTTTTTTCTTTTTAAAAGAATATCTTGTCAAAAAGGGGCATATCATATCGCATATCACATATCGATAGGCATATCGTCATTCTTGATGGCCCTCGTCCCTTTATCCCCCATCCCCAAATTCTTTCATTCCTCGCCTTTGCTCATCACCCCCTGCTGACCAACATCCCTCTGCCTTTACCACTTCTCCCTGTCAATGCCTTCTTATAATGTGCGAAGGCCCCTGGAGAAAGGTTGGACATGTCAGCACATGAATGCAATTACCAGCGAGGTTGGAAACCAGGTTACTTAAATTTCCGATGTTGATGAGGAGTAATGATCTGAAATGCCACTGCCCGAAAAGAAACTGGCAGAGGAGGAGAAGTGGGGTGGCGAGGAGGAGAGGAAGGAGTGAAAGAGGGAGGGATGGAAAGAAGAATGAGAAATTATCTTCAAGAATAACAATTTGTTGGAGAAGAAGTGACAATCTCCAAATATATAAATGAGGGAAATTTTAGGAGTGCAGAAAAATACCAAGATATGTGTGAGATCAGGGCCGTGTATCATTCCATACCACCATCGAGTTTCCTTCCTTTAAAAATGCTGCTGTTGTAAGCAAACACAGTGGACAAATGAGCGGCTGGGTGGATGGATGGATGGTCAAAGGGATGAAGAGTTTGATGGATGCTGTGCTGTTTAATCGACTTTGGGAGCTCTTTTATTAACATATCCAAAATTTAAAGTGTCAGGAATAGAACGTGAACTCACCAGAGAAAAGAGAACTGAACCTTGTGCCACAGTCCTCGATCCAAACATTTAGAATATTATGGACTCTTGAGAGTATCTGCAGTTGATATCAGAACCAGTGTTTCGTCACACAGGGCATTGTCATCCTGAAGCACCTTGTCATATGAACCTGATTGGCTCGCAGGATGGCGCATAGGTTGCGAAGTCTCCTTTGAGCTGTCAAGTCTAGGTTTGATTCCTGGCCCACCTATAAACTGGTGGGCTCGTACTGCACAGTCTGGATGTTGCATGAATGAGTGTGCCACTCTTTGGCGGGGATGCTATGTTGCCCTTAAGGCTGTTCCACCCGCTAGCATTTGATGGTGGGCAATAATGATCTTTCAGTACATTTTGAAAAGTGTAGGCCATTCTGTGCTGATACTACGACCAAATTCAAAATTCTTCCCCTGACCACCTCTGAAAGGGGAAAGAGGGTGGTGGGTGGCAGCACTGCATCAGCAGCATATCCACACCTTTAGAAATTGTGCAAACATGCAAACCATCAGCCAGGTGCTGCTTATGCACGAATGAATTTGCACCTGTTATCCCATGATCTTTAGATATCTTCTCGATGTCGCTTGGTCTTGCATTTGGAGGAAAGGTCTAAAATTGTGCTTGCCCAATATTCCCTCAACCATGACACAATTTCCAGCGGCCCGGGTTGTTGGTATAATGAGTACCCAATGATTGATGAGCTTGCTTCCTCACTTTAGCAGTCGATCTATTCAAAATCATGTGAGATATAATTCGTATTTTGTCGATAATGTTCTTCCATTGATAAAGAGTACATTTTTGCTGTTCTGTCTTTTATTTTGGAGATAAGTGAACATGTTTCTGGATATGAAATCAATACAAAATGTAGGCTTATCCAAGAGTGAGGTGACAGAATAAAAAGGAAACAAACTGAGAGTGGGGCAGCAGTTTGTACACGAGTGAGGGAATGAGGAGTGGAAGAGGCCTGGGATTAGTGGGGATATAAATGATCATGAGTCGGCCTGGAGGGTGATGTAACGTGGTGGTGTACCACCAACGTGAAGGTCTTGAGGGGAAAGTGCAATTGAACAGCCTCAGGAAGGCAGTTCCACAAACAGGAGAAAAGATTGACAAAAATGAGGAGCTGTGCAGTAAGGCTGGATTTTGGGAGTTTAACCTGGAGGGGATTACTGGAAGAATGTGTTGGAAGGCTGAGAGAGGAGAGGGGGGAGCTGGATCAGAGGTGAGGCAGAACAAACAGGAAAAAAGGAAAAACAAGAACTGAGAAGCAACTGATGTCTTTCCATTTTCAGAGCAACAGCCTTGTGCTTTGGCCTCACTGTGGTAGATTCCAATAATATTGAGAACTTTGGATTCTACAGAATCCAGAAGATGTGGATGTGAAGTGGAGGTGCCAGCCCAGAGGAGCAAGCTCCCTTGACCTCTTGAAAAAGGCCTCGTAGGTTGTGATCTTTTGGGATCTTTTATTTTAAGAATCTTTTTGCTTTATGCAACCATTATGCATTCGCATCATCAAAGTTAAGTATTTTCCCATTTGTGTCTTTGTCAAATTTCCACAGGTTATTTTATTGTGCATGTGTTACTGTGTGTTCCTAGTTAGTTTTGGTCTGTAATTTGTGCAAACTTGTGTGTAATTAGTCGATTTTTGTTCGTATCGAGTGCGCGCCCTGGTCCCGCAAGGCTTCCCTCCCACCCCCAGCCCCCCCCCCTCCCCGGTCGGTATTTTGTAAATGTAAGTTCTTTCCTTCGCTGTATTGCTTTTTTCTTTGATTTTCTTTTCTCCCCCAACCTCCCCCGAACATTTTACCCTTTGTCTAACGTTTTAAATCCCCCCCTACCCCCCAAAATAAAGATTTATTATTTCCTCTCTCTCCTCTCTCCTCGCGGTACCCGCCCACGACCACGTGCTGTTGTGTCGCCCCACCCACTTTATCTCCATTTCTTCCACCTCTCCATCCGATACTCACCTTTCCAATTCTAGTTTCCACCATACTCATTCAACCCTTTCTCCCTCTTTCTCAGATCCACACCCTCACTTCAGGGACTTTTCCCAGATTGTTTTTCACGGTTTTGTTTAAATATTATTCAAATATGTTTAAACTTTCCCCTGCAGTGTTTTATTCACTGGTATATTACAGCCTCCCCTCCAATACACCCCCCTCACCCCTCCCTTTCAATTCTCCTCCCTTGCCCCTCCCCTCCTAAACTCACCCTCGCCCCTCTCCTCCTAAACTCGCCCTTGCACTTCCCCTCCAAATATTCCCCCTTGCCCCTCCACTTCAAAACTCCCGCCCCACCCCTCCCCTTTTAATCTCGCCCCCCACCATTTTTCACCAATTCTCCCCCCTCCCACCTCCTCCTCAAAGCTGCCTCCTCCCCACTTCCTCTCCCTTCCATCTCATACCTCCACCTCCTCCAACCTTCTACTTTGCTCTGCCCTGCCCCCCCCCCCCTCAAACAACACCTCACTGTGCCTCATCCCATCACCATCAAACCTTTTGTCCTCCTCAAACTTCCCTTTCTGCGAGCTCTTCTGCAATCACTGACACACTATCAACAGCTCCCCCTACCTCCCCCTATCACCCCTTATCTTACCTTACCCCTCCCGTCCACTGTCATGTACCCGATGCTCCTCCTCGCTCTCCCTTAAGGGTATGGACCTCAAACATCCGGGGCCTTTGCTCAAACCTGATTGATCTCTACATGCAGGTTGCTTCTGACAAACCAGACGTAATCTGCTTAACAGAAACTTTCCTACTTCAAGATGTCTCTGATTCCTTAATATGTCTTCATGGTTACTCCCTCCTCCGGTATGATAGACCTGAGCCTCGTCCTGGTGGTGGCCGGTGGGGTTGCTATCTTTATCAAAAACTCTCTTTTCCTCACTCTCCTTGCACTGCCCTCTCTCCACCGCACCCCCAGGAGTACCTCTGGATATGGCTTCCCCTCCGCTACCACCTTTTGTTCTTATGCGTGTTGTACCGTCCTCCAAACAGTGATGACTCCATTTACATCTCGTTGTCTGACAACATAGACCAACTTCTATTCACTCATCCCAACTCTGTCTTCCTCATATGTGGCGACTTCATCTGTCCTAATGCCAGATGGCTGGGTGTGGGTTCCTCTCTCACCAGCCATGGCATCTCAGCAAAGGACTTCTGCGACTCATTGGGACTGACACAATCTGTCAATTTCCCAACCTGGATCTCAGTCAACGGAGCATCTTCTTTTCGAGACTTTGTTTTGAACAAACTTCCCTGCAAATGTCTGCTGCTCTTCTTCTGCTACAATCAGTTCTTCTGATCATTTGCTTGTTAAAGTGGATATCTCACTGGCCATTCTCAGAGAGCCTCCTCAGCGTCGACGAGTCTGGCATTTCACTCAGGCCGACTGGCACGGTCTGCAAGCAGCCATCAATCATCTGGACTGGTCTCCCATCTCTACTGCCTCTGACATCAACTCATCCTGGGAATTCTTCCAAAGTAAACTGCTCTCTCTCATGCACAGATTTATTCCATCTCATCTTCCCTTGTCATACCCTTCCTCCCATCCATGGTACACTGAATCTTGTGGTGAGGCAGTTGCCATGAAACAACTTGCCTTTTCCTATTGGAAGGCTAATCCAACTGAAGGCAATCTCAGTTCCTTTCAAAAAGCTCGGAACAAGTGTGTGTCTACCCTCAGGAGAGCCAGGAAACACTATCTCTCTACTCTCAAGACTGAACTCTCAAACCTGATCTCTCAAACCTGTCTCCCTCCTCCAAATCCTGGTGGCATCTGGTCAAATCTGTTTCTGGTGTTTGTTCCTCTTCCATCCCCTCCCTTACCTCAAACGGCTACACAGCTGACACTGCACGTGAAAAAGCCGAATGCCTCAACTCTGTGTTTGCCTCAAAATCTTGTGTCCCAAACCCATCTCTCTCTGTTCCCACCTTACCCAATCAAACCCAACTGCTCCTGGACCCTGTGTCCTTCTCTCCTGACAAGGTGGAGAAGTTTCTGTCAAACCTCGACTGATTCTGCAACTGGACCAGATGGCATCAGCCCAAGGTTCAAACAACAAACTTAATTATCAGGCTTTGCACTCTCATATGGGGTCAAAGCACAGATAGGAGACGATGAGACAGCAGAACCTGGTGTGAGCAGCCTGCTCGCGCCTGGCTTTGTCTTGACGCCAAATGGCCGGAACAGCTTGAGGAGGTTTGTCCATGCTGCAACCACCAGGCCTCAACACCACTGCACAGCACCATCAGCGGCGGAAGGAAAGGCCAGCAAAGTCAATCTTTTATTTGGCCGACCTTAAGTTGAAATACAAAACGTTAATTGCCTCTGATAGTGAGCAGCGCAGACTTTATATTACATGCATTGATGATGCAATTATTGTCGTTTGTTTGTGTTTACTAATGTTGGCACTATTTTTATAAAACACTCCTCAAATTACCTCTCTTACCGGCACGTGACCGGAAATGAATCGTCGCACCCCGGAAGTTATAGCAGCCGCGTGCCGAGGCTTGGCATCTATTTGCCTGAGGAAACTCACTGGGAAGTGGGTGAAACGTCCCCTGAGACAGAATCTGCCCTTGCCTGCTTATTACTGGATTAGCAGGGTAGATCTTGTTATACACCACTCCTTTCCTATTCCATCTCCAGGTGCTGCATGACGTCATCGCCGGGCACCGAAGGGGGCCGGTGATGATACGCGGTGAAAGGGAGTGCTCAGTTTTCACTCTGGTTTCTTGTTTGTTTGTCTTGGTGATATCTCAGCCATCCATTGAGCTGGGAACCACCTTTAGTACCACGTCCAGAGGCCATTTTCCCCATAGAGCAGGGGTTGGCTTTTTTCGGGCAACTTGGTCCCCTTTTTGAAGCAATTTTTATGGCCGGATGCCCTTCCTGCCGCCAACCCTGTTAGTCGCCTCTTGCGACACACAGGGAATTACCAGTGAACTGGTGCTCAATTTGCCGACCTCGGAAGGATGACAGGCTGAGTCAACCCCCCTGGTGTTAATTCAGCGATCGACCGGGATTCAAACCCAGGATCTCAGGATCCCAAGCCGGCACCCTAACTGCTAAGCCAACACCAGGCAATCCATTGAGCCAGGAAAACTGAAATTTGAGCACAATTGCACAATAGTGAGCAAATGCGTTGGCAAAAATGTTATTTTTTGTTTTTTTGTTTGAACAATTAATTGATTAATTACTTAATTATTATCGATTAATTAAGAACTTATTTATTTTCTTTCTCATCTGGGTGATATCTCAGGCACCTTTTGAGCTGGGAAGCTGATATGACAGTGACACGACAATGACCAAGTGATTTGGCTATAAAGGGTATTTTTGATTTATTGATCAATAAATTCCCTCGCGGTTGTCAGCTCTTTCACGAGCCTCGATTCAGTATACAAATCAATTAATCCATTCATTTATTCATTGATTAGTCAATTAATTATTTAATTTTTCCCGATAAATGCCTTATTTAATTAATCTTCAAAAAGTTACAGCTTCGGATGAAACACTGGTGGTTGAGGTATGCTATTAGCCAATTTATTAAGAAATTATTTTACCTTTACTGTTTATTGATTTTAATTATGCAATTAATCAATCAGTTATTGTACAGTACACCTCTCCCTCCCAATACCGCCTCTAAGTGCTGCACGGCAGTATCCCCATGCGACAAAGATGCCCGGCAATGCCCGAGCATTGGCAGATGTTATTTACTTATTTGGCATCGGGGCGATGTACTTTGAATGTATCTGTACTTGTTACTTATTTTTGGTTGGATGCACTTCTTTTTTTTTTCCTTTAAAACTTAATTTTAATTGTGTCATTTTTAAAATGAAGATAGCTGATTAGTTGCATCAGAAGAGTAAAATGAGAGCATGAAGTATATTTGATGTCTCTTTTAAAATGAATATATTACATACGATGATGTAATATTGTTGCGGACGCGGTTAAAGATGTTATTTTACCGAGCGGTTGGTATTACCGCGACCGAACAGTTATTGCCCGATTAGAACCCGATTCCACCCAAACGTTGGCCGGATCGCACCGCGGCTGCTCAATGAGGGAAAAGACTAAAACGACGAATGCAAAGAGGAAGACGAAGGCAAAGAAAGGTTTGGAAATACTACTAAATTTATTTACTATTTACACACATAAGCAAAAAGAAAGCAGTCACGTTTATTCACAACACATAAGACGCAGGTGACACAGTGCAAATACTAGCTTACCTACAGTCTTAATTAACCCAGGACAGAACAAACAAAAGACAGACTCACGCGGGGAATGATGACAGGAATCGCAGGAGGTGGATGGCTGGAGGTGAACGCTTGGTGGAGCCAACGCGGAGCTTGGTGGAGCTTTGGTGGAGGTGAACGCTTGGTGGAGGTGAACGCTTGGTGGAGCCAACGCGGAGCTTGGTGGAGCCTTGGTGGAGGTGAACGCTTGGTGGAGCCAACGCGGAGCTTGGTGGAGCTTTGGTGGAGGTGAACGCTTGGTGGAGCCAACACGGCTGGTGGGGGGTTGGTGTGACGGGTTCTCTCTCCTTCCCTCACAAGCTTCAGGACTCTTTCTCTCTCTTTCTTAGTCCCACCCAGTCCAACAACTTCCTCTCTTGCTTAGTCCAACTCAAGGCCTTTCTGTCTTCTGATCTCCTCCCTCCTCAACTCTCTCCGGGGGCCTCTGCCTCGGGTTATATAAGCCCCACCCTTGACCCTTTGCGAACCTCCCCAAAACGTTCTCTCTCCGCCCTCTAAAGCCAACCCCTCGTTCTGGGTTGGTCGGCAAGGGCTGGTTCACTCCTCCCTTCTATGACGAGGTGGGGACCCGCCTTTCTTCCCCAACCCTGCCTCGTGGTCAATGGCGGATGAAGGGAAAACCGCCCAAAATGCAGTTGGCAATTGACGAAAAGGGGGAATGGAGGTTTTGGGAATGGGAATGAAGGGAATCTACCTCTTTCACTTGGTGCAATGGAGTACTTCTATTAATGGGAGACACAGCCTTACCCTAAAACACAGAATAAGATATAACTATCGAACAGGGGTATTCTATGATTGGCTGACGTGTATGCTTGTGGACTAATTATGGGACGCCCTTTTGACCTTTACACAGCTCCGGAGGCAGGAGGCGCAGACTCAAGCAATATTCATCACCAATTTACCACAATACAACACAATCAAAAAAATACAGTCCTCATATCTGCAACAATATCTTCAGTGCAGTTGGGAGCAATTTCCTTCTTCCATCTTTGGGATCAGCTATTAAATACAAAAGCAAAATTTTGAAGCTCCTCTTGAATTCATGTTATTTGTACCTCTATGCATGTCCCCCTTCCCCCCCATTACTTCCTTTCTCTCTGCTTTCCTCTCTTTTCTTCCCATGTTTATGCAATGGCTCCTTTACCCACCTCTGCTTCATCTCAACCTTTCCCCACCACAAACTACTGTGCCATACCTTCTTCCTCTTCTCTCCATTAGGTCATCTGTCCATTTAAATTAGCACTTTCTTCTTGTACCTTTTCCCCAAATACAGTACAATCTCACAGATGAAGCAGTAACTTTCAGGATACTTAATCGCATTCTACAATTCCAGAAAAAAGGTTGCAATATTAACAAAGCGATGATGCATTGTTGGTTGTCTCTTGTTGTTTAAATCACACACTTGTCTGATTGAATCATTTGTGTGCAGCATATCACGGCTGGTCTGAATCTTTTCTCAGGAGCACGACTGTGCTGCTGATGCTGTGCCCCCAGTATGTTAGAGCAGGAATTTGTAATTTATTCAGGGTGATGGCCTGGGATCTTTAACATCCACCAACTAATGCTAGCAGACAGGTCCCTGGCTTAATGCCCATCGATGGGACGGTGCACCTGTGAAGCTGCTCTCCGAAAGTTTATAGTTGGACCAGAAACCAGACTAGAAAGACTAGCTCAGAGGTACCTCTGCACCATCCTGTGAGAGACCACTTGGGTACTTTTAGCATTGCTGTTTGATGACTGGTCATTTTTGTTATTTCTTGCAGCAGCAACTGCTTTGACAAACCCTATAAAGAGCTTTTATTTTATTTCCCCACCCTGGGCAGGTGCTGGGCTGCAAGCCTACCTGCCATAAACACAACCTCGGTTGGTTTTGCTGCTGACATTCCTTGAATTGGCTCGTAACTCCTGTGCAATGTTCTGTTTGGTCAATACTAATTGGTTTTGTTGACGTGTTCATTAATGAATATTTTAACCTGTTTGCTTTATATGAGAATCTGTTTTGATCAACCTCTGGCACACGTTCTGTGCTTTGGCTGGGTTCCAACCTGGATTAATGAGTTGTGACTGATTACGTACGCAATATTACACGATTTGAAGATATATGGTACAATAAGTCGGAATTTAAAAAAAATTGATGACGCAATTATACCCTTAATTTAACCAATTGGAAGACTTGATTAAAAAGATTCTTGTTAGTCTGTCCAACATGCTGTGGGAGACTGGGTTTTTACAATCTCCTGTGTGTCCGTGTCTGTCCAGACCATAACGTTTCTCCCCCCCCATTTGAACTTTTGTCATCAAATTTTCAACAATCCTTTACTCTGAGAATATGGAGAAGAGTAATCAACAATGGAGTCGAAATATCAAAGGGCAAAGTCACAGTAAGTACAAGTAGGCCTTATTAGCCCGCCCAACGCACTGTGCGAGACAGATGGGTTTTGTAATCGCCTCTGTGTTTCTTTACTTACCATTTGAGCTTTTGTCATTAAATTTTCAACAAACCTTTGTTATGGAATATGGGGAAAATTTATTTATAGATTCTGCATTTGGTTTCTTTTTTTAGCTGCTTTCGTCAAGTTTAGTTGTACAGAGTTTAGTTGTACAGTCAAAGTACAGAGTGGACACGGACAGGCTTTGCATTTTGAGATGCTCTCTGGTTCTGTACTTTCATCCATTAGGTGCGAATGGAATCAAGATTATCAAGTGGAAGTGGGGGAGCGGGAATAGGGAGGGAATTGGGGGTAGTTTGATAAAACATGAGCTTCTCAATTGCTTCTGTACTTCAGTGAGTGGAATCCAAAGGTTTCGTAATTGGACTATTCTCCTGTTAGTGCCAACAGTCCCGTTTTTCTGGTTGGGTTCTGTTTTTTTGCATCCATGTCCAGTTACCCCATGTAATATATTCTTTTATAACATTTTTTGCAGTATTACCTGTGTAAATCTCAACCTTTTAAAAGTGGGTATAGTCAGGGATTTTGGAGGCTTTTTGGAGGATGTGTTTTTTGGAGGATGTGTTTTTCCTGGCAAAACCACAATTCCAAGCTGTCCTCCAAAGCCAGTCGCCGACTGGGCATCCTCCGTCGTGCGAAGTCCTTCCTTGGCACACCTGAGCTCCTCACCACATAAAAGGCTTTCATCCACAGCTCAATGGAATACTGCTCTCCCCTCTGGGCTGGTGCTCCTGCCTCACACCCAGCTCGTCTTCACGCTGTTGAAACCAAAGCGTTCAGAATCGTTGGAATCTCCCGCGATGAAGCTAACTCCAAGGGCCTTTCACTCACTCACCACAGGCAGGTTGGTGGTCTTTCCGTCTTCTACCGACTCCTCTCTGGCCTTGCCCCCCCAGCTCTCTCTGGGCTCTGTCCCCCAAATATTCCTACAGGTCGCACAAGATCTGCCTGCAACCCTCTTATGGTTAAACTGCCAAAATCAAGACTCTCTGCTCACCTTCACTCCTTCATTCCTCTTTTCTCCCGCCTCTGGAACAAACTCCCTCACTCTCTTCAATCCCACTCCACCCTCCAGGTCTTGAAAACAGCTGTTCACCACCATCTCTTATCTTCCCCCATCCAAAACCTTGATCTTTTCTACCCCCGCTAATTTCACCCCAAATCCACTTTTTTGAAATACCAACTTCTGTCCTGGAAGTCCTTGGTGTCGTTGTGTTTTATACTTCTCACCCCCCCCCCCCCCTTCCCACGCCTCCTCCCCCCAAGCCCTCTCCCTCCCACACATCTCCCTGCTCTCAAATGTTGTGTTTGTGTGCTTCCCCTTCTCTCCCCATCTTGTCTTCCGCTCCCTCTTTTTATATATTTTGTTTGTCTGTTTGATTTGTTTGTGAAATAAATGTTAGCTCTTTCACGAGCCTCGATTCTGTATACAAAAAAAAAAATCAACATTTTAAAAGTGGGTATAGTCAGGGATTTTGGAGGCTTTTGGTTTTGGTTACCCATGGCAATCACGTAAAATGCGAGCTGACCAGTGTTATTTCTACACAATGCAGAGTACCGAATACCCTGGAATCCTGGATGGAGTACCTGGATAAGTACCGAATGTGGGGAAGAATGAGGGCTAGGAGAGGACACGGGGGGGGGGGGGGGGCGAAAAGATGGATACAGAAGCAAACTCTAAGAAAAAATAATGGAAACTTGGAAAGAGGTGGGCTTGGAAGTGTTGGGGGAGGGAGAATTCCCTGATGAGAATGCTGCGATTGAAGAGACTGAAGAAGTTGGTTCCACAGGTGGGGAAGAAAAGAGGAACGAATGAGTGGAGGTGAGCAGGAATCGGAAGGAGGTTGTTTGCGGACCCGTGTGTGCCGTGAAAGTGAAATTATTTGGTGTTTACCAGCAATTGGTAATCACCGATACAACCACGACCCAAGGAACTGCCAGCAACCGGTTCAGTTTCCTTCGGTGAACGGTTCTATCGATTAAAAGAGCATGTGGTGACAATTCGTCCACTGGTGGCATCAACAGGTTTTCATTTTCAAAAAGTTGCCATCTCTGGTGCACAAATAGCTTTCAGTGCAGTTCGGCTTTCCATCACGATGTCGTCACAACCATTCCTCCGTCACAGACGAACATTATGGCACGACAGACCTGCGAACCACTAACGTTACACGTGGGATTCCAACGTTTCCCCGCTTAGTGAAGACACATTGCACAGGCTGTTTAGTTATTCGAGCGCTCGCTTCTACTAATGCAATGAAACTTTCAAGGAATCAGAAGTTTATTCGTCAAGGTTGTTCTTCCTCTGCTCAACTTCTGTTTCACACCCATTTTATTACATTTCTAACATAAAAATCCGGCGTCTGTTTTCCATTAGCGGTGCTCATGCAGGTGTAAGAAAGCTTCAAATGTATTGTAATACATTTTTAATGAACTATTTTGTAGCCAATCACTTTGAGCATTTCCATTTCAATTATAACTTTGGAATGGATAGTTTGAACCAGACGGAAATTTCAGGGTTGTCTCATTTTCCAAATCAGCATGAAAAATAGCATTAGCTACGTAATTTAATGTTTGCAAAATGAAGGAATCCTTTTTTCAGAACAATTTTTTGTTATGACTCTACTTTTGCAATTACCAATCTCGTTTCATGCGTTCAACTTCAAAGATTTGGCCTCCTGTATGGAAGAAGAATTGTTTGAAATTCTAGGGTTTGAATAGTTTGGTTAAAAAACACCAATGAAGTACTTTATGCTTTGTTTTGTGAACCTTTTTATTTGGCATAGACATTCTATCAAAAGGTGGGAAAATTCAAATGTACTTTGGATTGAGAGTCCTGTATTCGATCAATCATTTATTTAATACTGGCAGAATCCCGTGATAAATATGCCACGATATTTAAAAAGAAAAAGGTGCAAGCCTTTCATTCTTGAGCTGATTGAAAGAGGTCAAATGGGAGGATATATACACTACATGACCAAAAGTATGTGGACAGCCAAACATCACACATGTCATTCCAAAATCATGGACATTATTATGGAGTTGGTCCCCCCCCCCCCCCCCCCCTTTGCTGCTATAACAGCCTCCACTCTTCTGGGAAGGCTTTCCACGACATGTTAGAACATTGCTGTGGGGATTTGCTTCCATTCAGTCACAAGAGCATTCGTGAGGTCGGGCACTGATGTTGGGTGATTAGGCCTGGCTCGCAGTCGGCGTTCCAATTCATCCCAAAGGTGTTCGATGGGGATGAGGTCATGACTCTGTGCAGGCCAGTCAAGTTCTTCCACACCGATCTCGACAAACCATTTCTCTTTGGACCTCGCGTTGTGCACTGGGGCATTGCCATGCTGAAACAGTAAAGAAACAGGCCTTCCCCAAACTGTTGCTACAAAGTTGGAAGCACACAATCGTCTAGATTCTAGAATGTCATTGTATGCTGTAGCGTTAAGATTTCCCTTCACTGGAACTAAGGGGCCCAGCCCGAACCATGAAAAACAGCGCCACCCCATAATTCCTCTTCCACCAAACTTTACAGTTGGCACTATGCATTCAGGCAGGTAACGTTCTCCTGGCATCCGCCAAACCCAGATTCATCCATCGGACTGCCAGATGGTGATGCGTGATTCACCACTCCAGAGACCGCGTTTCCACTGCTCCAGACTCCAATGGCAGCAAGCTTTACACCACTCCAGCCGACGCTTGGCATTGCGCATGGTGATCTTGGGCTTGTGTGCGGCTGCTCGGCCATGGAAACCCATTTCATGAAGCTCCCAATAGACAGTTGTTGTGCTGACATTGCTTCCAGAGGCAGTTTGGAACTCGGTAGTGAGTGTTGGAACTGAGGACAGACGATTTTTACGCGCTTCAGCACTCAGCGGTCCCGTTCTGTGAGCTTGTGTGGCCTACCACTTCACGGCTGAGCTGTTGTTGCTCCCAGACATTTCCACTTCACAATAACAGCACTTGCACCCATCCCCTTCCCCCTAAGTCTCAACGCCCTCTCCCAACACTGTCCCATCTTTGCCCTCCCATCCCCCCACCCCCCATTCCGAACCCCAAACCCCCTCACCCTCTGCCCTGTCCTGCTCATAAAAGTCACAGGGCATTCTTGCATGGATCATGACATATTTAATATCATTGTCACCACAATCATCAAGAGTTTGACATCTTACTTAGAACCTCCTTATCGTTGTTACTCATCAATAAACTGCTGTCTCAGTTCTCTGGTGTATGTTGTGTCACTGACATTCTTTCAAAAAGCGTTTTTACCACGTTTGGTAAAAGTAAATAAATAAAATAAAACTTTCGATTCCTACCATCCAGCCTGCTTTGTCGCCTTATACTTGCCACATTACATATACGAGCAACGGTACCCGCCCTATGGGCGTGGCTTAAATTGGGAGGCCCAAATGAAAAGGCAAAATATCAGAAATTGAAGGCTTTTTATTTTATTTTAAACGATTCGTATAAACAACCGTTGAATCATATCACACGCAAGTCATGAAAATCTAAACGGTACATGGCGCCCATTTTGAAAAAAGATTGAATTCTGCAAAACAGAAGCGGCCGCTACACGTCTTTCTCAGTCGCACATTTATGTGTGAAGAGTGTGCGCCGAATCTGTAACACGGAAGCGGCCGCTGCACCTGTTTCTCAGTCGCTTTGCACACGCTGTCATGTTATTTCGGAGCCGTACGTTTATATCGGAAGAGTTCGTCAGGAGTCGATCTACTCTCTCCTGGTACGTAGAATTTCAACAAAAGCCACATCACTGTTCATATCGGTAAATATTATTCCATCGTGTTTGGAAAAATTGGAAACCTTGGAAAATTGGGGAAAAAATTGGAAAAACAATAGAGCCGATTTTACTCCAAGGGGTCCCAGGAATACCCACCCAAAATATCGTTGCGATCGGTTCAGCCGTTTTTGCAGTACCTTTGAGCGGACGGACGGACATTTGGTGAATTATAGCAAGATGTTTATTTACTTCACGTAATATGTTAATTACATGTGCACACAGACTTGAAATACAGCTTATTTATTGCTCCTGGACTTGCACACTATTCAGCCTTAAACTCGAGCAAAAACCAAAAGGACAGGTTGGAGTTTTTATTTATTTATTGGACTTCAAATACAGTATTAATCATGACTATTTTCTTTCTGCCGCATACCTTTCTTTCATGATAGATGACATGTTGTTCAGTTTTTAAATGTACATAAACTTAACAGTACTCTTGATTGAATGAAACTTTTCTTTGGGCAGTGTATAGTAGACCGCTGTATCAATCATTCCCTACAGAACATGCATTACCTCATTTCCTCAACAATAATCAAAACGTACCTTTATTTCCTCAGAAGATACCTTTATTTCATGATAGAAGACGTGCTATTCAGTCTTCAAATGTACACCAAAGGCCTGAAGCCTGAGACCTATACGGAGCACACAAAATGGCTGAATTTGATTTTTTTTTTTGATGAAAGAATTGTGGGTGGAGTCATGCCAGTGAAGCTCCGCCCTGGATAGACCGGCAGAGAATAGAAATGTGATATCGAAGATAGTGTTTTTTTCTTGTCTGTTGACTAAAATTGTCATAAGAACTAACTTTCGATTAATGAACTAACCCATTTTAAAAACGAATATGCACACGCATGGCAAGGCTCTGGATTAAACGTAACATATGCAGGCTCAGGTTTGATTTCCAAGAGGTTTAAAATATGAATATAAAAGAAAAACATTTATCATGAACTTCTTAGGGCTTGCATGAAATCAGGAAGCAGTAGATTTTAAATATTTATGGGATCATCAAGTTTTTATTATTTGTGCTATTTGAACACTGGCCTTATATATTCATCGCGTGTGCGTGGAGGAGGAGTGGGTGTGGATAAAAAATGAGAAAAGGAAGAGAATGATGCATGCTAGGAAAATGTAGGTTCGGGTTACGGTTGTTGGTTAGCAGCAGATTTGACAAACTGAAGTGAGGACGACAAAACAACATATGCATGGCGACTATTCTACAATTGGGAGAATAAGGGGAGGAAACCATTCAAGTGAGCATCCAAGCTGGACGCTGGTAGAGTTAGCAGGTTTATTTCAGGAATGTGTGCAACCAATGGTGGCTTGGGAAGGGTAGCTGTAAGCTTTATACAATAGTGAGCGCACAAATTTGCTGCCAGTGGGGGATTGATTGTCCTTTTGAATCCACCTCCTGTCTTGAAATTCCAATGGTGTGGAAGGCCTTGCATTCAACTATCTCAAGAGGAGCAGGAGCAACAGCCCAGAGTGGGGAGCTATACTCCACTGAGCGCCATATCAAAGCCTTGAATATAGTTATGAGCTTGGTGCTGCTCAGGTGTGCCTTGGCGCCATCGAGAATAATGTCCATATGGTATCTTTGCCTATGATTCTCATTTGATCATATGAAAGATTATGGCAGTTGGTGAGGCCAAGGCATTTCAGAGACTGAACTTCTTACAGTCGCGACCAAAAAAAAGTGGATTGGATAGTTGGATATATATAATTGGATAGAAATGGGCCACTTGCTGATTCTGCTCATTGGAGATAGAATGACAAAGTAAGACAACTTGGAAATCATGGCTGGATGCTGAAAGCTATAGAGATATCTCGAGATGCCCCGAACCTCTTGCTTGTGGTGCAGGGCATCTGTCCACTGCTGTGTCAGAAGGAGTAACACTTCCAAAGAGTAGAGGTCAAATAATCCACTATAGTTGCATACATAATAAGTATATATATATATATATATATATATATATATTGTTGCGAATATGGAATTTGACCTCCATATCCGCTTGTAAATATTCCCCTATCTTCTCCGATACTCCCCAACTCTCCCCTTACCCCATTCCCTAGTCCCATTGTCTGTAAACAACACCCATTAGAGCCGATCTTCCCCTTCATTCCCCCATTAAATGTCGTGCCCAGGTCCCCCGCACCACACGTAGACAATTATAGGACATCTTGCTAGTTATTCTTAATCTATGTCAGTTAAGGACTTGTTTCCATTAATTATGACTCTTCGTTGCACCAGAATGTGATGATATGGCACCAGTAGGAGTTTAGGACCTTCCCATACCTCCCCGCATCTCTTCCCATCATCTCAAGCTCCAACAACAACCACAACAACAGCGGCTTTGCGTCCTCACTCCGGCTCGGTTGGCCGCCATTGAACATGTGCTCGACGGGGTTACCCAGAAGGGGGCTCCCTGTCGGCCCCTCGTCAAGGGCGGAGCCGGTAACCCCCGCACCCAATGAGAAGCCATGGGCCGATGCCATATGGGGCGGAGCTAACGAGCGAGGGCGTGACTCCCCGCCGGATATACGCGGCCCCGCGCCGGACGTGACGTAAGATGCGCCCCGAGCTTGGAAGGACAAGACGCCACCCTCCCGAGCGCTGAGCGACCTCCCCGGCATCTCCACCAAAGTCGCGACCCACGAGCGCTGAGCGACCTCCCCGCATCTGCTGGACACCACCGTACGTGATTCTGTCCCTGAGCCAGGTGCACCTGAGCCATCGACTGCCGCTTTCCTCGCCATCAAATCCCGTGTGAGTCAGCGTTGTCCCGTTTATCTGTGGTCTGTCTAGGGTTAATATAAGGTTGTGTCTAAGTGCCCACCTTCCTATGTTTCCCTCTTGTCCCTGTAATCTAACCTTTTCCGCCTTAATATAACCTCCTCCGGAGGTCTTGAGAACTGAACCCCTGGTGTCGTATTGTGTGATTGTAACCCAGCCGGGTGTCTTCTCTTTCCTATTGAGCCAGCGTAGCGCGATTAGTTAACATTCGGGCACAATCGGGTAACTTGTACGGATACGGCGGCCATCCCGCTCGGCCCACCATACCATCAAAGTCGTATCTGTAACAATTGGTGTCGAGGAGTGAGATTGGACCCGGAGCGCGTTTACGCGCTCGAAATTATAACAGCGAAATTTGATTGTGTTTTACAAAAAAAAAAAAATAATAAAAACCCGAATTTTGAAAGTCGCGCTATGGCGGATCAAGACGGCTGGGGTCCGGTAGGGGAGAGTGAGGTAGGGTCGATCCAGGACCAAAATGAGGGACGTGAGGAGAGCGAAACAGCGAGGGTAGCAGGCGCGCAAAATGGCGCCTCGCTGGTCACCGCGCCGGCGACCGTGACAGCGCCCCTGGTGGATCCGAACCTTTTCCTCCTGCAAATGGGGGCCCTTATGGACAGGCTAGAAGCCAAAATGGGACAAATGGGGAACCGGATGGATGCTCAGGGTGAGCGATTGGAGGGCCAAATGGGGGTAATAAGGGACGAAGCGAGGGCTCGGAGTGAGCAATTGGGGGTAATGAGGGACGAAGCGAGGGGTACCAGTGAGGGATTAGACAATAATTTTAAGGGATTAGACAATAATTTTAAGGGATTAGACATGAAATTTGAGAAGTTAGACAATAATTTTGAGAAGTTAGACAAAAATTTTGAGGGGTTAGACAATGGGATAAAAGAGGTGAGACATGGGTTAGAGGGGGTAGAAAATAGAATGGCTGCCCAGGAGAATCAAATAGAGGGAGTGAAAAATGGGTTAGAGGGGTTAGAAAACACCATGGAAGGCAAATTGAGGGACATGAGGGACCAAGCGGAAAGGGAAGTTAACCAAATGGGGCAGCAGATAGAGGGGGTCAGAATAGGGGTAGAAACCAAACTGGATGCTCACAGGGAGGAAATGGAGCAGATGAGGGTGGCATCTGGGCAGGAGATGCAAGTGATGGGAGAAGAGATCAGAAGAGGAGTGAGTGAGGAGGTCGGAGGAGTGCGCGAGGAGGTGAGGCACTGTGAGGAGCACATGGAAAAGGAGGTGAGAAAGGCGACTGTAAAGTTACAAGGGGGCATAGAGGACCTGACGCAGGAGGTGGAGCAGCTGACGGTGGGACAGACGGAGTTAGTGGAGCAGGTTCAAAGGAACACTGCGGTATTAGGAGGTCTAAAGGCGACACAGAAAGAACTAAAAGATGACTTGGTAGCGACGAAGAGGGAATGTCAGATGGTACGTGAGGGACTGACAACGAGGTTGGACGAGGTGATAGAGGTAATGGAGACGAAGGACCGGCAGGTGAGGACGCACCTGGAAACGGTCAAGGTAGCCTTAGAGGATGAGCTTGAGGAGACGTACCGGGGAATAAAAGAGGTGAAGCACAAATTAGAAGAAGTGGAAGAAGGGATGAGCGAAATTAAGAAGCGACGGAGAGGGGATAAGAAAGAGATAAAAGAGGAGATAAAAGAATTGGTCCAAAGTCTGTGTTTGGATCGTGATGATGTGCTCATTAACCGGATGAGGGATTCGCAGGTGATGGAGGAGAAGCGAAGAGGAAGAGGACCCGGTGTAAGTGGTGACCAATATGGTCGTGCGTATGATGCGCCAGGTGATTTAAGAGGCTTGGGGGTCGAGATAGACCCGGGTGTTCGTGAGAGGCCGTTGGTGAAGTGTGCGACAGGTCTGGTGTGCGAAAGAGGAGGTGTGCGAGAAAGTCAGACTCTGGGGTGTGTGAGGAAAAAGTGCGTGCCAAGGAGTGAGGGTGCTGGCGAGAGTGAGTCGGTCGTTGCGTGTGTGCGAGGGAGCACATGGAAGCGTGGTGTGGTGAGTGTTACAGAGGGTGTGACGGGAGAGTGTGCGCGAGAAAGGTGTGTGACGGACAGGTGCATGAGGAAAGAGTGCGCTGTCAGAAGTAAGGAAGAGTGTCCACCTGTGGTGAGTGTTACAGAGGGTGTAACGGGAGAGTGTGCGCGAGAAAGGTGTGTGACGGACAGGTGCACGAGGAAAGAGTGCGCTGTCAAGAGTAAGGGTGAGTGCGCTGTCAGGAATGGAGGTGGAAGTAGTGAGAGTGACATGGAGCGTGAGTTAGTTGTGACAGGTGAGCGAGGATGTACACCTGGGATGGAAGGATGCACACCTGGAATGGTAGAGCGTGAGTGGGAATGCACGCTGGAGTTGGTGGTGAGGCACGTGGTTGGGTGTGCGAATGAGAGCACACCTGTGATTGTCACAGAGGAGGTGACCGAGGAGGGGGCGCGAAGAGGTGTATTGGTGAGGTGTGCGAGCGACGAATGTGTGCCAAAGTGTTCGGTGGTCAGGTGTGTGACCAAGGCTGTGAGTGGAATGAGTGTACCTGGGTGTGTAAGGAAAGGTACGAGGAGCATGGAAACGGCTGGATGTGTGAGCAAGGGACGGGCTGCGGGGTGTAAGCGTCCAGGTGAAGCATCGACGTTAGACGGGATAGAGTTTAGAACGACTTATAGCCGAGTCGGGCCCTCGGTGCGTGCTGGGCCTCGCTTTGAACGGCCGCGTCCAGGCTCCACTAGGCGGAGCTGGCAGCCCGATAGAAAGGGTCGTCATGGCGACCACTTTGTGGTGAGACGTGCCGGCAGGTCGAGATCGGGGCATTGGATGGCTCCACGCCGAGGTGGTGCGTGGGATCTCGGCACGGGTAAGCCCCCGTCCCTGCACCGAGTGCCGGACGCATCCAGCAGCTGGCACAAAACAACCAGCATCCATTGTTTGGCTTTACGAAGCCGGGCTTTGGACAGGAATTGGCGCACCGAGAGGTATTAGTGAGTCGACTGGGTGATGAGGTTAGTGTTTTGGACCCAAAATTAGAGAAAAGCAAAATTTGATGATTGGCAAAGGATTGGCAGAGTGATGATTGGTAATGGTACAGTGATTGGCAGATGATTGGCAAATTTTTAATTTGTTGCAATTTGAGGTGCAAAATTGGTAGTGAGAGACCCCCGATGTGGTGGGATGGCAAATCCACCATCCTTCCCATGGGGGGGCAAAGGAGCAATAGCTTATGGGGTGTATGGCAGTGAAAACTAGCCCGGGTGGGTTAGGATATGGTGTGTAGGGATCTAGCGAAGATTGACATTAGGTAACGTTAAGATTAGTTAGTGACTGATACCTGTAGTGGGGACGCAGGTAGATTAGTGTGGATGATAATGACGTGGGAGCGCAATAGTTAAAGGGACGACTGGGAAGCGCAAGTTTCAGAAGGGAGTAGTTAGCTGAGATGATGCCGTGTGTGTGTGAGAATTGAACAGGTGTGATTGCACAGGTGTGCAACTGGACAGGTGTGTGGAGCAGTGTATGAGTAGTGAGTGTGTGGATCAGCGCGAATGCGCTTGGGGAGAGAAGGGTGCAGGTGGCACCAGGTGTGAGAGCACAGGTGTGCAGGTACCGGTGTGTGGAGAGAGTTGGAGTGAGTGGTACGGAGTGGTGTGCATGGTGCGAAGGTGTGGATGGGGGAAGAGTGGACCCCTTTCACGAGCACCCGGGGCGGGTAGTGTAAGTGTTAGGTAGAGGGTGCAGGTAAATTGTGGTTGGATATTGGCATTTGTGGTGCGGTTGCAGAATGGTGTTGTGAATGGGTGCATTAGTGTTGTGGAAATGGCTGGGCGTGTAGCCTGTTAGTGTGTGTAGTTGGTTGGGCACTCCACCACTGTGAGGATGTCGGCCAGGTGAGGCCGCAGGTGGGCTCTGGGAGCCGGTAGTTGTGAGTGGGTGCCTGAGGATCCCGGGTGTGGATCGGGCAGCCCAGTGCCAGAGAGGGCACGGAGTGGGGAGAGCGCCAGAGGGCCTTCCCCAGGTAGATAGGTTAGGGTGAGGAGCTAGGTAAGCTCGGGTGGCAACTGCAGTGGTGGAGGTGTGCAGGTGGGTAGACCCGCTGGGAGAGGTACACGCCACAGCCCAGAAATTGTACGAGGGCACCGGGAGATGAATCGGGGGAGTGAGACCCCAAATTGAAGAGCACCACAGTTTGGCCAATGGGAATTGGTTTTTAGAACCCATAGTGTAAGAGGGCCAATGGTTTGGCCGGAGAGAGACCCCGGGTAGTGTAAAGTTGTTAAAGTCATTTAGGAGATAGTTAGGATTGAAGAACCTGTCGCACCATACGCAGCCACTTACCTGTGGTGATGATGATGACTCCACACCTGTGTTTTCTTTGGTTGTGTTGCAGAAATGAGAATTGCTGTGAGGATTTGTGAGACGCATCACGACGTGGATGAGACATTGGGGTGATTCCATCTCTCCCTCCCTAGGAGGGACTGATGATGAATTGGTGATGGCAAATTTTGATGTTCAGTTGGAGATGGCAAATTTTGATGAGAGTTGAAAATGGCAAATTTGATTGGTTAGGAGGGAGAGAAGACGAATTTGGTATATGGGAGGAACGGGGAAGACAGTAGGGATGTTTGTGGATTTGTAAAGTAGATGTTTATGGGTAGTGTTGTGTTTTGTTGATACAGTAAGGGGTAAGGGAGGGGCCATGTAGGTTACCTGGTGGGGGGGGCGTACGGTAGGAACGTACCTGTCTCACCTGGTTCCCATGTGCCCCCAGTGTGCATCACCTTGCATTGCGTGCACTTTTGCGCCCTTACCACCTTGCTCACTTGTCTTGTTTTTGTCTCCCACCTCCGAGGATCTGGCTTTGGGGTAGAGAGAGAGGAGAGAGAGGTGCTGGCGACGCAGTTGTGGGCCTGCACTTTCGCTGCTTGCTGCCGGGATCGATACACCATATGGACCGCAATGTTTGTGGCCACCCACGATGGACCGCAGTTCGTTTGCGGCCAAGCACCACCCGGGGATGGACCTATGGGTCAACGTGGCACCTATGCCATACAGGTGAACCACTTTTAAGTAACACCAAGTGCACCACAAGAAGAGCAAGAGACACCTGCAGGGTTAGGGGTTGTCGCATTTATTTTTAATCATTGAACAATGGTGACTGCACCGATTGGTGGTGGGGTGGTGCTGTTGATGCTCGGAAAGGGTGCTCTGCACGTTATTAAAGGCCGTCGGCCACAGAGCACTCGTGGGTTGGTGTATCGATGTTGGCAAGCGCGCTCTCTCTATGCATAACATCTGCATGTGTTCCTCCAAAGACAGGTCCTGGATCGTAGTGTAGATATCAGCGTAGTCTTGTAAATAATGCTCCCTACCGGCTGTATGTTTAGTTTGAGGATTCTTTCCGGATTCGGTTATCCTGTGGGTGTGTTTCTGTGAGGAGAAGGGTGCAACGTCGCAGGGGGACATATTTACTCATTTGTGAATATCTGTAAAACTGTCGCACTCAGGGTAGAGTTAATAGTCGAGGGAACTACATTGCGTGCCACACTAAAGTAGGTAAAAATTTATCGGGTCGGGACGCCCCGAGGGTAGAGAAGGGTGCAATGTTGCGAATATGGAATTTGACCTCCATATCCGCTTGTAAATATTCCCCTATCTTCTCCGATACTCCCCAACTCTCCCCTTACCCCATTCCCTAGTCCCATTGTCTGTAAACAACACCCATTAGAGCCGATCTTCCCCTTCATTCCCCCATTAAATGTCGTGCCCAGGTCCCCCGCACCACACGTAGACAATTATAGGACATCTTGCTAGTTATTCTTAATCTATGTCAGTTAAGGACTTGTTTCCATTAATTATGACTCTTCGTTGCACCAGAATGTGATGATATGGCACCAGTAGGAGTTTAGGACCTTCCCATACCTCCCCGCATCTCTTCCCATCATCTCAAGCTCCAACAACAACCACAACAACAGCGGCTTTGCGTCCTCACTCCGGCTCGGTTGGCCGCCATTGAACATGTGCTCGACGGGGTTACCCAGAAGGGGGCTCCCTGTCGGCCCCTCGTCAAGGGCGGAGCCGGTAACCCCCGCACCCAATGAGAAGCCATGGGCCGATGCCATATGGGGCGGAGCTAACGAGCGAGGGCGTGACTCCCCGCCGGATATACGCGGCCCCGCGCCGGACGTGACGTAAGATGCGCCCCGAGCTTGGAAGGACAAGACGCCACCCTCCCGAGCGCTGAGCGACCTCCCCGGCATCTCCACCAAAGTCGCGACCCACGAGCGCTGAGCGACCTCCCCGCATCTGCTGGACACCACCGTACGTGATTCTGTCCCTGAGCCAGGTGCACCTGAGCCATCGACTGCCGCTTTCCTCGCCATCAAATCCCGTGTGAGTCAGCGTTGTCCCGTTTATCTGTGGTCTGTCTAGGGTTAATATAAGGTTGTGTCTAAGTGCCCACCTTCCTATGTTTCCCTCTTGTCCCTGTAATCTAACCTTTTCCGCCTTAATATAACCTCCTCCGGAGGTCTTGAGAACTGAACCCCTGGTGTCGTATTGTGTGATTGTAACCCAGCCGGGTGTCTTCTCTTTCCTATTGAGCCAGCGTAGCGCGATTA
Source organism: Myxine glutinosa (assembly GCF_964187855.1). Classification (NCBI taxonomy): domain Eukaryota; kingdom Metazoa; phylum Chordata; class Myxini; order Myxiniformes; family Myxinidae; genus Myxine; species Myxine glutinosa. The sequence goes on along the minus strand of NC_136267.1, from coordinate 28,208,223 downwards.
GTTAACATTCGGGCACAATCGGGTAACTTGTACGGATACGGCGGCCATCCCGCTCGGCCCACCATACCATCAAAGTCGTATCTGTAACAATATATATATATATATACACACACTACATGACCAAAAGTATGCGGACACCCCCTTCTAATTAGTGGATTCGGCTATTTCAGCCACAATCATTGCTGGCAAGTATATATAATCAAGCACACAGCCATGCAATCTCCATGGAGTCATAGACAAACATTGGCAGTAGAATGGCCCATACTGAAGAGCTTAGTGACTTTCAACATGGCACCGTCATAGGATGCCATCTTTCCAACAAGTCAGTTCATCAAATTTCTGCTGTCAACTGTAAGTGCAGTTATTGTGAAGCGGAAACGTCTCGGAGCAACAACAGCTCAGCCGCGAAGTGGTAGGCCATACAAGCTCACAGACCGGGACCGCCGAGTGCTGAAGCGCATAGCACGTAAAAATCGTCTGTCCTCGATTGCAACACTCAATACCGAGTTCCAAACTGCCTCTGAAAGCAATGTCAGCCCAACAACTGTTTGTCAGGAGCTTCATGAAATGGGTTTCCATGGCTGAGCAGCTGCACACAAGCCTAAGATCACCATGCGCAATGCCAAGCGTCGGCTTGAGTGGTGTAAAGCTCTCCGCCATTGGACTCTGGAGCAGTGGAAACACGTTCTCTGGAGTGATGAATCGCACTTCACCATCTGGCAGTCCGACGGATGAATCTGGGTTTGGCGGATGCCAGGAGAACGCTACCTGCCCGAATACATAGTGCTAACTGTAAAGTTTGGTGGAAGAGGAATAACGGTTTTGGGGCTGTTTTTCATGGTTCGGGCTAGCCCCCTTCGTTCCATTGAAGGGAAATCTTAACGCTACACCATACAATGACATTCTAGACGATTGTGTGCTTCCAACTTTGTGGCAACAGTTTGGGGAAGGTCCTTTCATGTTTCAGCCTGACAATGGCCCCATGCACAAAGCGAGTTCCATACAGAAATGATTTGCCAAGATCGGTGTGGAAGAACTTGACTGGCATGCACAGAGCCCTGACCTCAACCCCATCGAACACCTTTGGGATGAATTGGAACGCCGACTGTGAGCCAGGCCTAATCACCCAACGTCAGTGCCCGACCTAACTAATGCTCTTGTGGCTGAATGGAAGCAAATCCCCACAGCAATGTTCCAACATCTAGTGGAAAGCCTTCCCAGAAGAGTGGAGGCAACAACAGCAAACGGGGGACCAACTCCATATTAATGCCCATGATTTTGGAATGAGATGTGTGATGTTCGGGTGTCCACATACTTTTGGTCATGTGGTGTATCATTTGGCAGGTGTTTTCCACTGAATCATCTAGTCTGTGATTGATCTTTGACAGGGTATAATCTAACTCATAATGTTGTTCAGGTGCAGCGTAACAAAGGCTGCTGCATTGTCTGAGCATTCCATTGTTGAGATGGGGACGTAAACCACCGCTGTCTCATCTCTCTTTTGGTTGTGTACTTTAAAGACCATATATGTCATCTTTTGAAAAAGACCTTATAATAATAATAATAATAATGCATTTATTTTATATAGCGCTTATGGCTCTTGTGTGGTGACACCCTGACAAGAATCAGTGCTTTCTTTAGGTTAGCTCTATACTTGTCACTGCAGTACATGTAGTTCTGGGAGGTGCATATGTTGGGCCAAGTAGCCAATTCCCATGGCTTATCTACTTGTCATTACATTCTGCTTCTACAAAGAAATCGCCGCCAAAAAAAAAACATATTTTAAGCCTCCGCAAGAGAGAAACCCAATAAAACAAAGCAGCTTTTGGCTGTCTGTGATGCCGGCAGTCTATCGCTGTTTGCATTTGATAGCGATCTCTTGTATAGCACTTTATAACATTTCCTCTCATTGAGTCCTCATGCATTGGTTCTGTTCCATAATACATTAAATGCTGGTGTGTTGTTATGATGTATGTAATACATGAAGCCCTGATACATCATCCAAACTGCGGAGAAAGGATCAAAATGAATCACGGCCTGCGTGTTTGTGATGTGGATTTTTATTTACTTATTCTGTTGTTAATCCACCTCCTCGCTCCCCCACTCCTCCCCCTCTCTTGCCCCACTTCACTCTGTCATATAATCCTAAGGTGGGTTTTATATCTCAGGAGATTTGGATATGTAGGCTCGAGACGACGTCGTATTAAGGTACGCGTTTGCATTTTCACTGATTAATTGCTTTAAACCACAATGACCGGGTTACCAAAATGACTTGATTTTTCTGCACCCTTGAGATTCCACACTCGATTTGAAATCCACCCCTTGCCGGTTTTTGGGAATAAAAAGGAACCTATGCTTCCATTCCTCGGACTGGTCGCATCATCGGTTGTAACCACGTTGGCATTGCGAAGAATACTAAACACCCGTCGTTCCAGCAGGGGCAAAGGCGATCCGAGTGTGATGAAACGTTGATAATTTTTTGTGCCGTGTGGAAAGTAATCATTTTCAATTCGTCACAGCTGCATTGTCACGAGCATAAATTATATCCCAACTGTTATTTGTTCCGTCTCAACTTTGCCATCATTAGGCTGCATTGATATGTGGGGACATCGGTTATCAATGGGTTAATGGCCGTTCTGGAGAGGCTTCCGAGCCATCGTAATGCTTTGGATCACACAATCATTGCAAATTATTCTGCAAATTATCGCAAAGATGAATTATTTTGAAATAACTGTAAGCTGCAATTACAGTGTGTCACAAATGACTTCTGTAAGAGCAGATTCGTTTCATTGGTCCGCTACCGCAGATTTTGCTGGGCGAGGAAATAACTTTGGGCAAAAGGAAAGTGTCTCGTTCGCTGGGTTCAATTGAAAAAGATGAAAGATTCGAGTTGTAAGGGAAGAAACCAGGCTGGATGAGCATGTCGATCTCGATCTGTGCGTCCGTCTTCAGTGAAGTGTCGCATTGACTTTCCAATCCGCCGGAAACCCAAATGGATTGGCACATTTAGTGAGTTCGTCCACGAGAGATTGAAGCCGAGTTTATTGGATGACTTCTTGCACGTAAAACTTGTGTTTTTTGCCTTTGAAAAACGATGCTGACTCTGATTTGTTGTTTTATTATGGGATAGATAGTTGAATCGGGGCGACGGCCCAGAATATTTTGCATGTGCAAACAAATGGGGACATGCATGGACGAATGTGCACAAAGCTAGGATTACAAGTCCATCCTGTTGCGATTTCTCCACGGCGCCCGCAGGTACCCCGAGTTGGCGCGCGTGTGCCGGAGCCCCAGCACATTGCTGCTGTTTCCGGGACGACACGCCCGTAAGCTGAGCGTCGGAGTGTGTCCTGATCCCAACCTTGCTCCGTTCTCATTACTACTGCTAGATGGAACATGGAGACAAGCCCACAATCTGTACGAGGGCAACCCGTTGCTACAGATCCCACAGCAGGTGAAAGTTGCAAGAACGTACTTACAAAATTGTTCGAAATTAAGGAGTGAAATTGCAGGATTGTTGGGGGAAAACGTTTTTGACCTCCATTTATGTGTGACGACATGGAAGTCACTTGGCTTCACTGTTTCTTCTTCTTCTTTTTGTTTTGTTTGGATCTAGGTGCGGCTACAAGCTGAAGAGTGCAGCAGCTACGTAATTCGGACTCAACCATCCCAGACGTGTTTGTCTACACTTGAGTCAGCAGCATGTGCACTTGCCCTTCTCGAAGGACAACCTCAACTTCGAGAGGTGGGTGGAAAAGCAAGATGCAAGAGAGTTTGGGTAATGTGTAAATCTTGCTTTTGCCCTCACCCACAACCTCCTCGGCGACCGTGTATTACCTATGCCGATATCTTCACGCATGCTTTTCTCTCCTCTTTCTCTTCCCACTTTCTTTCCATCTTTAGGTGCTCCTGCAACCTCTCCATGCACTGTGTTCCTTTCAGATACAGTATGGGGCACAACCACATGACAGCAAAGAACAACTGTTAAATTCTGGCCGCTACAATAAACCGTGGCCAAGAAACAAACGCAAGCTGCGCCGTCTTCTTGAACTCCGCTACTAGTAGCAGCTGTGCCATTTTGGATAATCTGTTGAGTTAATCTACAAGTAACTTCTGGAAACGCAGTCTTTCTCAACGATGCCTTGCTCACCAGAATACTGAAATTGGTTGAAGAGTTTTGGGAAAGAATATGTTGGAAGTGTGACCTCCTTTTGAGAATGTGTGTGGAATTTTGGATAATTACCAACCGGCTTTGTCAAACTTTTATCGACAACTGTTGGAATTCATTTTTTATTTACGTTGCACAGGAACAGGTGTTGTAAATGAAGGGGTAAAACTTTAAAACTTCATTAAAGAAGTCAGAAATTTTCTGGCCTATCACTTCTCTGAACTGGGATTTGAGGATATTTTGGTCTGATGTTTATGGAATTTTGGGTTTTGCTTTTCACTGGCCTGCACTCCTACAGCCTTTGAGATGGAAGAACGCTCATCTTTGCCGAGTCTAATGTTGGTCTACATTAGCGGAGAATTCAATTGATAGCTTTTGTCAATGCAAAGGTATGCCGCCATGACTCAGATGAATGGATAACGCCATTTTGCATCCCAGGGCAGTTAGCATACCTTTGTAAATGTTCTGTTATACCTACCCTACCTACCCCTGCTCCTCAAAAAATATTCACGAAATATAAATATTCTCGAATCCGTATCGTAACCAAAATGTAATCAATTCGGCCTTGTCATACACTCAACCTGTCCACCAGGTTTTGTCATAAATCGTCCGCAGCGTTTTGAGATATCGCGCTCCATATTGTTTTTGGCCCCATCTCTCAATGGTGAAGAATCACTAAAAAAAATTATCTTATCTGCATCTTTATCAAAATCGAATTAATTAGTTCAGACCTGTCCACGAAGTATCGTCCGAATCCATGCATAACTTTTTGAGACATCCTGCTCAAAAGCAGGGGTAAAAACATAACCTTCGTGCATCGAAACAATCCATAATCATTGGTGGGAGATTCGGTTTTTGGTTCTGATAAAAAGCCATTCATTGTTCTTGGATTTTCCTACCAAAGAAAAGGAATTTCCATTTGTCCGATCTAAATAGGAAGTCCATGTCTGACTTATCAACTATTTGAAAATGCGGGGACATCACCTCTCAGTGGAATTGTTTCAGCTTCTCATAATCTTGAGTGAGAACATTCATTTTAAGCGACTGTGATTCTAACTGTCCCAACTGCCACGCTAACGTTTTTCCACCCGGTAGTCGTAAATTAGAGATGCAAATTGTGCAAGATTAAAAAAAACTTCGAGTTTGTGGGATCTGTACCACTGCCGCTCCTAGGCCTGTTGTTCTGTGGGAAGGTGGTCGTGAATCAAACTGAGGTCCAATGACAAGATCGAATTGGTTTAATTAAACAAGATCTTCCACAATATGGAAATAGTCCTTACAAGAGACTCCATGAGTTCATTCTCACCTCATTACCTTTGCCACCAAAGGTGGATGGAGGTTACGTTTTCACCCTTGTCTGTCTGTTTGTTTGTTTGTCTGTGAACAAGATATCTCAAAAAGGTGTGGACGGATTCGGACGAAATTTGGCCGAGATGTAGCGTATGTGATGAGGACGAAATTATTTGATTTTGGTGAAGATCCGGAAATGGATCCGGCGACTAGAATTTTTACAGTGATTATTCACCATTGGTAGATGGGGCCAAAAACGATACATAGCAGGATATCTCAAAGTTATGGACGGATTTGGACGAAACTTGGTGGACAGGTTGGGTGTGTGACCAGGACGATTCAATTCGATTTTGGTGAAGATCTGAATGTAGATTCGGATATGAGTATTGTTAATTTTTTATGTGGTTCTTCACCATTGAGTGATGGGGCTAAAACCAACATATGGCAGGATATCTCAAAAAGTTATGGACGGATTTGGACGAAACTTGGTGGACAGGTGTGTGTGACAAGGAAGAATCGATTCACTTTTGGTGACGATCCGAATCCGGATCTGGCTAGTATAATTTTTTTAAGTGATTCTTCACCATTGAGTGATAACACGAAACCAACGTACAGCAGGATATCTCAAAAAGTTGTGGACGAATGATTTTTATTAAATGTGATTTTCTGGTCTATTCTGGGATACAAAACGTTAACTGTTCACCTGGCGGAGGTATTTTCTCTACTGAGTGCCGTTCTCGTCGCATATAAAAAGTTGCAAAAGTTGTTACCCAGGGATCTACATGTTTGGATGTCTTCCGACTCTTCCACAACCACTTCCTATTGATTTTGCTCAGGATAAAGTTGATGCAAAATCAAACTTAAAGACGTAGACATTTTCTGCCACTCGTAGTTGCACAACTTCACGTATGCATATTTAGCTATTTATCTTCGTCTCATGACCTTATCTGTCACATGACATTGCATAGTGACTTGATTGGCTGCAGCTATCAGTCACAAAAGTTGCGGAAGTCGGAGCGTTGCTCTTTTTATTCTTCTTTTTGGCAACTTGTCACGATTAGTGGGGTTTAGTCCAATATACATCTGGCAACTTGCTAAACAAAAAGGTGCATAGTGCCTTCCGGCCTTTAGATTTTCTATGACATGCATTTCTAATCTTCAGAGTTGATTAAACATTTTTTAAATTTTTTTTTTCATATTTGATTTGATCAGATGAAAATATTTCGTCGTTTTCAGGTTTGTTGAATTGTTTGTGATGACTTTGTGGTAAGAGTGTGAAAAGTACATGCTAGGTGTGTACGTAACAAACCTCGAGGCCGCAGGCATCGCACAAAGGCGTGAAGTCATCACGAGTAATAGTACATCCAATTTCATGGGAAAGACTTTGAGACTTAATTTCCTGATTCTCAATAGGCAATATGTGTTTTCTGGCCTTGGTCCTAGGATTAAATGAACAATCTGGGCACACGACTTTGCTTTTCTCCAATCTTGTATATAATGACCTTTTTCGTTTTTATATCTGTCCTGTTTCATAAATAAAAACATTAGATTGTCTTTTCTCACGGCACTTGTCCTGCCTGGTAAATATCACATGGCATTTTAAAAGTCAAGAGCACAGTAAAGCATTTCTGTTTGTAAGTAGCTGTCAAGTCAGGATTCCTCTAATCCTCTCTCTTCATCGGTGGGAAGTCAAAGTTTGATGCGATGGCACCTGTGAGTGAAAGACCGTTTTACTCACAATGTTGTTGAAATGTGCAATCGCTTTGGAATATTGTGACAGAAGCTCACAATAAGTTACCTTTGTTGGAAACAAATGGTTGTGACCTAGAAAAGACATTTTGGTGACTGTGCCTCAAGTTTCGTCGAGGGGAATATAAATGGATTTGAGTGTTGCAGTAAAGCCTCGAGGCTGAGAGCTTATATATCTAGTCCCCGCTTCCCCGTCCCCCATCAGAAGCAAAGCGTGCGAGGCATCGATAAAGTGTCATTTGTTACGCAGCAACAGCGTTGATACTAGAACCTTGTGTTGGTGCAGCAGCAGGCGTTTGTGGTATGCCAAGACTAATTAAATAAGTGTTTATTATTGCAGTTGGGAAAGGGATATGGGGGTAATATTTATTGTCGACACAAGAGGGTGGGGCTAAACATATAATTAAATTAAGAGAGGGGTAGGGTAGTGTGCGATGGAGGGGGGTAGTTGAATAGAGAGAGAGAGAGAGAGAGAGAGAGAGAGAGAGAGAGAGAGAGAGAGAGAGAGAGAGAGAGAGAGAGAGAGGAAGAGAGAGAGAAAGAGAGAAAGAAAAAGAAAGAAAGAAAGAGAAAAAGAAAGGAAAAGAAAAAAAAAGAGACATAGTTTGGGAGGAGATATGAGGGAAGGAAAGGATTAGTTGGGGGAGGGAGACAAAATCCCAGGTCGAAAATCCCATATAAAACCAATAGGGCACATCCCATAAAAATCCCATAGGAAATTGGACCAGTAGAAAAACCTGGTGGACCAGTGAAATTGGACCACTGGTTCCTGCAGAAACCAACTGATACTGTGATTTCCAATGGAGACCCATATAAATGACCTACGGGCCTCTATTGGTTTATGTGGGATTTTCGACCTGGGATGTCACAATATTTTTATATACCGTACCATACGTAAATGTATAATATTGTAATGGGATCGTTCTTGCTAACCCTGATCTCGCTTGAGATAAACTCCGCAGCCTGCCGAGCGGTAGGAGGCCTTATTAGATGATTGATTGAGCTGCCTTGGCCCTTCTCCACCAAAATTTGCATACACGGCTATGGGACCCAGGGACATTTTCATCGGCATAAAACGGACCTCTCCCTTCCTTGTTCCTCCTCCCCCCAACCCCACTACTCCCCCTACTAACGAGGATGGCGAGACGACTTGTAAGTTCCACACAGCACAATGAACGTGGCTTACTTTGAATTGAGTGCCTCACAAGCAGCGTCCTCATTTGCTCTTTCACCCCTCTCCACACCCCCACTCCCTCTTCTTTCTCTCTTCCTTTCACTTTCACTTTCTCCCGGCACCTTGTGTCCATAGTCAAAAGGTGCTATGTAAATAAAATGTATCATTATTATTACTTATAGGAGGGAGGGTGTCTCAAGTCACAGGCGCTAAACAAATCTGCTACACCCTCTCTATTTTCTCACCCTCTCCTTACCCTCCTCCCAACCCCTCCTGCCCCCTCCCTCCCCGCAGACTCAAGAACCAAAAGCAAACGTCAATTATGAAAACAAGCAGGTTTAATGAATCCATATTATAAAACAGGAGTGTCTGTCTGTTCGTCCCCAAACTACTCCCTCAGTTTTTGGGGCTAGCCCCGCCAAACCTTCTGCAGAACATTTTGGGGTCTCGGTGGATGTTGTAAGGTAGGTTTCATAAATTCCTCAATAAAATTATGATTTTGAAATTGACTCAATACCGAGCTGCTCCAAATCTGGAAGTGAACACATGACGATAATGAGCTGGTTTATCAATATCTCAATACAATCGTGATTTAACACAGTATTTTGTTATAGTATCAGTCAATTTATGATTGGAATGATGCTGTTTGGAATTTAGTGAATACAATTACGATTTTCAATTTTCAACCGTACGGAACTGCTCCATATCTGGATGTAATGTTAGCATGGATTTAAATATTTGTTTATGCCACGATTGTGTTGGTAAAAGTTTATTTTTTTTATATTAATGCAATTTAATTTACGATTGGAGTTATGCTGTTTGGAATGAAAATAGAGATTATGGGCATTAATATGGAGTTGGTCCCCCCTTGGTTGGCTTTGCTGCTATAACAGCCTCCACTCTTCTGGGAAGGCTTTCCACTAGATGTTGGAACATTGCTGTGGGGATTTGCTTCCATTCAGCCACAAGAGCATTAGTGAGGTCAGACACTGATGTTGGGGGATTAGGCCTGGCTCGCAGTCGGCATTCCAATTCATCCCAAAGGTGTTCTATGGGGTTGAGGTCAGGGCTCTGTGCAGGCCAGTCAAGTTCTTCCACACCGATCTCATCAAACCATTTCTGTATGGACCTCGCTTTGTGCACAGGGGCATTGTCATGCTGAAACAGGAAAGGGCCTTCCCCAAACTGTTGCCACAAAGTTGGAACCACACAATCATCTACAATGTCATTGTATGCTGTCGCGTTAAGATTTCACTTCACTGGAACTAAGGGGCCTAGCCCAAACCATGAAAAACAGCCCCAAACCATTATTCCTCCTCCACAAAACTTTACAGTTGGCACTATGCATTCGGGCAGGTAGCGTTCCCTTGCCATCCGCCAAACCCAGATTCGTCCGTCAGACTGCCAGATGGTGAAGCGTGATTCATCACTCCAGAGAACGCGTTTCCACTGCTCCAGAGTCCAATGCCAGCGAGGTTTACACCACTCCAGCCGACGCTTGGCATTGCGCATGATGATCTTCGGCTTGTGTGCGGCTGCTCGGCCATGGAAACCCATTTCATGAAGCTCTCGACGAACAGTTGTTGTGCTGACGTTGCTTCCAGAGGCAGTTTGGAACTCAGTGGTGAGTGTTGCAACTGAGGACAGACGATTTTTACGTGCTGCAGCACTCGGCGGTCCCGTTCTGTGAGCTTGTGTGGCCTACCATTTCGCGGATGAGCTGTTGTTGCTCCTCGATGTTTCCACTCCACAATAACAGCACTTACAGTTGACCGGGGCAGCTCTAGTAGTGCAGAAATTTGACGAACTGACTTGTTGAAAAAGTTGGTATCCTATGACGGTGCCACGTTGAAAGTCACTGAGCTCTTCAGTACGGCCCATTCTACTGCCAATGTTTATCTATGGAGATTGCATGGCTGTGTGCTTGATTATATATATCAAGCAATGGGTGTGGATGAAACAGCCGAATCCACTAATTGGAAGGGGCTGTCCGCATACTTTTGACCAAGTAGTGTACATACATATATACGCCATTTGCGAGTGACGGACAGACAAACGCTGTTCTAGAGGGCATTGCCCTACAGGCTACGCCTTAAAATGTTATGGTCTGGACAGACACAGAAACGATTGCAAAACCCCTTCTCCCACTGCATGATGGACGAGCTAATAAAATAATCAGAGAAATGATAGATACAAAAACTGAAATTACAGAGTGATGACAAGGAACTGATAAACGATGTGTCTGGCATTTCTAATTGGGGATGTGATACAACAGCTAATATGAGTATGTAATAATAAATAAATAACTACTCTGTATTCTTTTATCACCTCCCGGGGACATTTCTCCCCCACCTGTCATCCCCCCCCAACCCCCCCAACACGGGGTGGGGCACTACATGCCCCTCCTTATTTACTAAGATGTCAGCTCGATACAATCTGCTGTAATGACAATGCTTGGAGTTCTATGTATATATCAGCTTGTGTACATAATTCAAAGGAGAAAATGATTAAGGATGTGTACTGTGTAGACACCTAAGATTCAGGTAAATAATAAGTGCATTTGTTGTTCTGCTGCTCTTGAGAGATTGGTTTTCTACCCAAGCAGACAGTCTTGGCAGAAATGACGGAGAACAGATCTCACGAAAAGCCTGCCAGCAACCACCTCGGGTTCCGAGTGAGAGATGGCAATTAAGAAACCAGGCCTGGAATTTCAAAACAGTCCAGGTAAATATAAAGAGCTGCTTGTCTACAGAGGAGAATGTAACATGTCTGTCTCCTTGAATCTTCCAACGTCTAATGAGATGTTTTTTTTCCATTTATTATCACACCTCAGATGGATACAAGTTTCGCCTTTGTCGCTCAAGCAAAAATCATTTTGTCTAATTCAGTTGTTCCACTGAAAAAATGTAAATCTCCATTATATCATACAGCATAAGTAATGACAGCTGTTGATAAAAAGGAGACACCCAGTAGCTATTGCCTTTGTAACAGCCTGAGGCTGGGCTGGTGCCCCAGCATCACATCCGTCTCCTACATTATGTGGAATCCAAAACTCTCAACATTATTGGAATCTCCCACGACTCAGCTGAAGCACAAGGACCAGTGCTTTCATATCGCTTCACCACCTCTTTTCAGATATTGCTCCCTCTGCTTTCTCAGTCCTCTGAACCTCCACAGCAACTCCAGGATGCACATCTCGTTCCAGTAACCCCGTGCTGGTTGAACTTCCAAAATCCAGTCTGACTGCTCACCTCGACTCTTGTATCCCATGCTTCTACTTTATGTGGAACTGCCTTCCAGAGACTGTTCTTTCCCATTATTAACTCCAGGGCTTCAAATAAGCAGCGCATCGCCAACTCGCGTCATCCCCCATCCCAACGCATAATGTTTATTATCCCCATTAACCCTTTCTAACACACCCTCTTCTTGCTGGTTTCAGTGTTTCATCTCATTCTCTTTTGCTTCTTTACATGTTTGTTATTCCCTTGCTGGTTGTGCCCAATTCTGGCCCCCACCTTCCCACTGCCAATTTAACCTCACTCTTGTCGAGAGAAAGACCAAGAGAAAAAGGGCTAGATATGTTGTCAGAACTTTTTTGCAAATGACATATAACTACTCTATATTATATTTATATATATATATATATATATACAGTGGAACCTTGACTTACGAGTTTAATTCGTTCTGTGACCGAGCTCGTAACTCAAATTGCTCGTTTCTCAAATCAAATTTCCCCATTAAAATGCATTGAAATGCTATTAATCCGTTCCAGCCCGCCAAAAACCACACAAATTTTTTTTTAAATATACAGTATATATAAAAATATCTCGCGCTTTATATTTCACCTGTATGCAGCATACAAGTTGGCAGGATGGCCTGGACTGGAGGTACGCACACTTGACTCTAAAGTCTAAACTGTCCAGCCTGGGTTTGAATCCCGACCCAGCTATAACCTGTCATGGGTGAATCACAGGCAGGGTGATTCATCAATGTGTGTACCGCTAAACTGGGCGCCCCGTTTGCGTCCCATTAGTTGTTGGATGTTAAGGATCTCACCGTGTTTTCCACAAAGAGAAGGCGAGCTATCGCCGGCACTCTGAACAAGTTGTGGCCTGGCATGCTCTTCTCCTCTGCCGTTATATACGTCCTCCTCGGCATCTTTTTCCAGAAGAGCCCTGTCTCGTCACAGTTGAAGATTTGCTGGGGGATGTATCGTTCGGCTTCTATCAGTTCGGCAAAAGTTATAATAAAATCTTCAGCTGCCTTCACATCCGCCTCACCAAGTCGACAACACGCACACCTCGCTCATGTTTTTCGACGATTGCGTGTTTTATATCCAAGCACATCATCCTCTCTTCTTCTCAGTTATAATAAAATCTTCAGCTGCCTTCACATCCGCCTCACCAAGTCGACAACACGCACACCTCGCTCATGTTTTTCGACGATTGCGTGTTTTATATCCAAGCACATCATCCTCTTCTTCTTCTCAGTACCGTGTTTTCCACAAAGAGAAGGCGAGCTATCGCCGGCACTCTGAACAAGTTGTGGCCTGGCATGCTCTTCTCCTCTGCCGTTATATACGTAAATGTTATAAACAAAATATATCTGCCGTTATAAACAAAAATGCAGCGATATACGGCAGAGATACTGTACTTGCACGGCAAGATAACCACGTGACCGGGTGGCGAAAGCTCGTAACTCAGATCTCGGCTCGCATCTCAAAGCAATAAACCGCCCGAGCGACGGCTCGTATCTCGAAAAACTCGTAAGTTGGGGCACTCGTAAGTCAAGGTTCCACTGTATATATATATATATATATATATATATATATATATATATATATATATATATATATATATATATATATATATATATATATATATATATATATATATATATATATATATATATATATATATGTATGTATATATATATATGTATATATGTATGTATATATATATATGTATATATATGTATGTATATATATATATGTATATATATATATGTATATATATATATGTATATATATATATATATATAATATTTTGTTACGGTTGGGCCGGAGCTTCAAAATCCTACTCCTGAACACCAAAAATGTTGCGGACCGGGGTTCCAAATTTAGACGGCCGAGCAATTGTTGGTACGCGCCAACAACAACAACAACATGCATTTTAAGGCCATTTTCACTGCTAGAGCGGGGGTTCGCCTTGCGATCCCCATGACAATCTCTCCATTTTGCCCTATTTTCTGCATCTCTCCTTGTTAACCCCCTTGCCCGCATTTCTTCTTCCACCATCTTTAGCCAAGTCTTTCTCGGTCTTCCGTGTCCTCTACTTCCTTCTACATTCATTTCCATCACTTCTCAACCAGTCACTTTCATCCTTCCTCAACACATGACCAAACCATCTCAACCTGTTCCTCTTCACAGCATCAATCACAGGCTCTATTCCTATCATCTTTCGCAATTCATCATTTGTCTTCCTTTCCCTCAACGATACTCCGCACATCCACCGAACCATTCGCATTTCCACCCTTTCCAGCCTTCGTTGCTACTCTACATTCATGACCCATGTCTCTCTCCCATAAATCATAACACTTCTCACATGCAGCATACACCTTTCCATTCAGCTTCAACGACACTCCCCTCCTCATCAGCACACCACTCAGTTCCCGAAACTTCTTCCATGCACATCTCACTCTAGCAACCGTTGCCGAGTCTGATCCACCTTCTCCATTCAGCATGTCTCGGAGGTAGCAAAATGTTTTCACACCTTCCAGCTTCACGCCGTCTCCAACTTCCAACTCAACATTCCCTCCATCTGCAGCTCCCTCTGTGCACACCTTGCATTTGAATGTAGCTGCCACACTGGTTAATGACCCTCTCAGACCACTACATTTTTGATGAACCCACAAAGCGCACATTGTACATTGAATGGAGTTCACTCTGACACCCTTCCTGCACACAGCACATGGCCACTTCCCAGTTCTTTCCACCTCACCACATGCTTTACCACTTGCCATCACCTTCGGCTTTCCTAAATTCACCTTCAGACCTTTTGTCTCCATACATTCCTTCCACTTGTTCATCTTTTCCTTCAGTCCATCCATACTTTCCGCAATCAACACCAGATCATCTGCATACAACAACTCCCACGGTAAACCCTCCTTTACGTTCTGAGCCAGCACCTCCGTCACAGCTACAAATAGTAGTGGACTTGGTACCGACCCCTGATGCACTCCCACCTTCACCTCAAACTCACCACTGTTCCCGTCCTTCGTCCTTACAGCTGTGCACGCTCTTTTGTACATTGTGTTACATATTTATGTGAATGTATGTGGATTACCATTCAGATCTTTGCTTATCCGTGTGTAGTATATTAAGGGTTGTTGTGATTGGAGGGTCAGGAGCCCTTCTGAACAAGTGGCCGGAAACGGAAGTGACCGGAAACGGAAGAGGAAAAGACACGAGGAAAAAGGGACGAGTATTCTTCTTCCTCGCCCGATCCGACGAAAGTGGGGATTGATTGAGCCGTGTGGAAAAGCGGCGTTCCCGAGCCTGTCTGGCGAGAGGAGTTACCGGGACGGATACCTGCCCGGTGGACGTCAAACTGTCGTGTGGCCGTGCACCGACCCAGCGTTGGGCGCCGTTCGCGACACCGTCTAAAAAGACGCGTACGGGTCGCCCGTTGGGGCCTAACACGCCTTGCAAGCGGCATGGGGTTTGGCTTGCTTTCCCGTACCCGCTTCGCGTGGCCACGAGGGGCTGCAGCCGGGGTGCCTGGTAGTGGTACGATACCTGCCCGGTGGAAACACGTCCACCCGGGGTTCGTTCAACCGCCCGAGTGCGGCTACGCCGACCATCATCTTGGTCAGGAGGGGCCCAGAGACATTGTGCGAGACCGAGACCAAAAGGGGGTTGTGAGTACTCACCGGGACACACATATATAAGATGGCCATCTTAATCATAGGGAATTGATTGTGGATTGAGAATTGTTGATGGTTGTGTATTGTTGATTGCTCGGGGAAAATTTCCGTGGTTGTGTCATTGAAATTGTATGGTATCATTACCATTGGAAATATATCCTTGAATATCAGTTGTCTCTTGGGTGAAATTCATATGGATTGCGTGGCAAAAGCGCATATATAATACAGCTTTCTGGCGAAGTTCCTCTCACGGTCCGGGGGTCACCGAGACCAGGTATTCACCGAGGGGACCACGTAACAATTGCCATCACTACTCTGATCAACCATTCCTCCACTTCTAACTTCCTCAATGCCCATGTCAATACTTCGTGTGGAACCCTATCGAATGCTTTCTCCAGATCAACAAACCAAAGAAACAACTTCTTACTCTTCTCCATGTACTTCTCCTGCAACTGCCTCACAATAAAGAGCCCGTCTGTCGTTCCTCTTCCTGGCATAAATCCAAACTGCATTTCGTCGATCTTCACCTTCTTCCTTATCCTCCTCTCCAACACCCTTTCCAATACCTTCATTCCATGCTCCAATAACTTTATCGCTCGGTACGAGCCACACTCCAGAGGGTCACCTTTCCCCTTGTGTAGAGGGACGAGGGTACTCAGTTCCCAATCCACTGGAATGCGGCCTTCTTTCACCACCAGATTATAGGTCTCTGTCATTCTCTTCACACCCCAACTTCCTGCTGCCTTCAACATATCTCCCACAACTCCCGTCGGCCCTCCCGCTTTTCTACTCTTCATTGCTTTTATCGCAACTTCCTTCTCAGTTATCTTCTCTGCCGGTCCGAAAACTGGGTTACTTTCTATGTTGCCATCCCATTCATTCTCTGTATTCAACAGCATTTCCATACATCTTTTCCATCTTCCTTTAATTCCATCTGGGTCCACAAAGATTTGTCCCACTTCATCCTTCAAGCAACTCACCCCCATCACATCACACCTCTCTTTCGCTATCTGCTTTGCAATCCTGAATACCGCTCTCTGACCCTCTTCCGAATCCAAGCGTTCTCCGAACATTTTCCTACATGCCTCCTGCGCTTTTGCTACCTATAACTTTCATGCTCTGCTTTTTCTGCTCCCGTACCCTTCGCCTTCTGCCACTCCTTGAACTTCTTCCTCTTCTCGTCAATCCTCTTTCCAACTTCATCATCCAACCACCATGTTTCCGATTGCTTCGGTGGTCCTTTTGTCCATCCACATACCTCACCAACGGCTCCCAACAGACTATCTTTCATTGACATCCAACCACATCATCCTCTACCCTACTCAGCCTCTCTTTTAATGCCTCCCTTACTGTCACCTCTTTCAACCTCCACACCTTCATTCTCGGTTGGTACTTCACCCGCCGAGCTCTCCTCGCACCTTTCACCCTTATGTCGCAGACAACCAAGTGGTGCTGTGAAACAGCCTCCTCCCCCGGGATCACCTTTGTCTCCCGGAGGTGCCCCCTATCTCGCCTACGCACCATCAGGTAGTCAACGGTTGTCGTCGACCCACCCGACGTGTATGTAACAAGCTTATTATCCCCTTTCTGTAACTTAGTATAACAAATCAACAAATCAGCTCCATCAGCAAACTCCAAAATCCTTTCACCTTCTCCATTTGTCACACCATATCCGTAACCCCCATGAACTCCCTCAAAACCATCCATACTCCCTCCCACATGTCCATTTAGGTCTCCTCCGACCACAACAACTTCCTCATCTTTCACGTTTTCCATCAGCTTCTCTATCGCACACCAGAACTTGTCCTTCTCTTCATCGCTCCGACCAACCTGCGGAGCATATCCCCGAGATGACCTTCACCAAGAGCTTTCCAGTCATCATTTTCACCATCATCAACCTATCACTCACTCTAGTCACACTCACCACACCGTCTACAACTGTCTGCTCTACGTCTGTGTGTGTGTGTTGTTGTTGTTGTTGCTCTACTGTCTTGTTGCTCTATGTTTATTACCCATGAAAATGCTCCCATAAATCATAACACTTCTCAAACATGCAGCATTCACCTTTCCCTTCAGCTGCAACATATATACACACATACATACACACACACACACACACACACACACACACACACACACACACACACACACACACACACATACACACACACATACATTATTCACACACATCTCATTTTTTCATTTCTGTTCCTCAAAATTCTATCTCTCTCTTTTATTCACACACACACACACACACACACACACACACACACACACACACACACACACACACACACACACATACATACACACACACATACACACACACGTACAGTATCGGTTGTTTGTTACGGATTCGGCCCTAAGGATTGTTGTTATGATTATTGTTGTTGGTTCGAAGTATTCTGGTGATTGTGGTTGAAGGGAAAGGGTTATTATAGTTAAAAGATTTAAAAGCGCTCCTGGTAAAATGTGGCCGGAAATCCAGATCGTGACCGGAAGAGGTGGAGCGAGAGGAAGAAGAAGCGGCGGCGGATCGTGAGCAGATGTTTTCTGATTGCAGCTCCGGACCGAGCAGTCAAACGTACAGTACAAGGTAACTTTGCCTCCTTGAAAAGAAGTCCGCGCGATAGGAGATCGCCGGATTGCTGCGGAGCCTGCATAGTCGGGTATCCTCACTGAGGTGGCCGAGTATCCTTACCTCCAAACCCGGGTGCGAGAGAAAGCTGTTGTGAAAATCAACCAGATCCACAACTTTTCCCATAGGTAGGTTTAATCTCAATTCGATCTTTGACATCATCCTGTAAAATACAATCATGCAATAGATATCAGGATCTTGGTATCATACTAAGCGGACCGATAATAATAGACAAAGCAAGCTAGTCTAGCATATATGTGCGAGTCTAGCATATACGTACCATTCAAGACTACATGTAAAGTAAATGTCACAGGTGTGGCTCCGCGTCGCGGACGTCCCAGGTTTTATAGACGCCCTTCAGTGGCTGAAGCGAGTAACTCCCCTGGTATAATTTCACTACATTCTCCCTGCCGTTAGAACTATACTGCCGCTAGGCAGATCGTAAGCGTGCATCAGCATTAATTGATTAGGGTACGTCATTCCATGTCAGTCGGTCCACCCGTAGCGGTCGGGGCGGCGAACTACCCTGCCAGCCCGCATCCGGAAACTACCGGGTGCGGCGTCCCCAAGCCCGGAGTCCCCGTCGGAGTAGCCGCTGGAGTCAGGTGTCGGAGGGGGGACCTCAGAGCCTTCAGGCAGGGGTGTAGGTGACGACAGAGGTTCCATAGAGGAAGCTTCAGTAGAGTCCATAGACTCGTAAATCGGTTCGTCGATATCACTATAAGGGTCGATGACCCCACAAGGGGCGAGATGGCGTACGGAGACAGTGGACTCACGTCCATCTGCCGTCAGCACACGAGCATGCTCGGGATTAGCCTGGAGTACCTGCACCTTATCCACAAAGGGGTCGTACTTGCTCGTGCGCATCGCTCGTTTGAGATAAGCCGGCCCCGGCTCAGCGAGCCAGCTGGGTAAAGATCGGATACTACCCGAGCGTCTAGGGTGGTGGAACAGTCGTTCGTGAGGAGTCTGGTTGGTGGCCGTACATAGGAGAGCCCGGATCGAGTTCAGAGCCGCAGGTAGCGACCAAGCCCATTTATCGAGACCCCGGCCGAGGGTCCGGAGGCTTAGCGTGACGGCCCTCCATATAATCCCATTGAAGCGTTCGATCTGCCCATTCGCCTGGGGTCTGTACGGTGTGGTGTAACTCGAAGCAACATTATTTTGGAGCAAATAACCTCTCACCTCCTGCGACAGGAACACCGCACCCCGATCGGTATGCACGTAGGCCGGATACCCAAACATAGAAAACAAATTCTGCAGGCACCGTATGACCGTGGCAGCCGTCATATCCCCGCACGTGTAAGCAAAGGGGAATCGCGAGTACTCATCAACGATAGTGAGCAGGTAACGAGAGTTGCTCGACACCGGCAGCGGTCCTTTGAAATCCATTGCCAATCTCTCCCACGGTCTAGTAGCCCTAACCAGCAACCCCATGGGAGGGTTGTAAAAACGCGGTTTGAGTTCCGCACATATAGCGCAGTCACGGCAGATCCGGCGGATGTCCTCAACCGAGTTCGGCAGATTACTACTACGCACAAAATGAGCGAAACGCGTCACCCCGGGATGACACATAGTGTCGTGCAGAGCGCGCAGACCCTCCAAAGTTACGATCCCCGCGCACGTAGCCGGCCTCGATAAGGCGTCGGCGACCAGGTTATCCTTCCCCGGGCGGTATTTGATGGTGTAGCAGAAGTCGGCGAGTTCGATACGCCAGCGAGTGATTTTCTCATTCTTAATACGTTGAGCATGTCAGGTGTCGTACATGAACGCAACGCTTTGTTGGTCCGTGATGATTTGGAAGCATCGCCCGAGTAAGTACGGTCGCCACCGCCGAATCGACTCGACGATCGCGTACGCTTCCTTTTCGACAGACGAATGCCTCCGCTCAGCGGAGGTGAGAGTCCGCGAAAAGAAAGCCACCGGGCGCCCCCCTTGGGAGAGAGTCGCCGCTATCGCATGATCCGAGGCATCACTTTCTACGACGAAAGATTCGCTCTCGTCGATTGTCGCCACAGCGGCGCCAGCGATGTCGGCCTTAAGGCCCCCGAAGGCCGCCAAGGCGGCCGGGCTCATGGGGAACGTGACGCAGGCCACGAGGGGGCGGAGCTTCGTGGAGAAATTTTGCACCCACTTCGAATAGTGGGCGAACAGCCCGAGAGCACGCTTCAGCGAAGCTCGATCGCCGGGCGGGGCCATATCGAGCAAAGGTCGCAGACGCTCCTTATCCGGAGAGACAGAGCCATGGGTCACGGTGTACACCAGAAGATCTGTCGTGCGTTGAGAGTAACGACACTTAGCCTCATTCATGGTTCGGCGATACCTATGCGCGACCTCGAGGAAGCGCCTCAGATTAGCATCGTGATGCTCCTGGTCATACCCACAAACCGTAAGATTGTCCAGATAGACAAAGACATCTGTCAAGTTCTCCTTAGTAACGAGGTCGTCCATAGCCCTCTGAAAACAGGCGACCCCGTTCGTTACCCCAAAAGGTAATCGGGTGAACTGGTATAACCTTTGACCCGATTCAAAGGCGGTGTAGATGCGATCAGCCCTAGAGATGGGGATCTGATGATACGCACTACGCAGATCGAGAGTGCTGTAGACGGAGTACTGGGCCACCAGTCGTACTAGCGCGTCCATCCCCGGTAAGGGGTAGGCGTCCAGCTGTGTAAAGCGATTAACCGTCTGTGAGTAGTCGATTACCATGCGCCGGCGATGGGCCTCACTTCGCACCACTAAGACCTGGGCCCGCCACGGCGACCGGCTAGGTTCGATAACACCGTCCTTTAAGAGTTGGGCCGTTTCTTCCGCAATGAATTGCGCGTCCGCTCGTGAGTAGCACCGCGATTTTACTGCTACAGGAGCGCAGTCAGTGGTCAGGTTGGGGAACAGCGAAAGAGGCTCAATTTCCATTTTCGCGAGGGCACACACAGCAAGCGTGTCCATCCCACCGAATTCAATTTCCAAACGTCCATGTCGCTTAAGGAAGTCGTGTCCTAACAGGATGTCAGCACATAAGGCAGGCAAGACCATGAGATGTACATCGGAAAACATGCGTCCCTTTATCACAAGTTTTAATCGACATTCCCCCTTTGTGCTGAGCCGAAGTCCCTGGGAGGCCATGAAGATCCATCGTGTAGTCCCGATGACCGGCCAACCATGTTGACGCACCAGCCGCTGATCGATGAAACTATCCGTAGATCCTGTGTCGATTAGGGCCCGTGCAAAATTGCCTTCGACCAAGAGCGGGATAATGGCCTGGTCAAGGCCAGAAGATCCGGCAGGTATTGCGCCGTCCGAGCGAGAAGATCTCGCCTCACGCGTGGATCCCACACCGGCTGCAGTTTTCCGGTCGTCGAAGGAACCTCCGGAGGGCCCCCGTGCCAAACGCATAGTTGGACGTGCCGATCCAAGAGCGTGTAGTTCGTACGAGCTGCCGTCAGATGGCGCTCGTGTCACGTGCAAAAGATCGCAGTCAACATGTGCTCGATCAAGAGCGTGTAGTTCGTACAAGCTGCCGTCAGAGGGCGCTCGTGTCACGTGCGAAAGATCGCAGTCAATTGTACTTTCACTGCCATCAGCTGGCGCATGCGCATGCACATCAGGAGAAGCTTTCAAAGCCGGAACTTTTTGTTTGTTTGAGGAAGGCGTTCGAACGCCAGTCAAAGTCGATCGCTCCACGGCCGGTCGCGTTCGCGACATTTGTTGTGGCGGCCCGATGTATTTCACCAAGGACATGCGTGCAGCCAGGGGCCCAGGAGGAGGAGGACAGCTCATCAAGGCCGGGTGAGGCGCCCCGCTCCGTGCTCGGTCCGCTGGCTCGGCGATTAGCCCGTTCAAGGTCGCGCGTGCTCGTGTGCCCCGTGCGGCCTTCTTGCAGACTTTAGCAAAGTGTCCTTTTGTAGAACACAAATGGCATATGGCTTCCCGAGCTGGACACACTGACCTGGGATGCTGCCGGTTGCCACAGAAGTAACACGTCGCATTCTGGTCAGGCCTGGGCCTGGCTGCTGTAGCTGCTGCTAGGCCGGAATCCGAGTCCACGAGCCCTGATGGCGACGGACCAGACCACCGACGGCACGGTGCAGGTGCTCAGGGTGGCAGACATGGGCCTCCGCTTGGCTGACGTCCCCTTCGCGGGCACGGTCCTGCTTTGCGACGTCTCCCAGGGCCAGTCGTGCCGGTCTCCTGGCGGCGCCGCATTTTCGCTTCCCTCCACGACCTCTCGCACCCAGGCCTGAAGGCGTCCCAGAAGCTGGTGTCGGCACGCTTCATCTGGCACGGGTTGCGACGAGACGTCCGCGACTGGGCCAACGCCTGCACAGCCTGCCAGCGGGCCAAGGTCCACCGTCACACCCTGGCTCGGTTGGCTCCTTTCACCGTGCCCGAGCTGCGTTTCGACCACGTCCACGTGGACCTGGTGGGTCCCCTGCCCCCATCGCGGGGGTTCACCCACCTGCTCACCATGGTGGACAGGACCACCAGGTGGCCGGAGGCCGTGCCCCTCACCTCCACCACAACCGCCGACGTGGCGCAGGCGTTCATCGCCACCTGGGTCGCGCGCTTTGGCGCACCGGCGGACATCTCATCCGACCGCAGCCCACAGTTCATGTCCGAACTTTGGGGCGCGGTCGCCCGCTCGTTGGGAGTCACTCTGCACCGCACCACGGCCTACCACCCCCAAGCCAACGGGTTGTGTGAGCGGTTTCACCGCTCCATGAAGGCCGCACTCATGGCTGGCCTCCAGGACGACGGGTGGGCCGACCGGCTCCCGTGGGTCCTTTTGGGCCTCCGCACGGCCCCCAAGGAGGACCTCCAGGCGTCCACCGCCGAGCTGGTGTACGGCCAGACTCTCCGCGTCCCGGGCGAGTTCGTGCCCGACGCCACCAGCCCCTGGTCCGCCGCGCGCCAGCGCACGGACCTCCAGGAGGCCGCCCAATGTTTCGCCCCGGTGCCAACGTCCCGCCACGGCGACCTCCACTCCTACGTCCCCCCAGCACTCCGCACAGCGGAGTACGTCTTTGTGCGCCACGACGCGCACCGGGGGCCGCTTCGGCCACCTTACGACGGACCCTTCCGGGTCCTACGCCGGGACAACAAGTCCTTCATCGTCAGCACCGGCGGCCGGGCGGACCGGATCTCGCTGGACCGCCTCAAACCGGCCCACATAGACGTCGGCCAGCCGCCACGGCTGGCTCTGCCACCGCGGCGCGGCCGCCCACCGTCCACTACACCCCCCGTCCGACCATCCACCACCACACCGGACCCCCCCCCCCCCCCCCCCCCCGCGACCGGCCAGGGGTCGTTTCGGTCGGGTCATCCGGACCCCCCTCAGGTTGACCTCCCTGGACCAAGTCCATTCTGGGGGCGTGTGTAGCGACCCATGGGTCCCCCAAGCAAGACCGGCATCAGAATCTCCTTGCTCCAGCCGGTGACGTCACCGGTGGGGATCCACGGCGCCAGAGTGGCTGGTCACGTGACTGCCAAAGCGTGCTGCGCGTGCGGGTATAATGAGCTACACCTGTGGATCACGTGACCACCGAAGCACGCCTCGCTTGAGAGGCGTGGCTTTCGGTTTCGGTTTCGGTTTTTGGTTTTGCTTTATAAGGCAGCCAGACAAACGGGCTTTTAGTGTTCCCGAGTTGGTTTTACGAATAAACATCTTCTCAGACGAGTTTGTGCCTTGCCATCCTTTTATCCGTATTCTGCTGGAGTCCGGACTCCTTCAGTATATCCTTCTCCCCATCTCCCCCACTCCATCCTCACCCAATCCTTCATGTCCTGCTGTCCCCACTCTCCTCCACGCCTAAGATTGTTCTTCATCTTTGGATCGCCACCATTATTGTTTGGCTTTCTTTTTCATCGCCTGAATTAAGTGGGTTTCCCACGTTGATAAGTGTGGTGTGGCCGTGGTTCATCGTTCCGGAGTCCTTCCTATTACCATGGTGAAACGTCCAGAAACATGTCCAGCAATAATCAGCTAAAGACTAATGTCATTAGTGTTGTATTCAGACCCTGATGTTGTATTCAGCCACATAGAAAAAATTGAGACATGGCTCATTGTAAAGAACTCTCCATGGGGAATAAAATATTTTAATGATGTCATAGGTGCCTCCATTATGAGGTCATAATTCGCATAGTACAAAACTTCATCCGGTCAAAAGGAAATTTATTGAGCATCATCTCGGGATAAATTGGTGGAGAAAAAAATAATTATTATGACATCATCGGTCACTTGGTTCGGCCGCCATATTTGTTTTTAACACAAAAGTCTTTAAAACCACTGAAAACACATCCTAGCGAGGGTCTGCAATCTCTGATTACTCTTTCTTGTTCATTTTTGCAGATGGCTTCACACTGTCACACAGTACCCCATCAAATTGTTAGGGAGTCAGCAGCTTCGTCACTCTTTGCCAATGTTGAAATTATTTGATGCTGGTGTGATAAACGGAGCATTTCCTTCAATCCTGGAAGATCTCAGTCTCACTCTATCACTCAAGAAGGATCGTTGAACGAACCAACTTATTTATTTCCATCTTTAGCCACTGGACGACCACTTTAGCCACATTTGGCTAACCCCCGCTCTAGCAGGGAAAAATGGCCTTAAAATGCATGTGTTGTTTGTGTTGTTGTTTAGCCACTGGCAGAGGTTTCCCTCTCTTGATATTTTGGGCCTCACCATCAGCCGTGCCCTCGCCTGGCTTCCAAAGACAGACAATCCTCTGTTGCTCCAAGTCGGCGGTCGGCAACCATTTTCTAGTGGCGGGACAGATGTCATAGGGCAGTCCTAGCACAGACAGGAACGTTAACTGAGTAGTCATTAGAGGTCAGAACAGTTGTTTTTTTTTTACTTTCCGTTAATTGCCAAAAGTGAGGTTTATCGGCCCATGCAGTTTAAACATGGATTCGTATGGTTTTTGTGCTGGTCTGTCAATGCGAGTTCTGTGTCTGCATTTTTACTTGTGGTGCGGGGAGTGCAATACAAAGGAAGTGAAAGCCGAGCATTCCTCGGGTCTGAAGTCCGAACCGAATGCGTCTGTGTGGGCCGGACGGAATCTCTTTGCGGGCCGGATCCGGCCCTTTGTCCGTAGGTTACCTACCCATGCCTCAAATGATTCCTTCATAAATCGGTACAACTCATGTCAAGAGCTTGTTCGTAACCCGATGGAGTACTGCGCTCTCCTATTGGCCGATGTCCCATCATCGCAGCTGTCTTTCCTGGACTCTGGCATCTAAAGCTTTCAACGTTGTTGGTGTCTCCTGATAAGAAACCTTTGCATAAAGCATGCTGCTCCCACACCACACACAAGTATATGGGCCTTTAATATTTTTATTTTAAACGCGTCTCCTTGTCTTGTTCCTTCTGCTCTTTTGGTCCTCCATGTCTGCCCATTTCTTCCAGGATTCACGCATACTTCCAGTAACCCCCTCTTGGTCAAACTACCAAAATCAGGGTTTTCTCCACTTCTCCTCTTTGTTTTCTTTTCTGCCTTTCTTATTTTTTTCTTCTCTACTTGTGGAGCTCCCTTCAGTTCATTCAAACTTTTCCTTCCACAGTTTCAAGCAAACAGCTAGGGAACCCCCATATACCCTCACCCTCTTCCTCCTCTCTTATCCCGAGCGACACCCCATTAACCATCCCCAACCCTCTTCTGCTCATTCGCTCTTGCTTCTTGTGTCCAACTGGGACTTCGTTGCACTACTGGGTGTCAGTACCTTGCCTCATTATTTTCTGTCACTTCACTCTTCCATAAACCTAGATATTGTGTACTATTTACGTTTTGTATCCCACTGATAGGCCTGATCTGGATTCAGACCTGCACCAAAATCTCATCGGCTTGTTCTTGTCACTTATCCAACTCCTCCACCTTGTTTTGTCATAACTTGTCGACAAATTTTTGAAATATCGTGCTATCTATCGTTTTTGTCCCCATCACATCACCACTCAATGGTGATGAATCACTTTTTAAAATCTCAGATCCAGATCCGGATCTTCACCAAAAACGATCACATACCCAACCTCTCCACCAAATTTGGTTCAAATCCGTCCCCTTTTTCAGATATCCTGTTCACAGAAAGATGGTGGTGAAAACATAACCTCCATCACCTTTTGGTGGTGGAGGTAACAACAAAGGAGTTTGAAAAGCCTGAATAAGTGCAAGTCGAATCTTCAAATGGTGAGTCTTCTTTGTTCAGAAAGGCAAGAAACTATTACATTTAACGTCGGTAGGTGAACTTTACAGTAGGCCATGCAAGGCCATAACATTTTATGATTCCTAATTGTGCCATCCAGAACCCGAGCTATGACCATTTGAGGATCTCTGCAATTGGCCTTTTTTTGTGCGTAAAAGCGGTAATTTGGAAAATCGTCCTTTGCTGGGACCTCTTTTTTTTTTTCCCGGATGCTTTTAGCTCACCTTGAAGACAAAGCAGAGGCTTTCGTGTTCAGTCTCAATCAGTTCTGTGAACTCGACCTATTTTCATGCAAATCTTAAGCCGGCTCCATGCTGCAGACACTTTTACCGGCGATACGGGCAGACATGAGTCTGGTGAAACACAAAGGAGTTAGCTTCACCTAACGCATTTTTCACATTAACAAATAACTGATCAATTGAATCCAAATATTTTTGACCACAGAGTCCTACTTGAGGTACCTGGCTCGAGGGAATCACATTCCGTGTAGATATTGTGTGAAACCCTGGTGTTGCATCTCTGGCCACATTCAATTATCTGGCCACATTAAAATCTCTGGCTACATTCAAATCTCTGGCCACATTCAAATCTCTGGCCACATTCAAATCTCTGGCCACATTCAATTATCTGGCCACATTCAAATCTCTGGCCAGATTCAAATCTCTGGCCACATTCACATCTCTGGCCACATTCAAATCTCTGGCCACATTCAAATCTCTGGCCACATTCAATTCTCTGGCCACATTCAAATCTTAGGCCACATTCAAATCTCTGGCCACATTCAAATCTATGGCCACATTCAAATCTCTGGCCACATTCAAATCTCTGGCCACATTCAAATCTCTGGCCACATTCAAATCTCTGGCCACATTCAATTCTCTGGCCACATTCAAATCTCTGGCCACATTCAAATCTCTGGCCACATTCAAATCTCTGGCCACATTCAAATCTCTGGCCACATTCAATTCTCTGGCCACATTCAATTCTCTGGCCACATTCAATTCTCTAGCCACATTCAATTCTCTGGCCACATTCAAATCTATGGCCACATTCAAATATCTGGCCATATTCAAATTTCCAGCCACATTCAAATCTCTGGCCACATTCAAATCTCTGGCCACATTCAAATATCTGGCCACATTCAAATATCTGGCCACATTCAAATCTCTGGCCACATTCAAATCTCTGGCCACATTCATTTCTCTGGCCACATTCAATTATCTGGCCACATTCAAATCTCTGGCCACATTCAATTCTCTGGCCACATTCAATTCTCTGGCCACATTCAAATCTATGGCCGCATTCAAATATCTGGCCACATTCAAATCTCTGGCCACATTCAAATCTCTGGCCACATTCAAATCTCTGGCCACATTCAAATCTCTGGCCACATTCAAATCTCTGGCCACATTCAAATATCTGGCCACATTCAAATATCTGGCCACATTCAAATATCTGGCCACATTCAAATCTCCACATTCAAATCTCTGGCCACATTAAAATCTCTGGCCACATTCAAATCTCTGGCCACATTAAAATCTCTGGCCACATTAAAATCTCTGGCCACATTAAAATCTCTGGCCACATTCAATTCTCTGGCCACATTCAATTCTCTGGCCACATTCAAATATCTGGCCACATTCAAATCTCTGGCCACATTCAAATCTCTGGCCACATTCAAATCTCTGGCCACATTCAAATATCTGGCCACATTCAAATCTCTGGTCACATTCAAATCTCTGGCGACATTCAAATCGATGGCCACATTCAAATCGATGGCCACATTCAAATCTCTGGCTACATTCAAATCTATGATGCTTACACTTTCCCCTCAAGTTCTGTATTCCGTCATATATTATAACACCTTTTTCTTCTTCTTCTTTAAAAGGCTGCTTTCGACTTGCTCACCAAATCTATTCATCCCCCAAAAAAATTCCATCTCCTATAGTGCCTTTTTTCTACATTCCCTAAACTCTCCTGCACTCCATCCAGCGTCCTTAAACGTATTTTTAACTCGAAGGTCACAAGAAACTCATTTTGCAATAAATGTTCGTTTCCCATTAATCGTACACTTTCTAAAATCCAATCTCACCCCTCCCCTCCAAATCTTCCCCATAACCCCTCCCCTCCAAATCTTCCCCATCACCCCTCCCCTCCAAATCTTCCCCATCACCCCTCCCCTCCAAATCTTCCCCATAACCCCTCCCCTCCAAATCTTCCCCATCACCCCTCCCCTCTAAATCTTCCCCATCACCCATCCCTTTCAAATCTTCCCCCTTTCCCCTCCCCTCCTAATCCTCCCCATCACCCATCCCTTTCAAATCTCCCCCCTTGCCTCCTCCCTCCCAAACTACCCCTCACCCATCCCCTCCAAGACTCCCCCTCGCCCCTCCCCTCCTAGACTCCTCCCTCACCCCTCCCCTCCAAATCTCCCCAATATCCCATCCCTTTCAAATCCCTCCCCTTGTCCCTTCCCTCCCAAACTCCCCCCATGCCCCTCCCCTTCAAATCTCCACACCCTCATTTCTTCTCCATTTCCCCCCTCTCACTCCCCCTCCTCAAAGCGTCCTCCCCACTTCTTCCCCCTTCCAACTCTCACCTCCATCTCCCCCAACCTTCTGCCTCGCTCGTCCCCCTCCTCAAATAACACCTCATTGTGCCTCACCCAATCACCATCAAACCTTTTGTCCGCCCCATCCTTCCCTTTCTCCGAGCTATTCTGAAATCTCTGACACACCTTCAACAGCTCTCCCTCCCTCTTCCACCTCTTCCACATCTTACCCTACCCCTCCTCCCCCCTGTTCTGTATCCGATGCTCCCCCTTCCTCTTCATTAATGGTATGGACCTCAAACATCCGGGGCCTTCGTTCAAACTTAACTGATCTCTCCATACAGGTTGCTTCTGTCAAACCAGACGTGATCTGCTTAACAGAAACTTTCCTCCTTCATGATGTCTCTGATTCCTTAGTATCTCTCCCGGGTTACTTCCTCCTCCGGTATGATAGACCTGAGCCTCGTCCTGGAGGTGGGGTTGCTATCTTTATCAAAAACTCTCTTCCTCACTCGCCCTGCACTGCACTCTCTCCACCTCACCCCCAGGAATACCTCTGGCTACGGCTTCCCCTTCACTCCCACCTCTTGTTCATATGTGTGTTGTACCGTCCACCAAACAGTGATGACTCCATCTACATCTCGCTGTCTGATAATATGGACCAACTTCTATCTACTCATCCCAACTCTCTCTTCCTCATATGTGGTGATTTCAATTGTCACCATGCCAGTTGGCTGGGTGTGGGTACCTCTCTCACCAGCCATGGCTCCTCAGCAAAGGACTTCTGCGACTCACTGGGACTGACACACTCTGTCAATTTCCCGACCCGGATCTCAGTCAACGGAGCATCTTCTCTTCTGGACTTGGTTATGACTAACTTCCCTGAAAATGTCTGCTGCTCTTCTTCTGCTCCAATCGGATCATCTGATCATGTCCTTGTTAAAGTGGACATCTCTCTGACCATTCTCAGGGAGCCTGCTCAGCATCGACGAGTCTGGCATTTCACTCAGGCCAACTGGCACGGTCTTCAAGCAGCCATCAATCATCTGGACTGGTCTCCCATCTCTACCACCTCTGACATCAACTCATCCTGGGAATTCTTCCAAAGTAAATTGCTCTCTCTCATGCACAGATATATCCCATCTCGTCTTCAGTTGTCATACGCTTCCTCCCGTCCATGGTACACGGAATCTTGTGGTGAGGCTGTTGCCCAGAAACAACTTGCCTTCGTCTCCTGGAAAGCAAATCCAACGGAAGGAAATCTCATTTCCTTTCACAAAGCCCGAAACAAGTGTGTGTCCACCCTCAAGAGAGCCAGGAAACAATATCTCTCCGTTCTCAAGACCGAACTCTCTTATCTGTCTCCCTCTTCCAAATCCTGGTGGCGTCTGGTCAAATCTGTTTCTGGTGTTTGTTCCCCCTCCATCCCCTCCCTTACCTCAAACGGCTACACAGCTGACTCCGCACGTGAAAAAGCTGAATGCCTCAACTCTGTGTTTGCCTCTAAATCTTGTGTCCCAAACCCATCCCTCTCTGTACCCACCATACCCAGTCATACCCAGCTGCTCCTGGACTCCGTGTCCTTTCCTCCTGACAAGGTGGAAAAGTTTCTGTCAACCCTCGACTCTGATTCTGCAACTGGACCTGACGGCATCAGCCCACGGGTCCTAAAATCCTGTTCTTCCACTCTTTCACTCCCTCTCTCTGTTCTCTTCACCCTCTCTTTTGCTCCAGGTCAACTGCCATCTGCTTGGAAATCAGCCAACATCACCGCTTTGCACAAAAAGGGTGCAAAAACAGATCCAAGCAACTACAGACCAATCAGCCTTCTCCCAATTATCAGCAAAGTCATGGGATCCATCATTGCTTCGGATATGAAATCTTTCCTCTTCTCCAATGGCTTGATCTCTGATCATCAATTTGGTTTCAGACCAGGTCACTCTACTCTGGACATGCTGCTTCTGCTGTCTCAACAATGGATGGAGGTCCTCAATGCCAAACAGGAAATTAGAGCTGTCTCCCTCGACATATCACGTGCCTTCGATACGGTCTGGCACCCCGCTCTGCTCACCAAACTCTCCTCCTTTGGTATCCATGGAAATCTCCACGCATGGCTGGCGGACTTCCTCTCTAGTCGTCGTCAACGTGTGGCCCTGAATGGGTTTCTCTCATCTCCTCTTCCTGTTCAGGCTGGAGTTCCCCAAGGCAGTGTTCTGGGCCCTGTGCTTTTTCTGGTCTTCATCAATGATCTCTCTGACTCTCTTGAAAATCCTCTCTATCTCTTTGCTGATGACTCCACTCTCTGCCGCTCCATTCCTCATCCCTCAGATCGGCAGTCTGCAGCCTCCTCACTCTCTGCAGACCTGGACAAAATCACAGACTCGGAAAACAAGTGGAACATGTCTTTCAATCCTGACAAATCTCACACTCTTACGATGTCTCTCCGAAAAGACCGACTGGACAACCCTCCCATCTACTTTCTGAATAATCCTCTCCAAGAAGTTCTGTCACTCAAGCTTTTGGGTCTACTTATCTACCATGATCTTTCCTGGGAAAACCACATTTCCAAGCTGGCCTCCAAAGCCAGTCGCCGACTGGGCATCCTCCGTCGTGCGAAGTCCTTCCTTGGCACACCTGAGCTCCTCACCACATACAAGGCTTTCATCCGCAGCTCAATGGAGTACTGCTCTCCCCTCTGGGCTGGTGCTCCTGCCTCACACCTAGCTCGTCTTCACGCTGTTGAAACCAATGCGTTCAGAATCATTGGAATCTCCCACGATGACGCTATCTCCGAGGGCCTTTCACTTAATCACCGCAGGCAGGTTGGTGGTCTTTCCGTCTTCTACCGACTCCTCTCCGGCCTTGCTCCCCCAGCTCTCTCTGGGCTCTGTCCCCCAAATATTCCTGCAGGTCGCACAAGATCTGCCTGCAACCCTCTTATGGTTAAACTGCCAAAATCAAGACTCTCTGCTCACCTTCACTCCTTCATGCCTCTTTTCTCCCGCCTCTGGAACAAACTCCCTCACTCTCTTCAATCCCACTCCTCCCTCCAGTTCTTTAAAACGGCTGTTCACCACCATCTCTTATCTTCCCCAATCCAAAACCTTGATCTTTTCTACCCCCGCTAATTTCACCCCAAATCCACTTTTTTGAGGTGACTTTTGACTTCTTTCCTGGAAGTCCTTGGTGTCCTTGCGTTTTATACCTATCCAACCTCCCCCCCAGGCCCTCTCCCTCCAAAAACATCTCCCGATGTCCCTGCTCTCAAATGTTGTGTTTGTGTGCTTCCTCCCCTTCTCTCCCCATCTTGTCGACCGCTCCCCTTTTTATATGCTTTGTTTGCTTGTTTGTTTGATTTGTTTGTTTGATAAATGTTAGCTCTTTCACGAGCCTCGACTCTGTACACAAAAAAAAAAAAAAAAATTCTTTAAATGTTGGGAGTCGTCATGAGAGCAAAGTTCAATTATCTGAGAAATTCATAACGAGTCTGCTTTTACAAAAGTAATTTTCATAACACTGCAGTTATTGCCACTTCATTTTCACGTGTCTGCAAACTTATTTGCTTTAAATAAGTTTTGTTCCACGAACATCACACGTATAATTGGCAGGTGTTGTCAGTTACTGTTATTGGGGTCAATGATGCATGCAACACGCAGGTTTGTCTTTTCATGGAATACTCATGAGCATCATCATCATCGAACTATTTAGAGAAAGCAGATTCTTGACGAGGGTGGTTTGCCTTTGCCTTACCAGCAGTCAATGAAGGCAGGGATTTGTAACTCGCTTATTCTTCGCGAAAGACACCTTGGTGTCTTTATTTATTTATTTATTTGGATACAAGATCAAGGCTCATGTAAGAGCTGACATTGATTACAAAAAGACAAACTAACACATAAAACATATGATAAAGGGAGCAGCAGCCAAGATGGAGAGCAGGGACAACGGGAGATCTGTGAGAGGGAGAGGGCTTTGAGGGGAGGAGGCATGGGAAAGGGGGATGGGGGTGGGAGAGGTAAAAAAAAAAAACACATGGACACTGCTCGGACTTCCAGGAAAGAAGTCGGTATTTCAAAAAAGTGGATCTGAGGTGAATTAACGGGGTAGAAAAGATCAAGATTTTGGATGGGGGAAGATAAGAGATGGTGGTGAACAGCTGTTTTGAAGAACTGGAGGGAGGAGTGGGATTGAAGAGAGTGAGGGAGTTTGTTCCAGAGGTGGGAGAAAAGAGGAATGAATGAGTGAAGGTGAATATCGAGTCTTTAACGTTCACCAACGACCAACGTTGGCAGACGGATCCTGAACTTCCGATGGACGACCCTGCATGTGAAACTCCAGGACAGCAGTTTATAGTTGGGTCGAGATTCGAACCTAGGCTACGCAAGTGCAAGCTCAGAAGTGAGTGTGCAATGCATACCTCTCGGCTATCCTGTTAACTCTCCTCTCACGTGTGGCATGACATCGGAGATTGGAATTGCTATATGTACTTGGTTACGTCTAAAATCCGCTCCGAAAGCCGACTACGTTGTATAAATTGCATTCGGGTAGTGATTGGCAGTTTGAAAATGATTGGTGATCTTATAAATCCACTTTTCCCCAAGATGTGAAAAAAAAACATTCTCACTGAAAATAATGCATATGTTGAACACATACAACTCAGCCATTTTGAGTAAACAAACCACATAACCGTTCAAAACAAAACCTCATTTAATCTGAACCGTTTCACTGTTTAATGTCGCCAAGTTTTAATTTCCCGAGTATGAGTACGAGCTGTGATTTTGGAAACGTGATGTGCTGAGGTGTGGACCTTTGACTCCGGTATCCGGAATCGAGGCCTTATTTATGCGACCATGTTGTGGAGGAAGAATACATTTGAAATGTGACGTCAGCAGTACGCCATCTATACCATAAGAGAGATCTCTGTCCGTCCGTCTGTGGTTTGCCGCCATTTTTCTCAGAGATGGCCAAACGGTTTATCAAATTTTCAGATGTTCATCAGTGAGTGCTGAGGAGTGTTTAGGCAAAAAAAGTTTTAATTTTGAAAAAGACAAAAAAAAAATTTTTTTCATTGCTCTATATTGCCTTACCCTTTGTAGCTAAGTGAAAGGTTATATTAAATGATCTCCAAACCCCATCCCTTAGTGGGTGTAGGGAAGTGGTTTTAGGCCCCCACAAAAAAAAAAATTTTCTTTGATTTCTTCAAATTGACAACAGCATTAAAACTGACCGAGCAATGCCGGGTACCCCTGCTAGTCCTTGATCATGCTTCAATCAGGTCGCACTGTCTCTTTGAATGTCCTCAATGATACTCGCTACAAGAGGTATTAAAATACCCTCCCGACTCCCCATCGACACTCTAACCTTCCATAGCAATTACGTGTAACATACAAAAATATAATTAATTTTTATAGCCTAGGGGGCTAGTGAAGCCCCCTCACCAGGACAATTTTTCATGGGTACCACATTGTTCGTTCGGATCAACTGAATGATTAAAACAATAAGACATCATGCAGAGCACGATACTTGCAAAATCCACCTCTCCCTCCCCCCAAAAAAGGATGGCCATTGATCTCGCAAATTGTCCATTTCATCAAGATTAAAATTAACGATCTTGATCAAAGCTCGGGTCAATAGGATGAAAAGTGACGATTTTTCAGATGAAAATTGATGATTTTAGAAGTTTGACCTTGAGTTTAACTTTGACTTTTTGACCTCAAAAATAGTTGGTTTCCCAAATTTAGTGATTCAATATACAAATGCTGTTCAATTTCCAAGTCAATCAGATGAAAAATGGCGATTTTAGAAATTTGACCTCCAGGTGACCTTTGACCTCAAAATCAATAGGCTTTTCAATTGTGACGACCTCTACAACTCGGTGAAGTTTCATGACGATCGGTTTAGAATTGTGACCTGCAGGTGAGTGACAAACAGACGGACAGACAGAATTACAAGAAATATGTCGTGTATAGCACGATACTTGCAAAATCCACCCCCCACCCCCGAAAAAAGGTTGCAATTGATCCAGCAAATTGTCCATTTCATCAAGATCAAAATTGACGATCTTGATCAAAGCTCGGGGTCAATAGGATGAAAAGTGATGATGAAAATTGATAATTTTAGAAGTTTGACCTAGAGTTGACCTTTGACCTTTTGACCTCAAAATAGTTGGTTTCCCAATTCAGTGACTCAATGTGCAAATGCTGTTAAATTAATAAGTCAATTGGATGAAAATTGATGATTTTTCAGATGAAAATTGATTTTGGAAGTTTGACCTTGATTTGACCTTTTGACCTCAAACACAGTGGTTTACCAATTTAGTGCCTCAATATACAAATGCGACCTCTACAATTTGGTGACGTTTCATGACGATCGGTTTAGAATTGTGACCTGTAGGCCGGGAACAAACAAACAAACAGAATAACAAACGCAACCGACCAATATATTTGAAAAATCTTCGATTTTGCAAGTAATTTAAGTTCCCAGAAAAATAATTCCTTTGTACAAATTGAGCCGTTTCCATGGTAATCTATCAAAACTTGAACCATTGCACCTAGATCAGTAAATCGGACATATCTCGCTGAATCTTAAAGGTAGAAAAACAAAACAAGTACCAAAAATAGAGGTTATGCATTTCCATTTTATACCTAATACTGTCATGTAATGTTAATTGGCTAAGTTGCATAATCATGAATAATTATCATTAAAATTCGACATGTTGCTTAAAATTCGAAAACTCAACTTCAACACTTATCAGAAATTGTAGAAGAGGTTTATTCAAATCAAAATCTGCACCAATGCATTTCCAAATCCGAGACTATTCCAATGATGCCAACCTTGTTACTCTGGAATGTGAATAAGTAGATATTTTGACATTTATTTATTTTCCATACACATCATTACATGAATACAAACATTTTCAAGCAATTTCATCAATATGAACCAAGTATTTCTCTGTACAGAAAAGAATGAACATCATAAGGAAAACCTTGAGGGTATGTCCTTAAATCAATTGCTGCATTTCATGCTATAGATGTTGATGTGACATATGAATGGAGAGAAAGAAAGAAAATTAAAAATTCAAGAAAAGAAAGGAATATCAAAGAAAAAAAATTCTAAACAAAAGAGAAATTTAACCACGTATCGCTATGGATCATTATTAATTATGTAGAAATAGTTTTGACTTTTCTTTTTCATAACTGAAGAGATCAAACTAACCACTGTTATAGTTGAAGGAGGTTACATGTCAGGAATACCTGCAAAAACATGTACAAATCAAAATTCTCTAGTTGTAAAATACTCAGCCCCTTGGGTCAGTTCTTGGTGGAAGCACCTTTTACAGCATTGACTGCTACGAGTCTTTTTGGGGTAGGTCTCTACCAGCTTCGCACAGTGAGATGGTGAAATCTTTGCCCATTCTTCACGTGAAAATTGCTCTAGTTCTGTCAGATTTGATGAGGATCGTCGATGGACTGCAATCTTCAAGTCTCGTCATTAAATGTTAAATTGGGTTCAAGTGAGGACTTTGACTGGGCCACTCAAGAACATTTATTTTCTTCTTATTCAGCTACTCCAGTGTTGCTTTAACTTTGTTCTTTGGATCATTGTCCTGCTGAAATGTGAATGTCCTACCCAGTTTCCGATTCATGGCGACTTGAGCAGGTTTTCATCAAGGGTTCTCCTGTACTATGCACCGTCCATTGTCCCTTATATCCTGACAAGCTTGCCAGTCCCTGCTGATGAAAAGCAGCCCCATAACATGATGATGTCACCACCGTGCTGACAGTAGGGATGCACTGGGTGTTGACTGGGTGATGTGCAGTATTAGGCTTGCACCAGACGTAACGCTTTTAATTTATACGAAAAAGTTAAATTTTTGTCTCATCTGACCACAAAACATTTCTCCACACACCTGCAGTATCATTATGATGCTTTCATGCAAATTACATTGAAGCTTTTAGATCCATCTTTTTCAGTAATGGCTTCTTTCTTGTCACCTGTCCGTAGAGGCCAGCATTGTGAAGGAAACAGGATGTTGTTGATTGATGAGCACTGACCCCCATCTTACACATAGAGCCTTGTAGATCTATCAAAGTCATTGTTGGATTTACAGTTACATCCCAAACCAGTTTCCTGCTTGTCCGGCTGCTGAGTTTGGATAGGTGACCTGATCTGTGTGGAGTCTGGGTGGTGTGATGCGTCTCCCGCTTCTTAATGATGGATTTCACCGTACTCAAAGGGATAATGAGTGACTTTGAAATCTTCTTGTGACCCTCTCCTAAACGGTGCTTCTCCCCCATTTTATGTCTGACTTCTTTGGAAAGTTGCTTGGTCTTCATGTTTGCCTTGTTGGTGACCCCATGTGATTTGTACCTTAAAACTACTTAGTTAAGTGTGGGAGCTTAATTTTAAAGTTAAACCACTGATTACATACAGGTAAAACCTATTACACGTATTTTGTAACCTTTCAAACAAATAATTTGTTCCTGGAGTGATTTAGGGTTTATTATCCAACTGAGAATCATCTGGTTTTCTCTGTTAATCAAACTTATTCACATTTTATCTGAATTTTTTCCTTTATCGCGTTTAAGTAGCTTGTGAAGACTCTATATATTAAGTTTGATTTAAAGCATCATTGAAAAAGTCCAGGTGGAATCATATTTGGAGGGGGGTGAATACTTTTGCTGTCCACTGAAAATGGGGATGTTGTAGATTTGCACATTTGTTCCCTGAGCCCTTGCTTGTTATTGTTCGTCAAAGAGCCCAAACGATGTTTATAGCTTCATGCAAACAAAACGATATTCACAGCCTTGCCAATGCCTCCCATGTTGAGTCTATCTTTCGTCATCTGTGTATCAAGATGAAGCCTATCGCTCCAGGCCGAGGTTAGCACTCCATTGGCACTCGCTCGGTTCATAGGATTTTTGAAATGAGCAAAGCTGTTTCCTTACAAGCCTCGTGTTCACCATGAGATTCCCAAGTAGGATCAAGCTGCTCACATGTCACGCATCATAAGACTTATCCAAGAAATCTTGGGACACAATGAATAAACTAAAAAGCTTTCAAATTACATGGGAAGAGAACAAACATCCTGAACTCTGTTCTGGATTCGGGTTTATTTACAGAGAAATTATTTTACATTGATTCGAGTTATTGAATCAATAAATTTATTCTTACCTGGGCCACCTGAACAACAGAAGGACGATTGCATCATCATGCTACCACAATGCCACCACTATCTTAACAACAATTAAAATATTACTATCATTATCATATTATTCACCATCATTATCATTTTTTTTTTTTTTTTAAATATATTTTTTTGTATACAAGATCGAGGCTCGTGAAAGAGCAAACATTAATCACACAGAAAGGCAAACCGACACATAAAACATATAACATGGGGAGCGGTAGGCAAGATGGGGCGAGAGGGGGAGGAACACAAACACAACATCTGAGAGCAGGGACATCGAGAGATCTGTGGGAGGGAGAGGGCTTTGGGGGGGGAGGCATGGGAAGGGGAGGGGGGGGGGTGGGAGAGGTATAAAACATATGGACACTGCCGGGACTTCCAGGAAAGAAGATGGAATTTCAAACAAGGTGGATCTGGGGTGAATTCGTGGGGGTAGAAAAGATCAAGGTTTTGGATGGGGAAAGATAAGGGATGGTGGTGAACAGCTGTTTTAAAGACCTGGAGGGAGGAGTGGGATTGAAGGGAGTGTGGGAGTTTGTTCCAGAGGTGGGAGAAAAGAGGAATGAAAGAGTGAAGGTGAGCAGAGAGCCGAGATTTCGGCAGTTTAACCATCAGAGGGTTGCTGGCAGATCTTGTGCGACCTGTAGGAATATTTGGGGGACAAAGCACAGAGAGAGCTGGGGGAGCAAGGCCGGAGAGGAGTCGGGAGAAGACAGAAAGACCACCTACCTGTCTGCGGTGAGTGAGTGAAAGGCCCTCGGAGATAGCTTCATCACGGGAGATTCCAATGATTCTGAAAGCTTTGGTTTCAACAGCGTGAAGATGAGCTAGGTGTGAGGCAGGAGCACCGGCCCATAGGGGAGAACAGTATTCCATTGAGCTGCGGATGAAAGCCTTGTATGTGGTGAGGAGCTCAGGTGTGCCGAGGAAGGACTTTGCACGACGGAGGATGCCCAGTCGGTGACTGGCTTTGGAGGCCAGCTTGGAAATGTGGTTTTCCCAAGAAAGATCATGGCAGATAGTGAGCCCCAAAAGCTTGAGCGACACAACTTCTTGGAGAGGATTGTTGAGAAAGTAGATGGGAGGGTTGTCCAGTCGATCTTTTCGGAGAGACATAGTAAGAGTGTGAGATTTGTCAGGATTGAAAGACATGTTCCACTTGTTTGACCAGTCTGTGATTTTGTCCAGGTCTTCAGAGAGTGAGGAGGCTGCAGACTGCCGATCTGAGGGAAGAGGAATGGAGCGGCAGAGAGTGGAGTCATCAGCAAAGCGATAGAGAGGATTTTCCAGAGAGTCGGAGAGATCATTGATAAAGACCAGAAAAAGCACAGGGCCCAGAACACTGCCTTGGGGAACTCCAGCCTGAACAGGAAAGGGAGATGAAAGAAATCCATTCAGGGCCACACGTTGTCTACGACCAGAGAGGAAGTCCGCAAGACATGCATGGAGATTTCCATGGATACCATAGGAGGAGAGTTTGGGGAGCAGAGCTGGGTGCCAGACCGTATCGAAGGCATGTGATATGTCAAGGGAGACGGCTCTGATTTCCTGTTTGGCATTGAGGACCTCCATCCATTGTTGAGACAGCAGCAGCAGCATGTCCAGAGTAGAATGACCTGGTCTGAATCCAAATTGATGATCGGAGATCAAGCCATTGGAGAAGAGGAAGGATTTGATATCCGAAGCAATGATGGATTCCATGAAGTTGCTGATAATTGGGAGCAGGCTGATTGGTCTGTAGTTGCAAGAATCTGTTTTTGCACCTTTTTTGTGTAAAGCGGTAATATTTGCTGGTTTCCAGGATGCTGGCAGATGACCTTGAGCAAAAGAGAGGGTGAAAAGAACAGAGAGAGGGTGAGATAGAGCAGCAGAGCAGGATTTTAGGACCCGTGGGCTGATGCCGTCTGGTCCAGTTGCAGAATCAGAGTCGAGGTTTGACAAAAACTCCTCCACCTTGTCAGGAGAGAAGGACACAGAGTCCAGGAGCAGTGGGTTCGACTGGGTAAGGTGGGAACAGAGAGAGATGGGTTTGGGACACAAGATTTTGAGGCAAACACAGAGTTGAGGCATTCGGCTTTGTCATGTGCGGTGTCAACTGTGTAGCCATTTGAGGTAAGGGAGGGGATGAAGGGGGAACAAACACCAGAAACGGATTTGACCAGACGCCACCAGGATTTGGAGGAAGGAGACAGGTTTGAGAGTTCAATCTTGAGTGTGGAGAGATAGTGCTTCCTGGCACTCCTGAGGGTAGACACACACTTGTTCCGAGCTTGGTCGAAAGAACTGAGATTGCCTTCAGTTGGATTAGCCTTCCAAGAGCACTGCTATTTCAGGGCACTGCCTCACCACAAGATTCAGTGTACCATGGACGGGAGGAAGGGTAAGACAACTGAAGACGAGATGGGATAAATCTGTGCATGAGAGAGAGCAGTTTGCTTTGGAAGAATTCCCAGGAAGAATTGATGTCAGATGCAGTGGAGATGGGAGACCAGTCCAGATGATTGCTGGCTGCTTGAAGACCGTGCCAGTCGGCCTGAGTGAAATGCCAGACTCGGCGACGCTGAGGAGGCTCTCTGAGAATGGCCAGAGAGATGTCCACTTTAACAAGCACATGATCAGAAGAACCGATTGGGGCAGAATAAGAGCAGCAGACATGAGCAGGGAAGTTTGTCATAACCAAGTCTAGAAGAGAAGATACACCATTGGCTGAGATCCGGGTCGGGAAATTGACAGATTGTGTCAATCCCAGTGAGTCGCAGAAGTCCTTTGCTGAGGTGCCATGGCTGGTGAGAGATGAACCCACACCCAGCCAGCTGGCATGATGACAGTTGAAGTCGCCACATATGAGGAAGAGAGAGTTGGGATGAGTGGATAGAAGTTGGTCCAAGTTGTCAGACAGTGAAATGTAAATGGAGTCATCACTGTTTGGAGGACGGTACAGAACACATATGAACAAAAGGTGGGAGCGGAGAGGAAGCCGTAGCCAGAGGTACTCCTGGGGGTGAGGTGGAGAGAGGGCAGTGCAAGGAGAGTGAGGAAGAGAGTTTTTGATAAAGGTAGCCACCCCACCACCAGGACGAGGCTCAGGTCTATCATACCGGAGGAGGGAGGAACCAGGAAGAGATATTAAGGAATCAGAGACATCTTGAAGGAGGAAAGTTTCTGTTAAGCAGATCAAGTCTGGATTGTCAGAAGCAACCTGTATGGAGAGATCAGTCAGGTTTGAGCGAAGGCCCCGGATGTTTGAGGTCCATACCGTTAATGAAGAGAGAGGGGGAGCATCGGGTACAGGACAGGGGAGGGGAGATGTCGGGTAAGATGAAGGATGAGAGGGGGAGGTAGGGAGAGCAGTTGATAGTGTGTTCGAGATTACAGAAGAGTTACAAGAAAAGGAAGGATGAGGAGAACAAAAGGTTTGATTGTGAAGGGATGAGGCACAGTGAGGGGTTGTTTGAGGGGGGCAGAGGAAAGTAGAAGGTTGGGGGAGGTGGAGGCATGAGATAGAAGGGAGACGAAGTGGGGAGGAGGCAGCTTTGAGGAGGAGGGGGAAAGGAGAATTGGAGAGGAATGGTATGGGAGGAGATTTGAATGGGAGGGGTTGGGGGGGAGTTTTGAAGGGGAGGAGTGAGGGGGGAGTTTAGGAGGGGAGGGGGAAGGGGGGGGTTTAGGAGTGTAGGGGCAAGGGGGGATTTGGAGTGGAGGGGCAAGAGGGGAGTTTAGAAAGTGGATGATTAATGAAAGACGAACATTGATAACAAATTGGGTTTATTGTGATTTTCAAGTTAGCAATCCGATTAAGAACGATGGAGGAAGGATGTAAAGAATGTGAATTTAGAGCATGCAGTGATTTAGAGTTATAAGGGATTGAATTTATTTTTTTTGAAGTGGAATGAGTTGGAGAGGAAATTGAAAGAAGCCTTTTAAATGTGAAGAAAAACAGCGTGTTGTAATATACCACTGAATAAAACACTGAAGGGGAAAGTTTAAACATATTTAAATAATATTTAAACAGAACCGTGAACAATCTTAAATGCACAAAATTCCGATGGTGGGAGGGCCGAGACGGACCACCACGAGTCACGTGAACAGAGCAAAAGGTGGATGGCAAGGAGATAATGGGGGCAGGGCGAACAGCACACCTGGACAGAAGTACAGGATGAGACAACAGCACACGTGGAGAAAGGAAAAATAAATGTTTTTTGTTTGTTTGTTTTTTTTGTTTTGTTTTTTTGGGGGGTGGGGATTTAAAACGTCAGACAAAGAGTATTATGTTCGGGGTAGAAGGGAAAAATCTAAGAACCGAGCAAAACACGAATTAGGGGACTTAAGTTAGCAAACAACGACGGGGGTACAAGGCCGCACACGAGGCGCAGAGCACGATTAATTACGGTATTTGCCAGAATGTATTTAAAACGTTAGACAAGTGGTCGATGTTCGGGGAAGTTAGGGGGAGAAGAGAAAATTTAAGAAATAAGCAATACAGCGAAGGAAAGAACTTAAATTCACAGAACACCTATGGGGGTAGGGAA
Source organism: Myxine glutinosa (assembly GCF_964187855.1). Lineage (NCBI taxonomy): Eukaryota > Metazoa > Chordata > Myxini > Myxiniformes > Myxinidae > Myxine > Myxine glutinosa. Next base: position 28,165,817 of record NC_136267.1, on the reverse strand, counting down.
GTCGAGAGAAACCAGGCCGCGCACGCGGTGGGACAGAAAACGATTAAATTATACAAAAGTTTGCAAGAATTGCAAATCAACACCAACTGGAAAACACACTGCAACACATGCACAATAAAAAACGAGTAGCAATTGACTAAGACACGAATGGAAAAAATACTATAACTTTGCTGCCGTGCAGAGGTCGAAGACACTTCCTAGCTCCAGGGACCGGAAACGGAAGTCCAATAACTTTCGTTTTTCACCATCATTATCATATTATTCACCATCATCATCATATTATTCACCATCATTATCATATTATTCACCATCATTATCATATTATTCACCATCATTATCATATTATTCACGATCATTATCACATTATTCACCATCATTATCATATTATTCACCATCGTCATATTATTCACCATCATTATCATATTATTCACCATCATCATCATATTATTCACCATCATCATCATATTATTCACCATCATCATCATATTGTTGCGGTTTTTAGAACCCTCACTTTTGTAAATAAATAATAACTCTTGTAAATATCCCATCATTTAATAAGGTCAAAGGTCGCACCCATTGTTAGGCCACAGCAACAAGTAGGACACCATAGGACGTTCAGTTATTTCCTTAATATGTGTTTCAGATAAGGCTGTGTTCCCAATAGTTGAATCTGCGTTGCATTAATTAAATAAGATAGGCCCCATTCCATCCGTTTTGCCAGTCTCTCTCTCCAAATTGTATTACGCGCCTCTGCCAGCCGCAGCCGCCTCAGCGTTCTCTCAGGCGACGCCATCACGCACGCGGTCAAACTTGGAGAAGAAGGGGGTGGAGCGCCAAGAATGAGGCATGGCCCTGTCAACGAGCCGTCAAGGGCGGAGCCGGTGAGCCCTCGCTAACCAACCAGGGCAGAGGTGAGCTCGCTGGTGGGCGTGGCGCGGATTGATCTGTAAGCGCACTATATATGCGCACGCGCCAAGCCCTAACACGGACTGCGCGGGGAGAGCTCAAATATCACGGACTGCGCAGGGGACCATTGCTATTGAAAGAACTGCGCAGGGGACCGTTGCTATTGAAGGAACTGCGTGGAGACGTCTGATTGTAACGTTATCCAGAGGACAGCGCGGAGACGCGCTTGTTTCAACGAACTGCGCAGGGAACCATCGTTTGATACGAACTGCCTGTTTGATACGGACCTTGATTGATCGGGAGAGAGAGAGCGTTTGGTACGCTATACGTACGTCGTACGCGGCATTCCAGCCCCTCGCATATGTAAGGTCCGGTCACGCGCCAACGACACGCGAAGCTGCCTACCGTTCTTCGCCCGTGGACCCAGAGCCTGGACGGAGCCTACCTGCCTGGACCCATCTGCCTGGACCTTCCTCCCCTACCAGCTACCATCCCGTGTACGTCTGTCTGTTTGTCCGGGGTTGTAATAAGACTGTTTAGGTAAGCCTGCCCTGTGTCCTTTTGTTTCTTCCTCTTTTTGTACATGCTTTCGTTTCCTCTTCTTTTGTTTGTACATAACTAATAAACCCACTCTTTGTTCTTCCCTTACTCTCGTTTCCTCTTATCCGATCGTTTTGGTCTTTTCTTGATTGAGTACCTGTGGCACGATTTGGAAACCGCTCAGGATCGGGTTTAGTCATTTGTTAACGGCTCGGATCGCGGATTGCTAACCGCTCGGCAATATTCCATCTTATCCGTGGTTCGAGCGGGAATTATTTCCCTGCTCGCGGTCGGGGTTAGTACGTAGGTACTTGGGACTTCATTGACCAATCACCCTAGCTAATTCCAACCGGGAGGAGCGTCATAATTTCCAGGATTGGGGGACGGCCAGCTTAAAAGGCAAGGGGATTAACCCCCCCTTAATAAGGGGAGCGCCGACCCCAGAATCCGCAACAATTGGTGTCTGGGAGTGGGATTTGAAGCCCGAACCAAATTTTCTACCATCTTAAAAAAAATTGGTCAAAATTTCGAGCGTCCGAAATTTTATTAAAAGATCTAAATTTTGAATGGTGCCATGGATAATCAAGGCGATCAGATGCCGGTGGGGGGAAATGAAGAGGTAGAGGAAGGGGTAGAATTAACTCAGGACCCCAGGGAGGAAGTGGGAGAGATGGAAGAGGAGATTGAAGAAGGTGCGGTAGTGGGGGTTGCAGGTGCACAAAATGGCGGCGGGGGCCGCGCCCGCTGCGCTAATGGGGGTGGGCGACATGCAAGCCCCCATGGCGCAATTTATGGTGCAAATGCAGGCGTCCATCAAACTGGAGGGGGACAAAGCCACGCGGGAAAGGAAAGAGATGGGAAACCAAATTGGGGGGTTAGAAAGCAAATTTGGGGTATTAGAGAACCAAATTGGGGGGTTAGAAAGCAAATTTGGGGGATTAGAGAACCAAATTGGGGGGTTGAGGAATGATATGGGAAATCAAATTGGGGGGTTAGACAGCAAATTTGGGGGGTTAGACAGCAAATTGGGGGGATTAGAAAACAAATTAGGGGGCCAAGCCAGAGAAATGAATAAGGGAATAACGGGATTGGAAAACAGGATGGCCACCCGGGAGAATCTAATTAAAGGAATGAAGGATGGGTTAACGGGGTTTGAGGACAGAGTGGGTGGCCAGATAAAAGCATTGGGGAAAGACATTGACCGCAGGTCGAGCGGGAAAAGCACACGGGTACGCGACGAGGTAACGCGGCTAGAGGAGCGCGAGTTGAGCAAAGTTGAGCAAGGCAAAGTCACGTGGACCGGGGTAGAGATCGCGACCCGGGGTATGGGGAAAGCTGGCGACCGCCGAAGTAGAGAAAATTTTATTAGCGCCAGCGGTCGTCGAAAATAAAGAAATCGAACCAATAGTGGAAATTGGGGCGGAAGAGACGGACTTAGAAAAGCACTCGCGGGAGGAAGAAATGGAATGCACGCAAAGTCTGTGTTCGCATTGTGATGCCGTGCTTAACCCCAATGAAAGTTTGCAGGTGTTGGAGCGAAGAAGAGGAAGCGCCAAGGTGAGTAGGTTAGTATATGGTGCTAAAAGGTTTTTCGGGAAAGTGTTCAGCGCAAACAGAATTTTCGCGCGCTTGGGATCCCAGCGTACCCCGGGCGTTTGTGGGAGGTCCGTGGTGCACTGTGTGAGTGGAAATGGCGCGCGTGTGCGAGCGGCGCCAGAGCGTGAGTGTGAAAGCGAGGGTGAGTGCACGACAGAGTGTGATAGTGGGAGTGATTGTGATACAGAGTGTGAGTTGGTTGTGGCGAGTGTGTGAGAATGCACACCTGGGTTGGTTGTGGAGCGCGTGATTGGGTGTGCGACAGGGGATTGCACACCCGTGGGTAGGTGGGTGGATGCAGAAGTGCACACCCAGAAGCGTTACGGAGTACGTAATGGAGGAGAGGTGTGTAACAGAGGAGTGTGCGAGCAGCGAGTGGTGTGCACCTGAGTGTGGAGCGAAAGGGAATGCACGAGCGAGTGCAATGACGGAGTGTATGGAGTGTATGAGAGGTGTTGGAGCGCCGGGTTTTGCAAGAGAGAAAAGGAATGTGTGGTGTGAGCATGCGAGTCGGGCATCGACGTTAACCGGGACAGCGGTTAGGCCGACGTTTAGCCGACGCGAGCTCTCGGTCCGTGACGGGCTTTGTGTGCTGCGGGGACCGGCGGAGGTCGTAGCCGCGGCGGTTTCTGAAGAACCGCCGTGCGTGATCCGCACCGGGCTCCGCCCTGTACGGTCAATTCCGCGCTTTGCCAGGCAAAGCGGGCGGCCGGGTTGGAGGGGAAGGAGAAGGGTTCGGAGCGGCGCCCCCTTGCGGTGGCGGCGCTCCGGCCGGGCAAGGCTGGGCAAACGCGCTTGGGAGCGCAAGGCCCTGCGTAGGGATGGTGCTTGGAGCCTTGGCCCGACAAAACCTCCTCCCCAGAATCGTAAATGCCGGATGGACCCAACCTACAGGAGACAGACCAACCATCCGCACCGAGAGGCTCAAGTATAGTGGACATTTGATAGTGATAGTAATGGCGAATGGTATATGGTGTCGAGGGATGGTACCTCTACCATCCCTCGCATCCATATTTTGGGCAAAGGAGCTGTATTTTTATGGGGTTTTGGCTGTACAAACTAGCCCGGGAGGGTTAGGATAATGGATAGGAATTTAGAGAAATGACTATAGGTGACATGAGAGTTAAGTAGAGACATTTGTCCATGTCGTGGGGACGTAGAGTAGGGTAGTGGTTGATAATGACGTGGGATGTGCAGTAGTATAAAGGATGACTGGGAAGCACTAATCTTAGAAGGGCAATAGTTAGCCTGATGATGATGTGTGCATGATAATTTTTGGGGTTGAGGTGTGTGAGCACAAAAGGTGTGCAAGAAAAGAGGTGTGTGGAATGAATGGTGTGGAGTGAGTATTGTGGAATATGTGAAGTGGAGTGTATGGTGCGAAGGAGTGGATGGGGGAAGGATGGACCCCTTCACGAATACCTGGGGAGGGTAGTTTAAAAGTAGGTAGAGGGAGTAGGTAAATTGTGGTTGGATATTGACATCTATGGTGCGAAAGTAGCAGAGTACTGCTTGATGGGTGCATTAGTGGAGTGAAATGGCTGGGCGTGTGGCCTGTTAGTGAGAATGGTTGGTTGGGCACTCCGCCACTGTTAGTCTGTCGGCCAGGTGAGGCCGCAGGTAGGCTCTGGGAGCCAGGTTAGAGTCCAGAGTTAGAGTTCAGCGGGCCCGAGGATCCGGAGGACGGACCCAGGTAGCCCAGTGCCAGAGAGGGCACCGAGGGGGTAAGTGCCAGGGAGGGCCTTCCCCAGGTAGGTTAGGGTGAGGAGCATGTAAGCTCGGGTGGCGACGTACAGTGGCGGAGGTGTGCAGGTGAGCGGACCTGCTGGTGAGCCACACGACTCAGCCCTGAAATTGTGTGAGGGCACAGGGGGAAAGAATCGGGGGAGTGAGACCCCAAATTAGTGAGCACCACAGTATGGTCAATGGGAATTGGTTTTTAGAACCGCATCGAGTAAAGATGGCCAATGGTTTTGCAGGGCAAGACCCCGGGTAGTTCAAGGTGTTAATGTCATTTAGGAAATAGTTAGGGAGAAAAGTCTCTTCGCACCATCCGCATCCACTCACCTAAGGTGATAAACTCCACACCATGTTTTGGCAAATATTTGGAAATGTGAGACGCATCTCGACGTGGGGTTGACATAGTTTGTATTCCATCTCTTCCTCCTTAGGAGGGATTGATGACAAATTTGGAACTAGAGGGGATGGGAAGGACAAGACGTTATAGACGGAATTTGTAAATGTGTAGATTGTGTAAATACAGGGTAGGGGCAAGGGTAGAATAGGTAACATGGGGGGTGACGAACGTTAGGGACGAGCTTTCTTGGCTCGCTCTCCCGCGCCCTTCATGTCTGCATTATCTTGTATTAATGTGTACCGTTGCACCCTTGCCGCTGCTTTGCTTGTCCTCCTTCCACCACTCATGGACTTGTTTTTTTTTTGGGGCCCGGGGGGAGTGCGCAGGTGACCGTAGTTGTGTGCCCGCACCTTCACTGCCTCCGGCCTGCACTGATGCACCATATGGACCACACTGGCACCACTCATGGACCACACATTCTGTCGCCTAGCACCACCTTATGGACCACACGTACTGTGGCCTGGTGTCTCTGCTGGGACTGGCCACTGTGGCCAGCGGTGTCTGATTGCGGACCACTGTTCTTAAAGTGGCCTCCATGCCATGCAGTGGACCACCTACGTTGGCCCTGCTGGCCATGAGTAATAAAAAGCAGACGCGGTGTGTGCCCTTTTATTTATAAATAACATCAAGATGAAGAAGATCCATCGATAACCAGAACCAGCGGCCCAGCAGACAAGCAGAGAAGAAAGAAGACACCATTTTATTATTTTAAAATGTGTGTTTTGTGCATTTTTTCATGATGGTGCTTTTGGTGCATTTTTATTATTGGTGCATATGGTATGGTGTATCAGTGCAGTGCAGTGTGGTATTTTTCCTCTTTTCAAAAAGTTCTGCTTTTCCCACAAAAGACAGGTCCTGGGTGACAGTTTGTAAATAATTAGTGTTTTTGTAAATAATGCTCCCCACCGGCTAAATGTGTAGTTTCAAAATAAATCCGCAATTCGGTTAGTCTGTGGGCATGAGTCTGTTAGATAGGATGCAACGCAGCAGGCGGGACATATTTAGTGTTAAAACTGCCGCACTCAGGGTGAGGTTAAAAGTAGAGGGTAACCACACCTAAGTGCCACACTAAGTTAAAGTTGTTTCGGCCCGGGACGGGCCTGGAGGAAAGGAGGGTGCAGTGTTGTGGTTTTTAGAACCCTCACTTTTGTAAATAAATAATAACTCTTGTAAATATCCCATCATTTAATAAGATCAAAGGTCACACCCATAGTTAGGCCACAGCAACACGTAGGACACGATAGGACATTCAGTTATTTCCTTAATATGTGTTTCAGATAAGGCTGTGTTCCCAATAGTTGAATCTGTGTTGCATTAATTAAATACGATAGGCCCCATTCCGTCCATTTTGCCAGTCTCTCTCTCCAAATTGTATTACGCGCCTCTGCCAGCCGCAGCCGCCTCAGCGACGCCATCACGCACGCGCTCAAGCTTGGAGAAGAAGGGGGTGGAGTGCCAAGAACGAGGCGTGGCCCTGTCGATGAGCCGTCAATGGAGGAGCCGGTGAGCCCTCGCTAACCAACCAGGGCAGAGGTGAGCTCGATGGGCGTGGCGCGGATTGATCTATAAGCGCACTATATAAGCGCATGCGCCAAGCCCTATCACGGACTGCGCGGGGAGAGGTCGAATATCACAGACTGCGCAGGGGACCGTTGCTATTGAAAGAACTGCGCAGGGGACCGTTGCTACTGAAGGAACTGCGCGGAGACGTCTGATTGTAACGTTATCCAGAGGACAGCGCGGAGGCGCGCTTGTTTCAACGAACTGCGCAGGGAACCATCGTTTGATACTAACTGCCTGTTTGATACGGACCTTGATTGATCGGGAGAGAGAGCGTTTGGCACGCTATACGTACGCGGCATTCCAGCCCCTCGCATATGTGAGGTCCGGTCACGTGCCAACGACACGCGAAGCTGCCTGCCATTCTTCGCCCATGGACCCGGAGCCTGGACGGAGCCTACCTGCCTGGACTCATCTGCCTGGACCTTCCTCCCCTACCAGCTACCATCCCGTGTAAGTCTGTCTGTTTGTCCGGGGTTGTAAGTAAGACTGTTTAGGTAAGCCTGCCCTGTGTCCTTTTGTTTCTTCTTCTTCTTGTACATGCTTTCGTTTCCTCTTCTTTTGTTTGTACATAATTAATAAACCCACTCTTTGTTCTTCCCTTACCCCGGTTTCCTCTTATCCGATCGTTTTGGTCTTTTCTCGATTGAGTACCTGTGGCACGATTTGGAAACTGCTCAGGATCGGGTTTAGTCATTTGTTAGGCTAGCATCACACCAAAGTAATTCTATCCCGTTCTAAAAAAAATACTAGAACGGGCTGTGATCACGGTAGAATGCGTAATTTGGCGTAAAATACGATGCTAGTTCGTTCATAAGCAGTCCTCAATACGTCTATCTCGTTCTTATCTCGTTCTTAGCCAGTCTGCAGTCCGTTTGTATCCAGTTCAGATAGTGTAAAAGTGCCCGTTCACCTCATGCCGACAACGTTTCGAAGCAGTTTGAGCCCGTCCGTAGCCGTTCTCAACCCGTTCTTAACCAGTTCAACCTCGTTCTACCTCATTCTACCTCGTTCACAATACGTCCAAGCCAGTTCTAACTAATTCTTAACCCGACCAACTCATTCGCACTACGTCCTCATCTCGTCCCTAGTGCGTGTGCACTCGCGTCCTGGCCCGACTGCTATGAATACCGAGCGCGTTGTAGCCAGTCCTCATTCAAGTTCAGGGCTCCGAGCTGTACACATCTACAATACAATCTCCGATCATCATGCCTCCAAAGAGAAGGCGATTCAGAAAGACAGGGCAAGTGAAATCAAGCACAAATAGCCCTGCTGAAGGCCATGCAGATCCCCCTGAAGTTGCTGAGACTATTGAGCCTGCCCATGAAGGTCCAATTCAAGAGAGGGAGACGGAGAGAGCTGTATCCCCTGGAGCCTCTGATGCCTCCAAGTCAGATGGGGATGTTGGAGAACGGGATGGACGGGATAAAATTTTGAGCAGGCTCAAGGTTCTAGAGCACCCTCCCCGTCCGAGCCCGTCCATGAAGTTCGTAAAAAGACTGTAAATAGTTGCTACTACGTCCACTACATTCATACACAGTTGGAGCCCGTTCAACATTTTCACGAACGTATTGAGAACTAGTTTGGTGTGATGGGGATATTAACGGCTCGGGTCGCGGATTGCTAACCGCTCGGCAATATTCCATCTTATCCGTGGTTCGAGCGGGAATTATTTCCCTGCTCGCGGTCGGGGTTAGTACGTAGGTATTTTGGACTTCATTGACCAATCACCCTAGCTAATTCCGACCGGGAGGAGCATCATAATTTCCAGGATTGGGGGACGGCCAGCTTAAAAGACAAGGGGATTAACCCCCCCTTGATAAGGGGAGTGCCGACCCCCGAATCCACAACAATATTATTCACCATCAATATATTATTCACCATCATCATCATATCATTCACCATCATCATTTATATTATTCACCATCATCATATTATTCACCACCATCATCATCATATTATTCACCATCATTATCATATTATTCACCATCATTATCATATTATTCACCATTATCATATTATTCACCATCATTATCATATTATTCACCATCATCATCATATTATTCACCATCATAATCATATTATTCACCATCATTATCATATTATTCACCATCATCATCATCATATTATTCACCATAATTATCATATTATTCACCATCATCATATTTATTCACCACCATCATCATATTATTCACCATAATTATCATATTATTCACCATAATTATCATATTATTCACCATCATTGTCATATTATTCACCATCATCATCATATTATTCACCATCATTATCATATAATTATTCACCATCATCATCGTATTATTCACCATCATTATCATATTATTCACCATCATCATCGTATTATTCACCATCATCATCATATTATTCACCATCATTATCATATAATTATTCACCATCATTATCATATTATTCACCATCATCATCATATTATTCACCATCATCATCATATTATTCACCATAATTATCATATTATTCACCATCATCATCATATTATTCACCATCATTATCATATTATTCACCATCATCATCATCATATTATTCACCATCATTATCATATTATTCACCATCATTATCATATTATTCACCATCATTGTCATATTATTCACCATCATGATCATATTATTCACCATCATCATATTATTCACCATCATCATCATATTATTCACCATCATCATCATTATTCACCATCAGTATCATATTATTCACCATCATCATCATATTCACTATAATTATCATATTATTCACCATCATCTTACTATAATTCAGCAAATGTCCGTCCGTCTGTCTGTCCATTCGAAGGTACCGCAAAAACTGCTGAACTGATCGCAACGATATTTTGGATGGATAATCCTGGGATCTTCAGGAGTAAAATAGGCTATTTAGTTTTCCCAATTTCAGCTTTGGTCTCCAGCATTCTCAGGTTTGGACTACCGCATAAACTTTGCGTTCGCATAACGTTCATTTTGACGATGTTTTCATTGTGACGATGTTGTTTTCCCGGGTGCCGCACAAACGGCTGCACAGGTCGCTGCACAGCTGCACCGATCGGACTCGGTGACCTCGGACAAAGACCTTTTACTTGGACACGGGTTGAATCCCTGCTTGAGAGAATTCCATCCCCCTCCCCGCCATCACGGCCGTCTCTCCAACTCACAATCCCACGAGATATGCGGAAAGGACGACCCAAAACCAATTGTCTTCTTTTCGATTCGTATATAAACATCATTAAAAGTAAATAATGACCTCGGCCAAAGTTCAAACGACGTTTAATCTCTACATGAGAGAATTCCACATAGCTATTTGGGCGATGTATACGCTACCAGATCGCTGTCTCCATCGATCTTGCCAAGGCCGTAACAGCTATCGGCTCAAAATCCTTTTAAGTGTTGACTTGGTAGTTTTTACAATGAAGGAAACACGTATTGGGAGTACATACGACATAGCGATTGTGAATGTGACAGCTCTGAGGCGTCTTTCGCTTCGCATCGCAGTGACGGTGAGCACCAATATGGTGGCTGTAAGATTAAAATCTGGCCTTAAGCCCCCTCACCACCCAAAGCCTTCAACCAGCCATATTAACACGCTCCTCCGCCTTCATTCCCGTTCTTCAAAGCAAAGTGGTAAAAATTGTTGTATCGCCATTATACAGACTTGGCATTTAATATGGAATTTTTTTTTTTCTTGACTTGCGTTTACTTTCTGAACTCGGTATATCAATCTGGTGAGTTTCTTTTACCCTTCGGTGATGTCTTTGTTAAAAGAACCATGTCACTGATTGTCTGTCGCAGCAAGAAGTCAATAACAGGATTATATCACAGGTGGCGTGACAAAATGTACGGACAGGTACATTTGACGATTGGCTTCACAATCGGGTATATAAGGGTTGTTGCGTTCTGTATTAGTGGAAAACAACTGCTGCACGTCTACAAAAGTTATTGCCGCTTCCCCTGGAGATGGTCCGTCAACTCGACAATGCTGTTTGTCATTTAGTGGTGGCTTTACGAAATTCCGGCATGAAACAGCGTGCTATTGCTCAGCAGTATGGCATCACTCAAGGTCAGGTGTCAAAGATCCTGAAACTAAATGCTCAGAGGGGTGTCCCTACTCCAATACCGAGGTCAGGACGTCCCCGCAGAACCACAAGGAGGGATGATCGCCAGCTGCACCGGTTAGTCCGCAATGGCCGTACCAAGTCAGCTAATCGCTTAGGGCTGAGTGGCAGCAACTGACAAATGTGCCTGTATCCAGAAGGCTAGTCAACAAACGACTGGTTCAAGCAGGCTATCGTGCCAGGCATCCCCTGACAAAGCCACGTCTGACCAGACAACACCGCAAGCGCCAATTGCAGTGGGCCAGAGAGCACCGTCAATGGCAGCCAGGACACTGGAATCACGTGATCTTCAGTGACAAGTCTAGATTTCTGGTCTGTCGTCAATATGGCCGCTTCCGAGTGCGCAGACAAGTGCATGAAGCCTACAACGAAGATTGTATAGTGCCAAGAGTCCAAGCTGGAGGTGGTGGGGTGACCATTTGGGCTGATTTTCATGCAGGGGGCAAAACTGACCTGGTTGTTCTGAATGGAAACCTGAACCAGTTCAAGCACAGGGCCATTCTGGAAGAAACATTGCTTCCATTTGTTCGTGCAGCCTTTCGAGGAAACTTTGTCTTCCAAGATGACAATGCACGGCCTCATCGTGCTCGCATGATCCAACACTTTCTTGCTGACCGCGGTGTAGAGCATATGGAGTGGCCTGCCATGTCCCCGGATATGAATCCGATAGAGAACTTGTGGGCAGAATTAACGCGTCAAATCGACAACTTGTACCAGCAGCCCACCACTGTGCGTGAATTGCAGCAGACTATTGTAACTGCATGGCAAGCGATTCCTGTCCAAACCTTGGCAAATCTCGTGAACAGCATGCCTCAACGTGTACGTGCTCTCCTGAATGCTCGTGGGGGTTACACGAAGTACTGAACTGTAATTTTACTGTCCGTAATCCCAGTCGTAATTTAACTTTTGTTTTTGTTAAAAAAAAATTTTGGCTAATGTGCAAAATAAAGAGATACTTCTGGAAAACGCACAGAAGTTTAACACAGTACTGTCCGTGAATTGAGTTCGATATCAGTTTACCTCACTTTCAAGGATCAATTTATTTGCTTCGAAATGTCAAATGTGGTTTTTGTTTCTTTTAAAGGTGACATTAACAAAATCTAGAATAATCTCAATATAATTCCAATGAACTTTTGGTTCTAAGACATCTTGAAAAGTAAGTTCACCCCCACAAAAAAAATATTCCATATTAAATGCCAAGTCTGTACATGACGAGCAACGGTACCCGCCCTAAGGGCGGGGCTTCAATTTGGAGGCGTGATTTATATAAACATCCGATAAATATCACACGCAAATCATCAAAATCTAAACAGTATTTTTAGAATCTCAATAAAAAAACTACATCACTGTTCATATCGATTTGTGTGTGATATTTAACGGATGTTCATATAAATCGTTCAAAATAAAAAAAACCTTAAATTTCTGATATTTTACCTTTTCATTTGGGCCAGGAAAAGGCTGATGTTTTTTCTCTTGACAGTAAAACTACTACCGGTATATAAACGGTTAGGTACCCCGTCAGCACCTGTACACAATGCCAAACTTTACAATTTTGGCAGCCATTTTGATGACGTCATTTAAGCATGTTCCCCCAGAGGTATTCTGGATATTTTTGGTTTGTGAACTTGTCAAGGCCCCTACTTTATAAAAATACCAAAAGTAGCTGGTAGGAAGCTCGTTGCCAGTTCCGCCATTTTTAAGGCACTTTTTGACAATAATCTGCAGCCCTAATTGAGATACATTGGGTTCAGACACTTCAGATAAATTGGGGTCAGATACATTGGGTCCAGATACCTTGGATTTAGATACATTGGGTTCAGACAAATCGGGTGAAAAAGTATGTAAACAAGGAAGGGATGGTCACAATTAATTTTCGTGTGAAACCATCCCTTCATATTTTTTGAATAATGGTCGTTGCCTGATATTGTGCATTGATGCAACACACATATACACACACAGACACACACAGACACACAGACACACAGACACACACAGACACACACACACACACAGACACATACAGACACAGACACAGACACACACACAGAGAGACACACACACACACAGACAGACACACACACAGACACACACACACAGACACATACAGACACACACACACACAGACACACACATAGAGAGACACACACACACAGACACATACACACACAGACACACATGCAGACACACACACAGACACACACACATACACACACAGACACACACACAGACACACACACATACACATACAGACACACACACACACACAGAGAGAGACACACACACAGACACACACACACACACACACACACAGAGACACACACACACACAGACACATACACACACAGACACACATGCAGACACACACACACACAGACACAGACACACACACATACACACACAGACACACACGCAGACACACACACAGACACACACACACACACATACACACAGACACACACACAGACACACACACACACACACATACACACAGACAGACACAGACACACACCTGCATCCTTTGACATGTATTAAAACGTTTTTATCACTTTGTTTACCAAGGCAAAGGCAACACACAAATTCGATCCTTGGTGTTTCGAGTGGAAAATATGGAGGGCATAGAGAAGCGTTTGTCATTTATTTCCATTTGGAAAATTGACCATACAGCCTGTAATCAGATGAATCCATGAATTTAAAACTATAATGGACAATAATTTGAAAAAAAATGTGCAGAAATTTGTTTACGTGGAGTTCACTGAATTGTTCGGCTGTGGTTTTCCCAAAGAATGCGATTTCCTGTTTGTTTTGATCCGATCTCATAACATGCGATATTCTTCCTTTTTCCAGGACACTTGATGTCAGGTAAGCTCCCGCGCCATTCCACCGAGGACCAGGAGCTTGGGGTGGTGTGGTGGGACTTCAAAGGTGGAAACAAATATGGATAGCACAGATCATGGAGCAATTTGGTGAGTGAGCGGAAGAGAAATCGGACACGGAATAATCATCTTCATCGATCTACACGGCTTGCAGTACAAAAGGTTTAAAATCCCTTGTCTCAGCAAGATGGCGAACCATTTATTATATTGACCATCCAGCAATGTCATATTAATTTAACAAGAACACGTAAACGTGAGCACCACGACATTCTTTGTGAGCACACCTGATGCTTAACAACCTGACTTTGATTCCCAGCGAACACACTGTCGTTGGGTTAATGTTGGCACAATGTAAAATTGTCCATTCGGCCAACGTTAGCCCTTCTTTCATCACTTTTATGACACAACTTCCGGTGGGCCAACGTTGGAAATCTTGCGATCATTCCAACCTGTTCGTTTTCAACTGACAACATGTTAGGCCGAAACAGCCACAAAAATCAACCTTGCCCCATTCGCTAATACAGCCTTGCACCACGTGAAAATCAGCCATATCCCATGCAATGAGCAACCATGTCCCATACGAGAAGCAGCCATGTCCCATGTGAGAAGCCGACATGTCCCATGCGAGAAGCCGACATGTCCCATACGAGAAGCGGCCATGTCCAATACAAGAAGCGGCCATGTCCCATGTGAGAAGCGGCCATGTCCCATGCGAGAAGCCGCCATGTCCCATGCGAGAAGCGGCCATGTCCCATGCGAGAAGCCGACATGTCCCATGCGAGAAGCCGACATGTCCCATGTGAGAAGCGGCCATGTCCCATGCGAGAAGCGGCCATGTCCCATGCGAGAAGCCGACATGTCCCATGCGAGAGGCCGACATGTCCCATGTCAGAAGCCGCCATGTCCCATGCGAGAAGCCGCCATGGCCCATGCGAGAAGCCGCCATGTCCCATGCGAGAAGCCGCCATGTCCCATGCGAGAAGCCGACATGTCCCATGCGAGAAGCCGCCATGTCCCATGCGAGAAGCGGCCATGTCCCATGCGAAAAGCCGACATGTCCCATACGAGAAGCAGCCATTTCCAATACGAGAAGCGGCCATGTCCAATAAGAGAAGCGGCCATGTCCAATACAAAAAGCTGCCATGTCCCATGCGAGAAGGGGCCATGTCCCATGCGAGAAGCGGCCATGTCCCATGCGAGAAGCAGCCATGTCCCATGCGAGAAGCGGCCATGTCCCATGCGAGAAGCGGCCATGTCCCATGTGAGATGCCACCACATTCAATGTGAAAAGCGGCCATGACCAATACGAAAAGCTGCCATGTCCCTTGCGAGAAGCGGCCATGTCCCATGTGAGAAGCGGCCATGTCCCATGTGAGAAGCGGCCATGTCCCATGTGAGAAGCGGCCATGTCCCATGCGAGAAGCGGCCATATCCCATGCAATGAGCAACCATGTCCCATGCGAGAAGCGCCCATGTCCCATGCGAGAAGCGCCCATGTCCCATGCGAGAAGCGGCCATGTCCCATGTGAGAAGCGGCCATGTCCCATGTGAGATGCCACCACATTCAATGTGAAAAGCGGCCATGTCCAACACGAAAAGCTGCCATGTCCCATGCATGAAGCGGCCATGTCCCATGTGAGAAGCGGCTATGTCCCATGCGAGAAGCGGCCATGTCCCATGCGAGAATCGGCCATGTCCCATGCAAGAAGCGGCCATGTCCCATACGAGAAGCGGCCATGTCCCATGTGAGATGCCACCACATTCAATGTGAAAAGCTGCCATGTCCCATGTGAGAAGCGGCTATGTCCCATGCGAGAAGCGGCCATGTCCCATGCGAGAAGCGGCCACGTCCCATGCGAGAAGCGGCCACGTCCCATGCGAGAAGCGGCCATGTCCCATGCGAGAAGCGGCCATGTCCCATGCGAGAAGCGGCCATGTCCCATGCGAGAAGCGGCCATGTCCCATGCAAGAAGCAGCCATGTCCCATGTGAGATGCCACCACATTCAATGTGAAAAGCGGCCATGTCCAATACGAAAAGCTGCCATGTCCCATGCGAGAAGCGGCCATGTCCCATGCGAGAAGCGGCCACGTCCCATGCGAGAAGCGGCCATGTCCCATGTGAGAAGCGGCCATGTCCCATGCGAGAAGTGGCCACGTGCCATGCGAGAAGCAGCCACGTCTCTTGTGAGAAGCAGCCATGTCCCATGTGAAAAGCCACCACATTCAATGTGAAAAGCGGCCATATCCAATACGAGAAGCCGCCATGTCCCATGCGAGAAGCGGCCATGTCCCATGTGAGAAGCGGCCATGTCCCATGTGAGAAGTGGCCATGTCCCATGTGAGAAGCAGCCACGTCCCATGCGAGAAGCGGCCACGTCCCATGCGATAAGCGGCCACGTCCCATGCGATAAGCGGCCACGTCCCATGCGAGAAGCGGCCACGTCCCATGCGAGAAGCGGCCATGTCGTACATTCATACATATTCGCTCCCGGGTCGATAGATTATGTCGTAACAGCAGGGGCGCCGTAAGGGGGGGGGGAGTTAGGATGATTCCAAGTGCCCTGCACTGACAGGGGCCCTAAAAATTATGAGAACATTAGGTAAAAATGTGCGCACGTGCTTCATAGGGGCCCATTGTGATATCTTTTCATGGGGCCCAAGATCCCTGGTGGCGCCCCTGCATAACAGTAGTCAGCTAATTCGATCCACCATCAAGATATATTCTCATTTTTAATGCGTTGAGGGTGCTTATGGCCGTACATGAATGCGACGGACTGTTGGTCAGTGAGGAGATCAAATTTCCGGCCTAACACCAAGTGGCACCACCGTCTGACAGACACCACGACTGCGTAAGCTTCTTTTTCTATCGCAGACTGTTTGGTTCGCTTGAGGTCAATGTCCTGGAGAAAAACGCCACAGGCTTACCCCCTTGGGTGAGGGTGGCTGCGATCGCACAGTCAGAGGTGTCTGTCTTGATGATAAATGCAATGTTGTCATCAATAGAAGTCACACAGGCCTCAGCAATATCCTCCTTCAGAAGTTGAAAGGCATCCTGGGCGTCTTGCGTCAAAGGGAACGCTTTGCAATCCACCAAAGGCCTTATTTTCTCCGAGTAGCCTTGGTCCCACCTCGAGTAATGTGCGAAAAGCCCTAGGCTCTGCCTCAGGGACGCTCGATCACATGGTGCTGCTGTTACGTGCTCCTCCCCAAACCCCGTGGCCACGGTGTACCTCCGAGCCCCGAGAGGAGTCACGGCAGAAAGATGTGTTCTTCTGTGTCAAAGATCAATGGTGAAACCACACCAATTGTTACCAACAACAAATATTGTATTAAGGTCACACAAGAATAACAACACAAAAACAATAGTAATCAATTGTACAACCAATATATATTTCCTATGATGGTACCATCAGGTTTGTACAATATAACTCACTGTGCTCCAAGTGAGCGAAAAGAAGAACATTCCCCAATGTCTCCATTCCGGCATCAAGCCAAAGTCGATCCGCTCCAGCGATCGTCAGAACGATGTCTAATCGAGACCAGAATCCCGTTCGGATGACAGTCACAGTCCCATTGCCAAAGCTGCGTAAGGTCACCCTCAATGCGACTGGGAAATCACACCCTCGGGTATGGACGTCACGGCTCCCACTCGGCGAACCGCAGATTTCCCACTCAAAAGCCACGTTACACACGCACACCAGATTAACATCTGAATGCGGTGAAAATGGTTGAAGCGAAGTGAAAAACCTTGAGCGATGCGCTAATCCTGCGCGAGGTAAAATGGCCGATGGCCTATTCTCGAGGCGTAACGGCACTACGATGATTCTCCTCAGAATCAACCGCAAAACCTGACACGCAGGTTGATCTGTCACAGCGATAACAACTCTGTCGCAGGAATCCCTTTCCTGGGAAACCCAAAATTCACTCGTGACTTTCGTTCGCCAACGTTCGCTCCAGACTTTGAAGCAGCTAGGCTTCTTCTCCGACTCACTCACTCCACCTTCTCTTCCTCCTCTTCCTCTTCGTCATCGTCCGGTTCCGGTTTCATTTAAAACATTAACTTTTTTTACCTTTTGAAAATAGTAATCTCTATTTCTCCCAAACGACAACAACAATAGTACATGGAATCAAAAATGTTTACAGTGGATGAAAACCACAACAACGGAAGTGACGAATCCGTAACACTTCCCCCCCCTCAAGAAAGAAAGTTTGAACATAGTGAAAAACTTTCTTTGCAAGCAAAAACTCTTTTAACAAAGAAAAGTAAAACTCACACCCAAATGGTCAATTCACGTGAACAACAATAATGAATATTCCCCAAAATAAAGCAAATTTCCAAACCACCAACAGGAATTTCCAAAGTTAGTTCACTCTGGATAAAGCATCGGCAACGACATTGTCCCTGCCCTTTACATGCTCAATTTCCAAGTTGAACCCCTGCAAAGCCAAACTCCATCTCATCAACCTCTGGTTTTTATTTTTCATTTTTTGAATGAAGGTTAAGGGGTTGTGATCAAAAATCCAAAGCAAAGCAAATCTATAGCACTTTTTGAAGGAGGCCGAGCTGAGAGCCAGGTTTCATGGTGGTTGGATGGTGAGGCCTGGAAGTATTCACTGCATGGGACGCATTTAGGAACGTGGAGTTCACGGGTTAATCCGTTGTTACATATTTATGTGAATGTATGTGAAGTACCATGCAGGTCTTTGCTTCCGTGTGTAGTATATTAAGTTGTTGTGTAGTTGTTGTGGTTGGAGGGTCAGGAGCCCTTCTGAAAGAGTGGCAGGAAACGGAAGTGGCCGGAAGCGGAAGTGACGGGAAAGGGGAGGAAAAAGACACGAGGGAAAGGAAGGTTTCTTCTTCCTCGCCCCGCGACGACGAGAAGGTGGAATCGACCTTACGCTGCGCGGAAAACGCGCCGTTGCGAAACGTCTGGCGAGAGGAGTTACCTGGGCGGTAAATACCTTTTGACACGTCCAGTCACCGTGAGTTCGTGCACGAAACCAAGCGTCCGGGACAGTTTGCCCCGTCTACAAAGACGCGTACGGGTCCGCGCCTTGGGCCTCGCTCGCGTCGGAAGCCGCGCTGGGTTTGCCCCGTGGCTTGGCAAGGAGGTGCGCTGCAGCCGCGGCCCCAGTACGAGACTGCACGTTGGGAGCACGTCCGCCCGGGGTTCGTCCAACCGCCCGTGTGCGGAGAGGAGAGACATTGACCACGGAGGGAGTCAGGAGTGGGGCTCACGTGAGGAATGTATAAGATTAAGATGGCCATCTTAGAGTTTGTGTAGATGAGTTCACATGGTTGTAATATTGATTGTGCCTGGTGGTGTATTGTTGATTGCTCGGGGAAAATCTCCGTGGTTGTGTCTTTGAAAGTGTTTGGTATCATTACCATTGGAAATATATACTTGCACATCAGTTGTCTCCTGGGTGAAATTCCTATAGATTGCGTGGCGAATGCGCCTATATAATACTATTTGCTGGCGAGGGTCCTCTCACGGTCCGGGGGTCACCGAGACCTGGTATGCACTGAGGGGACCACGTAACAGAATTGGGGGCTCGTCCAAATTACGATTTGCGGTTTCGCAATTGGGTCTACGTCCGGGATCTAAAAGTGTATAAAATAATAAAATAATAATATTTTTGGTAATTAAAATTTATTAATAAATTATTAATTGGTAATATTTTTTTTTGAGAAATTGGGGAAAGTCTTGGGGTGAAGGTTAACAGGTGTTAACGATAGGCACCATGGCGTTTGTGGCACAGAACTTTGGGGTAACCCCGAGTGAGGCACAGTTCCGAGCGTTGCTAAAGTCGGATCTCTTGAAATTGGCCAAACATTTTAACTTGGAGGTCCGAACTAATTTGAGGAAGGCAGAGTTGCAGGCCACGGTGATACAATCTATGGTGGGATTAGGAACATGGGACGAGTTAGCCTGGGAGTGGCTACCCGAAGAACCAGAAGACGTGGAGCTCCGGAAACTGGAGTTGCAATTACGGAGCCAGGAACGGATCAAAGAAGAAGAAAGGAAAGCAGAAGAGAGAAGAGAAGAGAAGCAAGCAGAGGAAAGGAGAGTGGAACGAGAACTCCAGGAAAGGTTAAAAGAAGAAGAAAGGAAAGCAGAAAAGGAAAGAGCAGAAGAAGAAAGGAAAGCAGAAAAGGAAAGAGCAGAAGAAGAAAGGAAAGCAGAAAAGGAAAGAGCAGAAGAAGAAAGGAAAGCAGAGGAGAGGAGAGAAGAGAAACAAGCAGAGGAAAGGAGAGTGGAAAGAGAACTCCAGGAAAGAAGAGAAAAGGAACAAGCAGAGGAAAGGAGAGCTGCAAGGGACCTCGAAGCAGAGGAGAGAAAAGCGGAAAGGGAATTAAAGGAACGTGACATGCAGCTTCAGCAAGAAATCAAATTCAAGGAGCTGGAGTTAATGAGAGAACGGGGAGAGGCACCACCCTTGCTGACGGGGTCGACACCTAACCAGAAAACCTGGGATGTGGGCAGACATGTGAGGCTGGTTCCACCGTTCAGTGAAAAAGAAGTCGCGAAATTTTTTCCACACTTTGAGAAAGTGGCTCGACAATTAAACTGGCCGGAGGAGGCATGGACCATACTCGTGCAAAGTGTGCTGGTGGGGAAAGCTCAGGAAATTTATTCGGCGCTACCAATGGACCAATGTGCAGATTATGAGGTACTGAAGAAGCACATCCTCAAAGCCTATGAGTTGGTTCCGGAAGCTTACAGGCAAAAATTCAGGAATGCCAGGAAGAGGGAGAGTGAGACCCATGTGGAGTTTGCCAGAGTGAAAGAAAACATGTTTGATCGGTGGTGTGAGTCAAAAGGAGTCGGGAAAGACTTCGAAACATTGCGGGACTTGATCCTGGTGGAGGAATTCCAGCAGTGTGTCCACGAGGACATCAAAGTGTACCTGCAGGAAAAGAAAGTACCGAAGTTGTGGGACGCAGCCACCATGGCAGATGATTATGCCTTAACCCACCGAATAGGGGTCCACGAACCTAACTCCTCGCCTAGATCTCCGCAGGGGAGGTGGGGAACAGCAGGTGCGGAGAACGACCATACATGGCGGCGGCCTCGAGATGATTATGGGGACAACTATGATACCCCACCGGTTCGAAATCAGAGGGATGCGGGCCCAAGACAAACTTATAGTTCGGGGGGCCCGAGGCAGACCCCGAGTTTTTCCTCCGGGCCTACTTGCGCGTTTTGCAAAAAACCTGGACACTTGATGTCCAGTTGTTACCTCATGAAAAGGGACAACCCAGAGCGGAGTCCGACTATTACAACTCCGAATGCGATGGCTAGCGTAAGAAATCGCCATCAAGAGGGTTACCAACCATTTATTTCCGAGGGGTTTGTGTCACTGGATGGAGCCTCGACTAACCGGAGACCGGTTAGGATATTGAGAGACACAGGGGCCCATCAATCTTTAATGCTTGAAGGCATTTTGCCATGGTCCGAGGAGACGGCAACGGGGGATAGTGTTCATTTACAGGGGATCGGGGGCGGTGTTAGTGCTCCCCTTCAGGTCATCCAGTTGGAGTCCGATTTGGTGTCAGGACCGGTCACCGTCGGTTTACAAGCCACGTTTCCTGTCGAGGGTGTATCTGTGGTTCTCGGGAATGATTTGGCCGGGGGTCAAGTTTATGGTAACCTGAGGGTTGATAAAGAGCCCAGCAGGGAAAATAACACCACTCCAGCTCGGGATGGTGACAAAAGTGCCAAGTTATTTGTAGGGGGACTGAACTTCAAAACAGAGGAAGAAGTTCTGACCTCTGTCTTCAACAGATATGGGCCGCTGGTGGAAGTGCGGTTGGTAAGAGACTGGGAAACGCAACAGTCAAGAGGGTTCGGCTTTGTCACGTTTGCCAGCACAAAAGACGCCAGAGAGGCAGAGAAGAATTGGAATGGCAAGGATTTGGAGGGTCGGACCATAACAGTAGGGAAGGCATTTCGTAGGCGTCGAGAGGTCTACAGGAGAGGACAACTGGGCGGTAGTTTTGGTGGTGGCCGCAGTCAATATTATTATGGAGGCTCCCTGAGTTACGGCCGCTCCCGAAGGAAGAATGGGCAAAGTAGTGGCCGAGAAGAAGACCGGTATTCAGGGGACTACAGGGACCAGTGGTCCCACCCTAATTATTAGGGACGTTCTGAGAAGTTGAAGCACTGAAGGCGGCGGAGCCGCCGAGCCAAGATTCCTACACGAATTAACCGTGAACTCCACGTTCCTCAAGGCGCCCATGTAGAGAACTTTCCTGCACGGACTAACCGTGAACTCCGCGTTCCTAAAGGCATCCATGTAGTGAATACTCGGCTTGGCCTCCCGGAAAAGTGCTATCGAGTGGCTTAACTGGCTTTATTTTTAAGTGATAACTGTGCCCGGGGGGAACTGATAATGTGGGGGGGTTGAGTGATCTGGTTTGTTTCTCCAAATTGGCCGGCAAAGAAAGTTTTCGCTGGGTTCAAACTTTCTTTCTTGAAGGGGGGGAGTGTTACATATTTATGTGAATGTATGTGAAGTACCATGCAGGTCTTTGCTTCCGTGTGTAGTATATTAAGTTGTTGTGTAGTTGTTGTGGTTGGAGGGTCAGGAGCCCTTCTGAAAGAGTGGCAGGAAACGGAAGTGGCCGGAAGCGGAAGTGACGGGAAAGGGGAGGAAAAAGACACGAGGGAAAGGAAGGTTTCTTCTTCCTCGCCCCGCGACGACGAGAAGGTGGAATCGACCTTGCGCTGCGCGGAAAACGCGCCGTTGCGAAACGTCTGGCGAGAGGAGTTACCTGGGCGGTAAATACCTTTTGACACGTCCAGTCACCGTGAGTTCGTGCACGAAACCAAGCGTCCGGGACAGTTTGCCCCGTCTACAAAGACGCGTACGGGTCCGCGCCTTGGGCCTCGCTCGCGTCGGAAGCCGCGCTGGGTTTGCCCCGTGGCTTGGCAAGGAGGTGCGCTGCAGCCGCGGCCCCAGTACGAGACTGCACGTTGGGAGCACGTCCGCCCGGGGTTCGTCCAACCGCCCGTGTGCGGAGAGGAGAGACATTGACCACGGAGGGAGTCAGGAGTGGGGCTCACGTGAGGAATGTATAAGATTAAGATGGCCATCTTAGAGTTTGTGTAGATGAGTTCACATGGTTGTAATATTGATTGTGCCTGGTGGTGTATTGTTGATTGCTCGGGGAAAATCTCCGTGGTTGTGTCTTTGAAAGTGTTTGGTATCATTACCATTGGAAATATATACTTGCACATCAGTTGTCTCCTGGGTGAAATTCCTATAGATTGCGTGGCGAATGCGCCTATATAATACTATTTGCTGGCGAGGGTCCTCTCACGGTCCGGGGGTCACCGAGACCTGGTATGCACTGAGGGGACCACGTAACACCGTGTAGGAATCTTGGCTCGGCTGCTCCTGCGCATTCAGTGCTTCCAACTCTTCCCTTGATCATAAAAATCATAATCACGGTTGTAGAGTCGGGTGCTGTAGTCACGTGAGTAGCGGTCCCCATCTCGGCTACCACCGTAATAGTCATCCCGTCGAGAGTTGCCAAAACTGCGCTGCTGCTGCTGGGAGCCTCCGTAGTTATCACGACTGCGGCCGCCACCAAAACTACTACTCCCACCCCGGGAGCCATTGCCACCCCTCAAACTACCTCCACGTTTTCCTCCTCTGTAGCCTCCTCGACGCCCATGGCCTGCATTCTCTACTGTTATGGTCCGACCATCCAAATCCTTGCCATTCAAATCCTTTTCTGCATCTTTGGCATCCTTTGTGTTTTCAAACATGACAAAGCCAAACCCTCTCGACTTTTGCGTCTCCCTGTCTTTTATCAGCAGCACTTCCAGGAGAGGTCCATATTTGCCAAAGATAGAGTCCAGAACATCTTCACTTGTGTCAAAGTTCAGTCCACCTACAAAGAGCTTGCCAACATTGCCTCCATCCATGACTTGTGTGTGCTGACACTTAGTTTCAGGGTACTCGACAAGACGTGCCTGTGCAAAGCGTGACGTCAGTACCTTCTCCTTCTCTTCAGAGCGCTTCCTACCCATAGCACGAGTCGCGGAACAGGATGGAAAGATACCCAGAATCTCCCGCTCCAACCGTGCGGTGTTATTTTCCATACTAGGCTTTTCAACAAGCATCGGATTACCAGAAACTCGACCACTGGCCAAATCATTCCCGATAATAAAAGAGATTCCCTCTACAGGAAGAGGGGCTTGTAAACCTACGGTGACCGGTCCTGACACCAAATCAGACTTCAAATGGATGACATGAAGTGTAGCTTTAACATAGCCACCAACCCCCTGTAAAAGAACACTAACACCAGTTGCCGTTTTCTCTGACAATGGCAAAATGCCCTCAAGCATCAACGATTGATGTGCTCCTGTGTCCCTCAATACCCCAACAGGTCTCTGGTTCGTTAAGTCTCCATCCAGTGACACAAACCCCTCTGAAATAATAGGTTTGTAACCCTCTTGAACAAGGTCGTTCTGTGATGTCGTAACTTTGGCATGGGAACCTTCACAAGGCACTGTCCTCCAAGGACGATTTCTCGCATTTGCCAATGCATTCGGAGTTGTACTCGTCTGACTCCGCTCCTGATTTTTCCTTTTCAGGGCGTAACATTGGGACATCAAATGCCCAGGTTTCTTGCAAAAAGCGCAAGTAGGCCCGGATGAAAAACTCGTGGTCTGCCTTGGGCCCCCCGGAAGATAAGTCTGTCTTGGAAATGTAGTCTTCTGATCCCTAAAATTCGCGGTATCAGATTTGTCCCCATAGTCATCTCTCGGCCGCCTCCATGAATATTTGTTCTCCGCACCTGATTTACCATAACTCCCCTGGATAACTCTAGGCGGGAAGTTAGATTTGTGGAACCCCATCCTGTGTGTCAAGGCATAGTCATCTGCCACGGTTGCTGCCTCATACAACTCTGGTACTTTATTTTCATCCAGATGTACTTTAATGTCCGCGTGGACACACTGTTTGAATTCCTCCACCAAGATCAATTGTCGCAACAGGTTGAAGTCTTTCCCAATCCCCTTCGAGTCACACCACCGATCAAACATGGTTTCCTTCATTCTGGCAAACTCCACATAGGTCTCACTCTCCCTCTTCCTGGCATTCCTGAATTTTTGCCGGTAAGCTTCAGGGACCAATTCATAGGCTTTGAGAATGGCTTTCTTCACTACCTCATAATCTGCACATTGGTCAATCGGTAAAGCCGAATAGATATCTTGAACTTTACCCATCAGAACACTTTGCACTAACATCGTCCAGGACCCCACAGGCCATTTTAGCTTTTGAGCAACTTTCTCAAAGTGTAAAAAAAACTTGGCTACCTCCTTTTCATTGAAGGGTGGAACCAGCCTCACATGCCTACCAACATCTCAAGTATTCTGACTCGTTGAACTAGCCGACATGGATACTACTTCTCTCCGTTCTCCCATTAATTCCAGCTCCCTTAGTTGAAGTTCCTTCTGATACTCCATGTCACGTTCCTTTAACTCCCTTTCTGTTCTCCTTTCCTCTGCTCTTTCCTCTGCTCTTCTTTCTTCTTCAGCTCTCCTTTCCTCTGCTCTTACCTCTGCTCTTCTTTCCTCGAGTTCTTTGTCAGCTCTCCTTTCCTCTGCTCTTCTCTCCTCGAGTTCTTTTTCAGCTCTCCTTTCCTCTGCTCTTTCCTCTGCTCTTCTTTCCTCGAGTTCTTTTTCAGCTCTCCTTTCCTCTGCTTTTAACCTTTCCTGGCTCTGCAGTTGCATCTCCATTTTCCGGAGCTCCACATTTTCTTTTTCCTCGGGTAACCAATCCAAGGCTACCTCTTTCCATGTTCCTTGTCCCACCAGAGATTCTACCACCAATGTCTGCATCTCTGCTTTCTTCATATTAACTCGGACCTCCAAGTTGAAATGTTTGGCCAATATCAAGAGTTCCGAGCTTTTTAATGCTTGGAACTCTGCCTCATTAGGGGACGCCGCAAACTTTTCTGCGTCAAACACCATGGTGACTATTAGTTAGCACCTGTTAACCTTAACACAAAAATTTCAATTTTTTTTTTTTGAAAAATTTGGGATTGTTAGAAAAATTCCAAATTTGGGAATTTTGGGAATGTTCGGGAATTTAATCCCAGACGAGGATGTTAGGGAATTCTATCCCGGACGAGATTTGGGGATTTTGTCAGCAAAGACGAGCCCCCAATTTCTGTTACGTGCTCCTCCCCAAACCCCCTGGTCAAGGTGTACCTCCGAGCCCCGAGAGGAGTCACGACAGAAAGATGTGTTATTCTGTGTCAAAGATCAATGGTGAAACCACACCAATTGTTACCAACAAACAAATATTGTATTTAGGTCACACAAGAATAACAACACAAAAACAATAGTAATCAATTGTTCAACCAATATATATTTCCTATGATGGTACCATCAGGTTCGTACAATATAACTCACTGTGCTCCAAGTGAGCGAAAAGAAGAACATTCCCCAATGTCTCTTTTCCGGCATCAAGCCAAAGTCGATCCGCTCCAGCAATCGTCAGAACGATGTCTAATCGAGACCAGAATCCCGTTCGGATGACAGTCACAGTCCCACTGCTAAAGCTGCTTAAAGGCGCCCTCAAGGCGACTGGGAAATCACACCCTCGGGTATGGACGTTCCATGGCTCCCACTCGGCGAACCGCAGATTTCCCACTCAAAAGCCACGTTACACACGCACACCAAATTAACATCTGAATGCGGTGAAAATGGTTGAAGCGAAGTGAAAAACCTTGAGCGATGCGCAAATCCTGCGCGAGGTAAAATGGCCGACGGCCCGTTCTTGAGGCGTAACGGCACTATGATGATTATCCTCGGAATCAACCGCAAAACCTGACACGCAGGTTGATCTGTCACAGCGATAACAACTCTGTCGCAGGAATCGCTTTCCTGGGAAACCCAAAGTTCACTCGTGACTCTCATTCGCCAACGTTCGCTCCAGACCTCGAAGCAGCTAGGCTTCTTCTCCGACTCACTCGCTCCGCCTTCTCTTCCTCCTCTTCCTCTTCATCGTCGTCCGGTTCCGGTTTCATTTAAAACATTAACTTTTTTTACCTTTTGAAAATAGTAATCTCTATTTCCCCCAAACGACAACAATAATAGTACATGGAATCAAAAATGTTTACAGTGGATGAAAACCACAACAACGGAAGTGACGAATCCGTAACATTGCCATTTCTAGCAGAGGCCGAAGGCGCTCGTCGTCAGGTTTTATCTCCCCGCTGGTCACTGTGTACCCCAGGAGGTCAATTGTTTTGGTAGCATAGTGGCACTTCTCCTCATTGAAGATCAAATTGTAATGATGTGCCACCTTCAAGAATCGTTTCAAGTTAGCGTCATGCCCCTCCTGAGTATGTCCGCAGACCGTCACGTTATCCACGTAAACAAAGATGTCTTTCAGTTTCTGTTTAACCAAGATGTCATCTATTGCGCGTTGAAAACATGCCACCCCATTGGTGACCCCAAACGGAATTCGACGAAATTGATACAACCGTTGTCCGGATTGGGACCCGGTATAGGCCCTATCCGACTCCCTGATAGGTATCTGATGATACGCGGAGTTGAGGTCCAGGGTACTGAAGACCCTATACTTAGCCACTTCTCTGACTAGGTCGTCTATTTTCTGCAGGGCATACGCATCTAATTGCGTAAATCTATTTATAGTCTGACTGTAATCGACGACGAATCTTTTTCTATGATTTTCACTGTGCACCACAAGTACCTGTGCTCTCCACGGGGATATACTCAGCTCGATAATGCCCTCGCGGAGCATACGCTTAGTCTCGTCTTTGATATAGAGGGTATCAGCGTGGGTATACCGCCGCGACTTCACGGTTAGAGGTCTGCAATCGGCAGTTAGGCTAGGGAACAGAGCCGCGGGGTCTATAGCCATCTCGGCTAGGTCGCATACCGAGAGTGTGTTTTCACCTTCCCCAAAACGCATTTCCAAACATCTGTGTCTGCGCAAGAAGTCATGACCCAGCAGCACATCGGCGCACAAATCGGGCATTACTGCGAGTCTAACATCGGTATACAACTTATCATTGACTACCAGTTTGAGAGAACACACGCCTTTGGTTCGAACACACAGTCCCAATGAGGCCAGGTAGATGCGGTGGGTATCCCATCCCACCGCCCAGCCATATCGTTGCACCAATGTTTGGCTGATGAAGCAAGAGCTGCTCCCTGTGTCAACAAGTGCCTCCACGGGGATTCCTTCCACAAGCACCTGCAGTATGGCGCTGCGCAATCCGCGCGATATCCCCGGATCTCCGGCACGCGCCGTCCGTGAGGTGTTCGTCCCTGCGAGGGCCGAGCGCCGTGTTTTCACTGCCCGGCACACCTTGGCGAAGTGACCTTTCCTCCCACAATTATGACACTCGCAATTCCTCGCAGGGCAAGATGCGCGAGGGTGTCTCTTGTTGCCGCAAAAGTAACATTTTTCATTCTCCATCGAAGAAGAGGTGGCGGCCGCGGCGTTCGGGTTTCCGTCATCTCCCGAACTTGGCAAAGCCAGCACGGCTTCCGGAGACACTGTGACGGACCGTTCAGTTGGTGCCGCCAGCTCCGGGCACGCCTTGGCAATGGCCCCCGCCGTGAGAAAGGATCTGCTTTTTCCTCCGCACGAGTTTCGCCAGCTGTAGTACGCGAGCCTTGTCACATGCTTGTTGGAAGGTTAACGTGGCTTCCTCAAGAAACCGCAACCTGATTGCTGGCGAGGCAATTCCCGCCACGAAGGCATCCCGCATTAGGTCATCGGTCGACTCTGCAAATGTCTGGGTTTCCATCAAACAATCTTTCCCCAGGCGTATCAACTCCTGGATATAATTCTCCTGGCTCTCCGACGGGTCTTGACGCGGGGTAGTGAGCAGCATGTGCCTGCTGTATAACGCACTTCGTTGCTTGACGAAGATGCCTCGCAACGTTGTAACGGCGTCATCATAGGTGGTACATTGGGATATGTAACCATAAACAATATTGCTGATGTGACAGGTCAGAATTGATAGCCTCTGCAGCTCGGAGAGATCCGGAACCACCGCAATGTAATTCTGGAGGGAGCTGTACCAATGGGCCCATTGGTCCATGGTGTTCGTTGCCTGAGGGTCGCCCGAGAAGACCTCGAGGTGCAGCAACTTCTCCATCGCTCCAAGCGTAGGATTCGGAGTGAATAAAAATGTGGTGAAAATCAAGGATGTCCACAGCAGACTCCAAAGAGAGCTTTTATTCACTCGAATGCAACACATCTATAGGAAAGAATATGAGGCACTATTAAGCAAGCATTCCCAGACAACCTTCATTAATGCTGAGGCAATGCCGAGACAATGCGAGTACAAAGGCATGTCATTAACGTCCTTATCAACTTGGAGACCCATAGCAGCAGAAATAAAATCCCTCCCCGCTTACAGGTGGTTTTATAAACCGCCCCAAGATGCGCGGTCGATTCAGGGACTGCGTCATCAGTAATGTGTTCAGGGAGGAGGCCATTGCTTGGAGATGCAACCCACGATTTCATATCAACATGTTCTATTTTCACGTTGACACATGTTCTATTTTCACATATTTTCATTATTTTCATAATCGTTTGCACACATATTTTCACATTTTTGGAAATGTTGCTTTTGGAATGTCAATTTTGGAAATCTAGCACGTATTGCTGTTGGTAATTTTGGACTTAAAGGGGAGGATGTCATGTATGAAGCTGCAAATATTCACCGTTTTATCCGGACATCGTGTCCGCGGGTTTATTTCTGTTTCCGGGAGTTACGGCTCAGCTCAGACGGCGCCGGGGTGAATCGGGCCTGTATCTGCAGTCAATAAACGTGTGCAACAATCGATCGTAGTCTGTCGAGATACTTTACAGATTCAAAACATTACATGCATGAAGCCCAGGAAATCCCAGGAAATTATTCAGGCAGGAAATTGTTGAGGCTGGAATCCCAGGAAAATTATTATTGAAGTGGGAATCCCAGGAAATAATTGATGTAGGAAACCCAGGAAATTACTGAGGTGAGAATCCCAGGAAATTATTGAGGTGGGAATCCCAGGAAATTCTTCAGGCAGGAAATCCCAGGAAATTACTGAGGCAGGAGTCCCAGGGAATTTATTGAGGCAGGCATCCCAGGAAAATTATTGAAGTGGGAATCCCAGGAGATTATTGAGGCAGGAAATCTCAAGAAAGTATTGAGGTGGGAATCCCAATAAATCCCAGGAAGTTATTGAGGAAGGGAATCCCTTCTTGTCATGACTTGTTAGATTCTGTGCCATATGAAACCCTTTGGGTGGATGGGAAGATGCTGCAAATTAAACCTGAAGGATGCTTGTGTGGTATAATGTTTTGCATTATGTGCCTTGATTGATTCAAAACATTACATGCATGAAGCCCAGGAAATCCCAGACAATTATTCAGGCAGGAAATCCCAGGAAATTATTCAGGTAGGAAATCCCAGGAAATTATTCAGGCAGGAAATCCCAGGAAATTACTGAGGCAAGAATCCCAGGAAAATTATTATTGAAGTGGGAATCCCAAGAAATTATTGAGGAGCGAATCCCAGGAAATTATTGAGGCAGGCATCCCAGGTAAATTATTGAAGTGAGAATTCCAGAAAATTATTGAGGCAGGAAATCTCAAGAAAGTATTGAGGTGGGAATCCCAATAAATCCCAGGAAGTTATTGAGGAAGGGAATCCCTTCTTGCCATGACTTGTCAGATTCTGTGCCCTATGAAACCCTTCGGGTGGATGGGAAGATGCTGCAAATTAAACCTGATGGATGTTTGTGTGGTATAATGTTTTGCATTATGTGCCATGATTGATTCAAAACATTACATGCATGAAGCCCAGGAAATCCCAGAAAATTATTCAGGCAGGAAATCCCAGGAAATTATTCAGGCAGTAATTACCAGAAAAATATTGAGGTGGGAAGCCCAGGAAATTATTCAGGCAGGAAATCTCAAGAGAGCATTGAAGTGGGAATCCCAAGAAATCCCAGGAAGTTATTGAGGAAAGGAATTCCAGAAAATACCAGGAAACTAACGTGGCAGGAGATCTCAGGATGGTGCTCATGTCAAAAAGGTTAGTGAGGTCTTGACATAGACAGCGACACCACCTCTGGACAAAGGGAGTCCAATCTGGTTTCACGGTGTGCAGTGGGGACTGCGGGGTGTGTGGGCGGTGGGCTGGGGGTGCACACAGTTGTTGAGTTAGAGAGGTATCTCGAAGTCTGACATGGGGATATTTCAATATTGGCACGATTGTGCAGGCTTGATGGCCCAAATGGTCTCTTCCTGTGTTGAAGTTCCAAGTCTCCATGGATTGAAATCAAGGTAGCAGGTATACATTAGTATGGTGTCTTCCCTTTAATTTTACTACGAATGTCAAAGTACTGTAAATGCTGTGAGAGGAGGGCATACGACATCCACTTGCAAATCTATACAATTCCAGTTTGTTTTGTTTTTTCTTACCCGATTACCTTATCATGGCAATCCATGATTGTCCATGTTTCTAGCCCAAAATAAGTAGGTTGTGATGATTGAAGTCTTTATCCGATTCACCAATATCGAAAAAAAAAAATTATATATATATTGTTATAGATCGCGGTTAGATGTTATAGACCGAGCGGTGGTGTAAGACCGCGACCTAACAAAACTCACCCGATTCACCCAGACTTTGGCTGTATCGCACCCCAGCTGCTCAATGAGGGAAAAGACGAAAACGACGCAATGCAAAGAGGAAAACGAAGGCAAAGAAAGGTTTGGAAATACGACTGAATTTATTGACTATTTACACACAAGCAAAAAGAAAGCAGTCACGTTTATTTACAAGCACATAAGACGCAGGTGACACAGGGAAAATACTAGCTTATACAGACTTAATTAACCCAGGACAGAACAAACAAAAGACTCTGACTCACGCGGGGAATTGCAGGAGGTGGATGGCTGGAGGTGAACGCTTGGTGGAGCCAACGCGGAGCTTGGTGGAGCCAACGCGGAGCTTGGTGGAGCTGAACGCTTGGTGGAGCCAACGCGGAGCTTGGTGGAGCTGAACGCTTGGTGGAGCCAACGCAGAGCTTGGTGGAGCTGAACGCTTGGTGGAGCCAACGCGGAGCTTGGTGGAGCTGAACGCTTGGTGGAGCCAACGCGGAGCTTGGGGGATTGGTGTGACGGGTTCTCTCTCCTTCCTTAGTCCCACCCAGTCCAACAACTTCCTCTCTTGCTTCAGGACTCTTTCTCTCTCTTTCTTGGTCCCTCACTCTTTACCACCGACTCCTCACCGCAACCAACGCAACCACTTGACCACCACCTCTACTGACTGACTCTTCACCACTCTGCACTTGACGACCGACTCCCAACCAACTCAGACCAACTCAAAGTCCAACTCCAGGCCTTTCTGTCTTCTGCTCTCCTCTGTAAAAACGCATCTCCTTTTGGACACGCCCCTGCCTTGGGTTATATAGGCCCCCGCCCCTCAACCTTTGCGACCCTCCCCGATCGCTCTTCCTCCGCCCTCTCTAGCCGAACCCCTGGCTCATGGTTGGTCGAGTGGGGCGGGCTCACTCCTCCCCTCTATGACGAGGTGGAGACACGCCTTTCTTCCCCGACTCGAGCCTCGTGGTCAATGGCGGATGAAGGGAAAAACCGACCAAAATGCGGAAGGCGCTTCGAATTGCAATTGACGGAAAGGGGGGAATGGAAGGGAATCTATCTCTTTCACTGGTGCAATGGAGTATTTCAATTAATGGAAGACACAGCCTTACGCTAATACACATAATAAGGATATAACTGTCAAAAGAAAGGATATATCGTGTCCTGCATGTATGTTTTATGGACTAACTACGGAAACGCCCTTTGACCTTTATACAACCACAACGGAGGGAGGAGGGGTGATATTTTACAACAACCTTTTACTACAACATTTTACCACAACAAAAAAATAAAAAAACATTCTCATATCCACAACACTGCACCCTCCTCCCCTTAGGCACGTCCCGGGCCTATTACTTTTACCTTAGTGTGGCACATAGGTGTAGTTCCCTCTACTTTTAACCTGACCCTGAGTGCGACAGTTTAAAAACATAAATAAATGTGTCCCACTGCTCCATTGCACCCTGCCTAACAGACTTACGCCCACAGTTAACCGAATTGCGGAATGGTCTTCAAACTAAACACTGACGGTGGGGAGCATTATTTACACTGACGCTATTTTTATTTACAAAACTAACCCAGGACCTGTAATTGTTCTTTCTGGGGGGGAGACAGTCTGCTTTGCATCGACGCACCATGAACGCACCCAAAGACGCACCATTGTTCAACAGTGTTCCATAAAAATAAAATAAAATCAACAACCCCTAACCCTGCAGGTGGTCTCTTGCTCTTCGGCTCCCTCTGCTGGTGATTATTATTTGTCTTCCAGATGTTGTCATTTTCATTTTGCTTTGCTTACTAGCGGCCTATTTTCAATAAAGTGTGCCCAATGTGTCCCGTTTTTATTTATTTTATTTATGGCCCACAGGGCCGACTAGTGTGGTTCACCTGGGGGGCATCGGTGCCCTGTGGCCAAGGTCCGCCAGCAAGATTTCGGGCCCTCATGGCCGGTTCCAGCAGAGGGGCCATGCCCCAACCCATGGGGTCCATAAGTGGTGCTCGGCCACAGGCATGTGGTCCATAATGTGGTGCATCGATGCAGACAGCTGGTTCTGGGAATTTCGGGCGCACAATGGCCGACCCACGCACGCTCCCCTCGGCGCCCAACGGCGCACAGGTCATGTGGGAGACAAAAGAAAGACAATTGAGCGAGGGGTAAGGTCACAAGGGTACATGTCAAAAAGGCAATGCAAGGCGAAATGCGTACGGAGGGCGAAGTGAGAAAGCTCGTCCCTACCGTACGTCACCCCCCTGTTACCTAGCCCACCCTTGCCCTTACCCCATACGTACAAAAATCTACACATTTACAAATTCGTCACTACTGTCACGTCTTCCCCATATTTCCCCTATACCAAATTCGTCTCCACAATCCCTCTACTTCAAAATTTGCCATCACCAAATTCATCATCAATCCTCATAAGGAGGCAGAGATGGAACATCAAAGCACAATGTCACACCCACGTCATGATGCGTCTCACCATCCAAACATTTGCACAGTAAAAATAACAAAACATGGCATGGTGCGGAGTACCTGTCACCTCAGGTGAGTGGATGCAGATGGTGCGAGGAGATCCTTCATCCTAACTATCCTCTAAATGACTTTAACACTTTACACTACCCGGGGTCTTTCTCCGGCCAAACCATTGGCCCTCTTACACTATGGGTTCTAAAAACCAATTCCCATTGGCCAAACTGTGGTGCTTCTCAATTTGGGGTCTCACTCCCCCGATTCATCTCCCGGTGCTCTAGCACAATTTCTGGGCCGCGACGTGTACCTCTCCCAACAGGTCTACCCACCTGCACACCTCCACCACTGTAGTTGCCACCCGAGCTTACCTAGCTCCTCACCCTAACCTAACTAACTGGGGACAGCCCCTCCCCTGGCTCTGTCACCCCATGGTGCCCTCTGGCACTGGGCTACCCGGGTCCGTCCTCCGGATCCTCGGGCCCCATCCACAACAACTACTACCGGCTCCCAGAGCCCACCTGCGGCCTCACCTGGCCGACATCCTCACAGTGGTGGAGCGCCCAACCAACTACACACACTAACAGGCTACACGCCCAGCCATTTCCACGACACTAATGCACCCATCCAAATACCATTCTTTCACCTCGCACCACAGATGCCAATATCCAACCACAATTTACCTATACCCTCTACCTAACACTTGCACTACCCGCCCCGGGTATCCGTGATGGGGGTCCACTCTTCCCCCATTCACACCTTCGCACCATCCACTCCACTCCACAATTTCCACCATTCTCACTCCACGACCATCCATTCCACTACTCCATACCATTTATTCCATACACCTGTCTTTCATTCACCTGTCGTTGCACACCTGTGCAATCCTACCTGGTGCCACCTGCACCCTCCTCCTCTTCCTGGACCAGTTGGTCAACACAACACACAATCACCACTACTCCCTCATACACTGCTCCACACACCTGTTCAGTTGCACACCTGTGCAATCACACCTGTTCAATCATACCTGTTCAATCCTCACACACACGGCATCATCTCAGCTAACTACTCCCCTCTGAAACTTGCGCTTCCCAGTCGTCCCTTTAAACTATTGCGCTCCCACGTCATTATAATCCACACTAATCTACCTGCGTCCCCACTACAGGTATCAGTCACTAACTAAACTTAACGTCACCTAATGTCATCTTCGCTAGATCCCTATCAATATCCTAACCCACCCGGGCTAGTTTTCACTGCCATACACCCCATAAACTATAGCTCCTTTGCCCCCATATGGGAAGGGTGGCAGGGATGCCCCCCTTACCCACCGGGCCCATCGCTCACTACCAATTTTGCACATCAAATTTCAACAAATCAAAAATTTGCCAATCACTGCCCATCATCTGCCAATCACTACTGCCAATCCCTTGCCAATCATCAAATTTTGTTTTTCTCTAATTTTGGGTCCAAAACACTATCCTCATCACCCGTATACTTATTAGATCCTCTCGGTGCGCCGTGACATCATTAAACTCGGTTCGTAAAGCCGAGCAATGAATTCGGGTGGTTTGGTCGCCTGCAGGTTGAGTCCGTCCGGCTTTCGGTTTAAGGGAGGTGGTTTGGTTGGACCGAGGCTCCACGCACCATCTCGGCGCGGCACCCTGCGGTCCCGGGCCCGATGGCTCAATCTCCCCCGGTCGGAACCCCGTCCCCACGAGGGGGCACCGTTCCGCCTCCTCCCACTCGCCCTTGAACCGGACCGGTCGCCTCGCCCGACAAAGCCCGGACTCGACCGTGCGGGGCGGGGCCAAGCCCGAATCGGCAACGACGCTTCGAAGAGAAACGACGCAGCTTCGATCGGCGCCGGGCCTCGCACCCAACAAAGCACCCCGCGCCCCGAGTGCTCGCATCGGCTATCCGTCGCTCTAACCACTAACCTGGTTACCATCGATGCTTTACTTGCATGCTTACAAGCATACGCTACCCCTTTCACCCTCACAAAACCTGGCGTTCCAACGCCGTCCGTACATTCCACCAACGCTCTCTCTGTTACACACCACACCTCTTGCGCAC
This sequence comes from Myxine glutinosa, assembly GCF_964187855.1. NCBI lineage: Eukaryota > Metazoa > Chordata > Myxini > Myxiniformes > Myxinidae > Myxine > Myxine glutinosa. Next base: position 28,129,880 of record NC_136267.1, on the reverse strand, counting down.
ACTTCGGTCCACACCTCTCCTCCGTTACGTCCTCCGTAACACTCACCATGGGCGTGCACTCTTGCATCCACCCACTAACGCGCTCACATGGGCTCTCCCACACCCGCGCCATGACCAACTCAGGTGTGCTTCCTCGCACACGTTCCACCACCACCTTACTCTCCGTGTCACACTCCGTACACCCCGACGTGCATTCTCGCTCGCACTCGGTTTCACACTCGCGCTCCGATGTGCCCTCTCGCACCTGCGCCACCACCAACTCACTATTCGTGTCACACTCCGTACACCCCGACGTGCATTCTCGCTCGCACTCGGTTTCACTCCCACACTTTATAACACACCCACTCGCCGACGCACACTTTTTCCTCACACGCGTGCCATTTCCACTCACACGGGACCCTTCACCAACGCCCGGGTGCTTCCTCGATCCCAAGCGCGCGAAAATTCTTTTGTCGCTAAACATCCTCCTGCAAAATCTACCCGCACAATATACAGCACGACTCACCTGGGGGATCCTTTTCTCCACGCGAACCTGCAAACTTCCATTCGGGTTAAGCACAGCATCGTGATGTGAGCAGGGACTTTGTACATAATCCATTTCTCCCTGCAATTCCCGGGTTACCTCCGTCATCTCTTCAATTTTAATTCCCGCTACTGCTTTTTCTTTATTCACCTCGGCGACCGTTGGCTTTAATAAAACACCCTCCTCTACCTCAGCGGTCGCCGGCTTTTCCCAACACCGTGTCGCGATTTCTACCCCCGTCATTGTACCCGTGCTTTTCTCCGCTTCGCTCAACCAGCGCTTTTCGACTCGCGTTACCTCCTCGTGCACCCCTGGGACCCTTTCGCCCAACTTGCGGTCTCTGTCCCTCTGCTCCCTTGCCTCCCTATCGGCCCTCATTCCGTTCGTTGTTTCTTTTAGTTCCTTAGTCATTTGAACACCCATGTTGTTAATTTCCCTGTTGGATATGAGCCCCTGGACATACATTTTGTTTTCTTCATCCCACTGGGTCAAAAATTAACAAATTTGCAAGAAATGGATCCCAGGCCGTTGGCACCGCGGGCTCGGCTGCCGCGCGCTCGTACGAGGCGCCTTTTTGCGCGCCTGATACCTCGTGCGTGAGAGCGCCATTTTGTGCACCTGATACACCCTCAACCACACCTTCTTTACTCTCCTCCACCACTTTTCCCACTTCTTCCCTGGGGTCCTGGGTCGATTCTACCCCGTCTATCTCTCCCACCGGCATCCCGTCGCCTTGAACAGCCATGGCGCGATTTCAAAATTCAGGTTTTGTAAAACAAAACAAATTTCGGCAGCTCGTAATTTTGACCAAAATTTTTTTTCTAGATGTTTTAAAAATTTGGTTCGGGACCCGAATTCCACTCCCAGACACCAATTGTTATAGATCGCGGTTAGATGTTATAGACCGAGCGGTGGTGTAAGACCGCGACCTAACAAAACTCACCCGATTCACCCAGACTTTGGCTGTATCGCACCCCAGCTGCTCAATGAGGGAAAAGACGAAAACGACGCAATGCAAAGAGGAAAACGAAGGCAAAGAAAGGTTTGGAAATACGACTGAATTTATTGACTATTTACACACAAGCAAAAAGAAAGCAGTCACGTTTATTTACAAGCACATAAGACGCAGGTGACACAGGGAAAATACTAGCTTATACAGACTTAATTAACCCAGGACAGAACAAACAAAAGACTCTGACTCACGCGGGGAATTGCAGGAGGTGGATGGCTGGAGGTGAACGCTTGGTGGAGCCAACGCGGAGCTTGGTGGAGCCAACGCGGAGCTTGGTGGAGCTGAACGCTTGGTGGAGCCAACGCGGAGCTTGGTGGAGCTGAACGCTTGGTGGAGCCAACGCAGAGCTTGGTGGAGCTGAACGCTTGGTGGAGCCAACGCGGAGCTTGGTGGAGCTGAACGCTTGGTGGAGCCAACGCGGAGCTTGGGGGATTGGTGTGACGGGTTCTCTCTCCTTCCTTAGTCCCACCCAGTCCAACAACTTCCTCTCTTGCTTCAGGACTCTTTCTCTCTCTTTCTTGGTCCCTCACTCTTTACCACCGACTCCTCACCGCAACCAACGCAACCACTTGACCACCACCTCTACTGACTGACTCTTCACCACTCTGCACTTGACGACCGACTCCCAACCAACTCAGACCAACTCAAAGTCCAACTCCAGGCCTTTCTGTCTTCTGCTCTCCTCTGTAAAAACGCATCTCCTTTTGGACACGCCCCTGCCTTGGGTTATATAGGCCCCCGCCCCTCAACCTTTGCGACCCTCCCCGATCGCTCTTCCTCCGCCCTCTCTAGCCGAACCCCTGGCTCATGGTTGGTCGAGTGGGGCGGGCTCACTCCTCCCCTCTATGACGAGGTGGAGACACGCCTTTCTTCCCCGACTCGAGCCTCGTGGTCAATGGCGGATGAAGGGAAAAACCGACCAAAATGCGGAAGGCGCTTCGAATTGCAATTGACGGAAAGGGGGGAATGGAAGGGAATCTATCTCTTTCACTGGTGCAATGGAGTATTTCAATTAATGGAAGACACAGCCTTACGCTAATACACATAATAAGGATATAACTGTCAAAAGAAAGGATATATCGTGTCCTGCATGTATGTTTTATGGACTAACTACGGAAACGCCCTTTGACCTTTATACAACCACAACGGAGGGAGGAGGGGTGATATTTTACAACAACCTTTTACTACAACATTTTACCACAACAAAAAAATAAAAAAACATTCTCATATCCACAACAATATATATATATATATATATATATATATATATATATATATATACATACATACATATATATACATATAACTGTGAGAAATAGTAGAAACTCCACAGTACGAGCAGGGCGTCTCATTTGCATTGAATAAAGTAATCGGGAGATTAAATCAGACGCGGACGTAGCTTCAGGACTTCGATCTTTAATTTTTGACAGGCTTTCGACCAACAAAGGTCTTCTTCTTAGTCTACAAAAACAGCAGGCATGTATATCAGTCAAGTATGCATAGTGATATGTGTGTAAGATGTGTGATATGTGTAGAAAATGCATACAAAAGGAAGAGCCACGCCATAGCTCACTCACCGGCCCCAAGTTCAACGGAAGTGAAGCGCACCTTACAGTTACCGTTTGCGTTACAGTTCCGGTGCACGTGCATAATATGCAAATATAGAGATACATACATACATAAACACACAAGCATATATTCATATACCATTTATATTCATAGAATATATTTATATAAATGACATATAAAGGTAGAATGAATGAATGGGTGAATGAATGAATGAATGAATGAATGGGTTATGGTCAATGATTTGATTGGGTTGATGTAGGAACATTCTTTAACCATAAAAATTTATGCCATGAGGGATTTTTGTCCGAAGTTTATGTATCCAAAAGGACTCATGTTTCAGAATCGTGGTGTGTGATCGATTTGTGATTGATTCAATGGCAGAGATTTGAATGTCATTTATAGAGTGATCCGGTTGATTAAAGTGTATCGTGTAAGGTAGAGATTTGCCCTGACTGGTGTGGAAGTTATTGATTTCTGACCGGGTGTTATTAAATCGTGTGTAGAGTGTATTCTCAGTTTTTCCAACATATTGTTTGTTGCACTTTTGGCAAGTGATTAGGTATATGACCCATGTAGATTTGCAGTTCATATCGGAGGTGATGGGGAATTTTTGTCCAGTGCTAGAACTACAAAATTTGTTTCCTTCTAGTAAATGCTTGTGAATAATGCATTTGTTTGCTGTGCATTTATAGAAGCCAGGGATCCTAGTTTGTTTGTTGTGGGGCTGTGGGTGCTTTGCTTTTACCAAGAGGTCCCTGAGTGTCCGACCACGTCAAAATGATGTTAGTGGAGGTTGAGGAAATGTGGTGCCGAGTGTTTCTGATTGATGGAGGAGAGGAAGGGCCTTATTCAGAATACTTGGCAATTGGGATGAGGTAGGAGAGTAGGTGGTTACCAGTGGGACACGGTTAGTTGCAGGTTTGGGTTTGTATGTCAGAAGGTCTGCTCTCAGTATGCGTTTTGCTCGGTTTATTGCTTCTTTCACAGAGTGAGGGTCATAGTTTCTTGCAATGAAGTGTGTTTCTAATTGGCAGAGAGAAGTTTCTTCTGCCATTTTTGTTGAGCAAATGCGTCTTACTCTGAGTGCTTGACTGTATGGTATGCTTGCAATTGTATGTTTAGGATGAGATGAAGAAGGGAGAAGGTAAGAGTGAGTGTCTGTTGGTTTGGTGTATAGTTCTGTTTCAAGTCTGTTATTTTGAAGCGTGAGTGATGTGTCTAGAAAGTGAACTTCGGACTGTGAGCTGTCGAATGTAAACTTGATGGTCGGATGAATCAAATTTAATTCATTTTGGAATTGTGTGAGACTACGGAGCGATTTTGACCAGATGAACTGGATGTCATCAATATAACGTACCCAGGATTTTTCCAGGACAGAAGGCCTGTCGTCAGAAGGCCTGATGCAGACCAGAAGGTCAGAAGGCCTGTCTGCATGCCGCAAAGCCCTCGATACACGACAAGTCCCAATACCACCTACTCAAGACCTTATGCGCCTATTAGAACTGACACTCAAACTGAATAATTTCCAATTCAACGGACGACATTACATTCAAACTCAAGGTACCGCTATGGGTACCCCTGTTGCACCGTCATACGCTACCATCTTCATGGGAATGATAGAGGCCAAGATCAATGCACAACCTCATCACTGCATCCTGGAAAATTCTGTGTACGTTATATTGATGACGTCCAGTTCATCTGGTCAAAATCCCCCCGTAGTCTCACACAATTCCAAAATGAATTAAATTTGATTCATCCGACCATCAAGTTTACATTCGACAGCTCACAGTCCGAAGTTCACTTTCGAGACACATCACTCACGCTTCAAAATAACAGACTCGAAACAGAACTATACACCAAACCAACAGACACTCACTCTTACCTTCTCCCTTCTTCATCTCATCCTAAACATACAATTGCAAGCATACCACACAGTCAAGCACTCAGAATAAGACGCATTTGCTCAACAAAAATGGCAGAAGAAACTTCTCTCTGCCAATTAGAAACACACTTCAATGCAAGAAACTATGACCCTCACTCTGTGAAAGAAGCAATAAACCGAGCAAAACGCATACCGAGAGCAGACCTTCTGACTAACAAACCCAAACCTGCAACTAACTGTGTCCCACTGGTAACCACCTACTCTCCGACCTCATCCCAATTGCTAAGTATTCTGAATAAGGCCCTTCCTCTCCTCCATCAATCAGAAACACTCGGCACCACATTTCCTCAACCTCCACTAACATCATTTCGACGTGGTCGGACACTCAGGGACCTCTTGGTAAAAGCAAAGCACCCACAGCCCCACAACAAAGAAACTAGGATCCCTGGCTTCTATAAATGCACAGCAAACAAATGTATTATTCACAAGCATTTACTAGAAGGAAACAAATTCTGTAGTGCTCGCACTGGACAAAAATTCCCCATCACCTCCGATATGAACTGCAAATCTACATGGGTCATATACCTAATCACTTGCCAAAAGTGCAACAAACAATATGTTGGAAAAACTGAGAATACACTCTACACACGATTTAATAACACCCGGTCAGAAATCAATAACTTCCACACAAGTCAGGGCAAATACTCTACCTTACACGATACACTTTAATCAACCGGATCACTCGATAAATGACATCCAAATCTCTGCCATTGAATCAATTACAAATTGATCACACACCACGATTCTGAAACGTGAGTCCTTTTGGATACATAAACTTCAGACAAAAATCCCTCATTGCATAAATTTTGATGATTAAAGAATGTTCCTACATCAACCCAATCAAATCATTAACCGTAACCCATTCATTCATTCATTCATTCATTCATTCATTCATACATTCACCCATTCATTCATTCTAGCTTTATATGTCATTTATATAAATATATTATATGAATATAAATGGTATATGAATATATGCTTGTGTGTTTATGTATGTATGTATCTCTATATTTGTATATGCACGTGCACCGGAACTGTAACGCAAACGGTAACTGTAAGGTGCGCTTCACTTCCGTCGAACTTGGGGCCGGTGAGTGAGCTTTGGCGTGGCTCTTCCTTTTGTATGCATTTTCTACACATATCACACATCTTACCCACATATCACTATACATACTTGACTGATATACATGCCTGCTGTTTTTGTAGACTAAGAAGAAGACCTTTGTTGGTCAAAAGCTTGTCAAAAATTAAAGATCGAAGTCCTGAAGCTACGTCCGCGTCTGATTTAATCTCCTGATTATATATATATATATATATATATATATATATATATATATATATATATATATATATATATACACACACATACACGTTTGTGGGCCAGGTAGAGTGTATAGCTTAGTGTGCTCTGACTGTCGCGAAGAAGAAGGACCACCTCGATGTACTATAAGTAGGGATTCGGTAGACCGTGTGTTCGGATTAAGTGTATCTTTGTCCCCATTATGAGGAGTGGGGTATGTTAATTAGCTCAGAGATTACGGGTAATTATCCCTTGTATGTCGTTACCTCTGTAATTTATTTCCTGCAGTATGTCTCTTTTGGCACCACACGCACACCATAGACACATAGACAAGCCACGCAATCGCCCGCATTTAAACTCGCTAATTAAAAAGCTAACTGGAAGACATGCATCAAGCCCTATCGCTGACATCCCCAACTTGGGAAGCGCACAGGTAGGGCAGGCCGAGGCCACACCCCCGAGGAGCCATGATTGGTCGGGGTTTTGATTGATGGGAAGGACTGGTAGGGGAGCAACTCGCTGATTGGTAAAGCAGGACAGATGACGTGAGAGCCTGGATGATAAAGAAACATGCTGGTGGACATTTTCTCTTGTCTGTTCTTGGCTTCTCGCTTGAGCGGACATTTTTCCTCTATTCGCTCTTCTCCTTGGCTCCTCGCTGCGAGCGGACATTCTCTTCATTCTTCGTGTTTCGCTCTTCCCTTCTTCTTTGCTTCTCACTCTGACCGACCTTTAGCGCCCTCGTGTGCCTTGTCCTACCAAAGATGATAGCGAACGGTCAAGGGTTCCCTATTGCGCATTCTTGCCCTGAACCTTGTACGAACGGTCGCATTTTGCTCTCGTGCTCAAGGGAGCGATCGTGAACGGCCGCGTTTTGGAGATTGGCTGGTGGTCGTGCAGAGGCACAACCACAGCCCGGGAACTGCGGTTTTCCGTGCGGAGGATGGGTGGACGAGCACAGTGTGGAAGAGCCGGCTGCGCGTCTGATGTTCGCTTCGCGTGGGAGGCCTACTTCGCACCAACGGGCACGGCCTAGTGAAACAAGGGCGGACTGAGGCCTACTCGTGCCAACGAACGAGCGCACTTTCCCACCAAGAATGGAGCCGTGTCCAGACTGCGCGCCCGGGACCTGGAAGAGTCTTGATGAGACGCAGCGGTTGAGCCAAGCTAAGTGCAATTAAATAACCAGACACATTTATTTGCAGTTATTTTATCCTTTGTCTGTGTTTGGGTCTGTTTGGGAGCGCTCCAATTTAGGAATTTATTATTATTTGACCGTATTTTATTTTGTTACCGGCATTTCTAAATAAAGCCGGCATTTTCTTGTACATTTTAAACTCCGCTCAGAGATTACTGAGGCAGGATTAAGGCAGGATCCTGAAGAAGTTTAAGAAGTTTAAGAAGTAAGAAGTTTTTCCTGAAGGGGAAATCTGCTGGAAAGCCAAGAACATCAAATGAAAGGGTGAATGCTGTTATGGAGGCATTTTTACCAACAGGCCTAAAAAGTCAATTGGGAGAGCATCACTTGAGTTAAACATTCCAAAAACCTCTGTTCATGATATCCTCCGTAAAGAATTGAGGTTTAAATGTTATAAAATGGAAACAGTTTGTAAACTTTTAAAAGAGGATTATGAAACAAGAGTAAATATTTGTCAAGAGTTAGTTGAGTGGATAGAATCGGACGGACAATTATTTTTTTTGTATGCACGATCGAGGCTCATGTAAGAGCTAACATTGATCACAAAGAGACAAACGGACACTTGATGGTTTGAGTTGATTTATTGCAGGTTTGAGGACTGCCGGTGGGATCTGTGAAGGTAAGTGCTCCAGTTTCTCCCCCCCCCCCCTCTTGTTTCCCCACGCGTATTCTCCGCCATTTGAACTGAACGCCTCGGAGTAACAGCTCGTTTGGTCATCCCTGCTACCCTAAGGTGTTCACCAAGGGTAGTCACGCGACAATATATATATATACAGACTTGGCATTTAATATGGAATTTTGTTTTTCTTGACTTGGGTTTACTTTCTGAACTCAGTATATCAATCTGGTGAGTTTCCTTTACCCTTCGGTGATGTCTTTGTTGAAAGAACCATGTCACTGATTGTCTTTCACAGCAAGAAGTCAATAACAGGATTATATCACAGGTGGCGTGACAAAATGTAAGGACAGGTACATTTGACGATTGGCTTCACAATCGGGTATATAAGGGTTGTGGCGTTCTGTATTAGTGGAAAACAACTGCTGCATGTCTACAAAAGTTATTGCCGCTTCCTCTGGAGATGGTCCGTCAACTTGACAATGCTGTTTGTCATGGAGTGGTGGCTTTACGAAATTCTGGCATGAAACAGCGTGCTATTGCTCGGCAGTATGGCATCACTCATGGTCAGGTGTCAAAGATCCTGAAACGAAATGCTCAGAGGGGTGTCCCTACTCCAATACCGAGGCCAGGACGTCCACGCAGAACCACAAGGAGAGATGATCGCCAGCTGCACCGGTTAGTCTGCAATGGCCGTACCAAGTCAGCTAATCGGCTTAGGGCTGAGTGGCAGCAACTAACAAATGTGCCTGTATCCAGAAGGCTAGTCAACCAACGACTGGTTCAAGCAGGCCATCGTGCCAGGCGTCCCATGAGAAAGCCATGCCTGACCAGACAACACAGCCAGCACCGATTGCAGTGGGCCAGAGAGCACCGTCAATGGCAGCCAGGACACTGGAATCACGTGACCTTCACTGACGAGTCTAGATTTCTGGTCTATCGTCAAGATGGCCACGTCCGAGTGCGCAGACAAGTGCATGAAGCCCACAACGAAGATTGTATAGTGCCAAGAGTCCACGCTGGAGGTGGTGGGGTGACCGTTTGGGCTGCTTTTCATGCAGGGGGCAAAACTGACCTGGTTGTTCTGAATGGACACCTGAACCAGTTCAAGTACAGGGTCATTCTGGAAGAAACATTGCTTCCATTTGCTCGTGCAGCCTTTCGAGGAAACTTTGTCTTCCAAGATGACAATGCACGGCCTCATCATGCTCGCATGATCCAACACTTTCTTGCTGACCGTGGTGTAGAGCATATGGAGTGGCCTGCCATGTCCCCGGATATGAATCCGATAGAGAACTTGTGGGCAGAATTAACGCGTCAAATCGACAACTTGGACCAGCAGCCTACCTCTGTGCGTGAATTGCAACAGACTATTGTCACTGCATGGCAAGCGATTCCTGTCCAAACCTTGGCAAATCTCGTGAACAGCATGCCTCGACGTGTACGTGCTCTCCTGAATGCTCGTGGGGGTTACACGAAGTACTGAACTGTAATTTTACTGTCCGTAATCCCAGTCATAATTTAGCTTTTGTTTTTGTTGAAATTTTTTTTGGCTAATGTGCAAAATAAAGAGATACTTCTGGAAAACGTACAGAAGTTTAACACAGTACTGTCCGTGAATTGAGTTCGATATCAGTTTACATCACTTTCAAGGATCAATTTATTTGCTTCGAAATGTCAAATGTGGTTTTTGTTTCTTTAAAAGGTCACATTAACAAAATCTAGAATAATTTCAACATAATTCCAATGAACTTTTGGTTCTAAGTCATCTTGAAAATTAAGTTCACCCCCACAAAAAAATATTCCATATTAAATGCCAAGTCTATATATGTATGTATATATATATATATATATATATATATATATATATATATATATATATATATATATATATATATATATATATATATATATATATATACATATACATATATATATATATATATATATATATATATATATATATATATACACACACACACACACACACACACACACACACACACACACTCACACAACAAACAGGAATAAATTCCTGCATGTGGGTAGTGTGAATTTTTTTGACTCAACCTGGGAATGAAACCCAAGGACCTCATCACTTATGAGGCGACAGCCCATGTCAGGTAATTGCTCATGTATGTGTGTCTGTTCCACAGTATATACATATACATATATATTGTTTTTTAGAATGATCAGAGGCCCTTGGAAGAGTTTGCCTATTGATCGCTTTTGGGAGAAATACGTAAGTTTTTTTACAAGGACATCAGTAGGCAATGGACAGCATGGTCTATCCGGGATGTTATCCAATTTGAACCTTGGTCTCCTGTATTACAAGCTAGGGGTGGCGGATGTGGGAAAGATGGGGGGTGGGGAGTGGGAGGTAAACAGATGTTTACCTCTCCATATTTGAATTTGGTTATTGTTACATATTTAGGTGAATGTATGTAAATTACCATGCAGGTCTTTGCTTCCGTGTGTAGTATATTAAGTTGTTGTGTAGTTGTTGTGGTTGGAGGGTCAGGAGCCCTTCTGAAAGAGTGGCAGGAAACGGAAGTGGCCGGAAGCGGAAGTGACGAGAAGGGAGGAAAAAGACACGAGGAAAAGGAAGGTTTTTTTCTTCCTCGCCCCGCGACGACGAGAAGAGGGAATCGACCTTACGCTGCGCGGAAAACGCGCCGTTGCGAAACGTCTGGCGAGAGGAGTTACCTGGGCGGTAAATACCTTTTGACACGTCCAGTCACCGTGAGTTCGTGCACGAAACCAAGCGTCCGGGACAGTTTGCCCCGTCTACAAAGACGCGTACGGGTCCGCACGTTGGGCCTCGCTCGCGTCGGAAGCCGCGCTGGGTTTTGCCCCGTCTACAAAGACGCGTACGGGTCCGCACGTTGGGCCTCGCTCGCGTCGGAAGCCGCGCTGGGTTTTTGCCCATCTACAAGGACGCGTAAGGGTCGCACCTGGGGCCTCGCGCACGTTGGACGCCGCGCTGGGTTTGCCCCGTGGCTTGGCCAGGAGGTGCGCTGCAGCCGCGGCCCCAGTCCGAGACGGCACGTTTAGAGCACGTCCGCCCGGGGCTCGTGCAACCGCCCGTGTGCGGAGAGGAGAGACATTGACCACGGAGGGAGTCAGGAGTGGGGCTCACGTGAGGAATGTATAAGATTAAGATGGCCATCTTAGAGTTTGTGTAGATGAGTTCACATGGTTGTAATATTGATTGTGCCTGGTTGTGTATTGTTGATTGCTCGGGGAAAATCTCCGTGGTTGTGTCTTTGAAAGTGTTTGGTATCATTACCATTGGAAATATATACTTGCACATCAGTTGTCGCCTGGGTGAAATTCCTATGGATTGCGTGGCGAATGCGCCTATATAATACTATTTGCTGGCGAAGGTCCTCTCACGGTCCGGGGGTCACCGAGACCTGGTATGCACTGAGGGGACCACGTAACAGAATTGGGGGCTCGTCCAAATTACGATTTGCGGTTTCGCAATTGGGTCTACGTCCGGGATCTAAAAGTGTATAAAATAATAAAATAATAATATTTTTGGTAATTAAAATTTATTAATTAATTATTAATTGGTAATATTTTTTTTTGAGAAATTGGGGAAAGTCTTGGGGTGAAGGTTAACAGGTGTTAACGATAGGCACCATGGCGTTTGTGGCACAGAACTTTGGGGTAACCCCGAGTGAGGCACAGTTCCGAGCATTGCTAAAGTCGGATCTCTTGAAATTGGCCAAACATTTTAACTTGGAGGTCCGAACTAATTTGAGGAAGGCAGAGTTGCAGGCCACGGTGATACAATCTATGGTGGGATTAGGAACATGGGACGAGTTAGCCTGGGAGTGGCTACCCGAAGAACCAGAAGACGTGGAGCTCCGGAAACTGGAGTTGCAATTACGGAGCCAGGAACGGATCAAAGAAGAAGAAAGGAAAGCAGAAAAGGAAAGAGCAGAAGAAGAAAGGAAAGCAGAAAAGGAAAGAGCAGAAGAAGAAAGGAAAGCAGAAAAGGAAAGAGCAGAAGAAGAAAGGAAAGCAGAAAAGGAAAGAGCAGAAGAAGAAAGGAAAGCAGAAAAGGAAAGAGCAGAAGAAGAAAGGAAAGCAGAAAAGGAAAGAGCAGAAGAAGAAAGGAAAGCAGAGGAGAGGAGAGAAGAGAAACAAGCAGAGGAAAGGAGAGTGGAAAGAGAACTCCAGGAAAGAAGAGAAAAGGAACAAGCAGAGGAAAGGAGAGCTGCAAGGGACCTCGAAGCAGAGGAGAGAAAAGCGGAAAGGGAATTAAAGGAACGTGACATGCAGCTTCAGCAAGAAATCAAATTCAAGGAGCTGGAGTTAATGAGAGAACGGGGAGAGGCACCACCCTTGCTGACGGGGTCGACACCTAACCAGAAAACCTGGGATGTGGGCAGACATGTGAGGCTGGTTCCACCGTTCAGTGAAAAAGAAGTCGCGAAATTTTTTTCACACTTTGAGAAAGTGGCTCGACAATTAAACTGGCCGGAGGAGGCATGGACCATACTCGTGCAAAGTGTGCTGGTGGGGAAAGCTCAGGAAATTTATTCGGCGCTACCAATGGACCAATGTGCAGATTATGAGGTACTGAAGAAGCACATCCTCAAAGCCTATGAGTTGGTTCCGGAAGCTTACAGGCAAAAATTCAGGAATGCCAGGAAGAGGGAGAGTGAGACCCATGTGGAGTTTGCCAGAGTGAAAGAAAACATGTTTGATCGGTGGTGTGAGTCAAAGGGAGTCGGGAAAGACTTCGAGACATTGCGGGACTTGATCCTGGTGGAGGAATTCCAGCAGTGTGTCCACGAGGACATCAAAGTGTACCTGCAGGAAAAGAAGGTACCAAAGTTGTGGGACGCAGCCACCATGGCAGATGATTATGCCTTAACCCACCGAATAGGGGTCCACGAACCTAACTCCTCGCCTAGATCTCCGCAGGGGAGGTGGGGAACAGCAGGTGCGGAGAACGACCATACATGGCGGCGGCCTCGAGATGATTATGGGGACAACTATGATACCCCACCGGTTCGAAATCAGAGGGATGCGGGCCCAAGACAAACTTATAGTTCGGGGGGCCCGAGGCAGACCCCGAGTTTTTCCTCCGGGCCTACTTGCGCGTTTTGCAAAAAACCTGGACACTTGATGTCCAGTTGTTACCTCATGAAAAGGGACAACCCAGAGCGGAGTCCGACTATTACAACTCCGAATGCGATGGCTAGCGTAAGAAATCGCCATCAAGAGGGTTACCAACCATTTATTTCCGAGGGGTTTGTGTCACTGGATGGAGCCTCGACTAACCGGAGACCGGTTAGGATATTGAGAGACACAGGGGCCCATCAATCTTTAATGCTTGAAGGCATTTTGCCATGGTCCGAGGAGACGGCAACGAGGGATAGTGTTCGTTTACAGGGGATCGGGGGCGGTGTTAGTGCTCCCCTTCAGGTCATCCAGTTGGAGTCCGATTTGGTGTCAGGACCGGTCACCGTCGGTTTACAAGCCACGTTTCCTGTAGAGGGTGTATCTGTGGTTCTCGGGAATGATTTGGCCGGGGGTCAAGTTTATGGTAACCTGAGGGTTGATAAAGAGCCCAGCAGGGAAAATAACACCACACCAGCTCGGGATGGTGACCAAAGTGCCAAGTTATTTGTAGGGGGACTGAACTTCAAAACAGAGGAAGAAGTTCTGACCTCTGTCTTCAACAGATATGGGCCGCTGGTGGAAGTGCGGTTGGTAAGAGACTGGGAAACGCAACAGTCAAGAGGGTTCGGCTTTGTCACGTTTGCCAGCACAAAAGACGCCAGAGAGGCAGAGAAGAATTGGAATGGCAAGGATTTGGAGGGTCGGACCATAACAGTAGGGAAGGCATTTCGTAGGCGTCGAGAGGTCTACAGGAGAGGACAACTGGGCGGTAGTTTTGGTGGTGGCCGCAGTCAATATTATTATGGAGGCTCCCTGAGTTACGGCCGCTCCCGAAGGAAGAATTGGCAAAGTAGTGGCCGAGAAGAAGACCGGTATTCAGGGGACTACAGGGACCAGTGGTCCCACCCTAATTATTAGGGACGTTCTGAGAAGTTGAAGCACTGAAGGCGGCGGAGCCGCCGAGCCAAGATTCCTACACGAATTAACCGTGAACGCCGTTCCTAAAGGCGTCCATGTAGTGAACTTTCCTGCACGGACTAACCGTGAACTCCACGTTCCTCAAGGCGCCCATGTAGAGAACTTTCCTGCACGGACTAACCGTGAACTCCACGTTCCTCAAGGCGCCCATGTAGAGAACTTTCCTGCACGGACTAACCGTGAACTCCGCGTTCCTAAAGGCATCCATGTAGTGAATACTCGGCTTGGCCTCCCGGAAAAGTGCTATCGAGTGGCTTAACTGGCTTTATTTTTAAGTGATAACTGTGCCCGGGGGGAACTGATAATGTGGGGGGGTTGAGTTATCTGGTTGTTTCTCCAAATTGGCCGGCAAAGAAAGTTTTCGCTGGGTTCAAACTTTCTTTCTTGAAGGGGGGGAGTGTTACATATTTAGGTGAATGTATGTAAATTACCATGCAGGTCTTTGCTTCCGTGTGTAGTATATTAAGTTGTTGTGTAGTTGTTGTGGTTGGAGGGTCAGGAGCCCTTCTGAAAGAGTGGCAGGAAACGGAAGTGGCCGGAAGCGGAAGTGACGAGAAGGGAGGAAAAAGACACGAGGAAAAGGAAGGTTTTTTTCTTCCTCGCCCCGCGACGACGAGAAGAGGGAATCGACCTTACGCTGCGCGGAAAACGCGCCGTTGCGAAACGTCTGGCGAGAGGAGTTACCTGGGCGGTAAATACCTTTTGACACGTCCAGTCACCGTGAGTTCGTGCACGAAACCAAGCGTCCGGGACAGTTTGCCCCGTCTACAAAGACGCGTACGGGTCCGCACGTTGGGCCTCGCTCGCGTCGGAAGCCGCGCTGGGTTTTGCCCCGTCTACAAAGACGCGTACGGGTCCGCACGTTGGGCCTCGCTCGCGTCGGAAGCCGCGCTGGGTTTTTGCCCATCTACAAGGACG